>NC_092254.1:997500-1350000 GCF_036320965.1 Panulirus ornatus | reverse complement strand
CACCATCCGCAAACACATTCAGGTAGGGAGTCCATCTGGTAAGGTATTTACATAGATCAAGAAGAATAATGGTTCCAGGATCGAGTCTTATGGCACACTGTTGCTGAGACACACACACACACGCACGCACGCACACACACACACACACACACACACACACACACACACACACACACACACACACACACACACACACCACGCCCGCCTCTGCTCTCATCGTTCAACAGATCTTCCATACGTTAAAAAATCGCCACAGGTCTGGCGCATCTGTTAAGTTGGTATATGACGCGTTCTACGATACTTTTACATGTTTTATGTTATAAGGTGTCCTGTGTGTGTGTGTGTGTGTGTGTGAGAGAGAGAGAGAGAGAGAGAGAGAGAGAGAGAGAGAGAGAGAGAGTGAGGGGGGGGTACTGAAATGCGGGTTGTCCACACCCAAGGGTAATTCAGACCTAAGTGCCCCCCACAACAGACACACAAACCATCCCAGAAGCTTCAGTAATTCCGCCGCGGGTACTGACATGGCAGGTCATCATCGCCCTCACATGCATGAAAATGGAAATCGCAGAATATGGCAAATCTCACGAGAACTGGCCGCTCCTTTCCTCCACTCACGACAGAAGAAAATGTTTGGTGTGTTGTGCTCTGGACAGCCGTGATATGGGGAAGACTCACAAGATAAGAGAACTACCTCACTGCAAGACATGAACGGGGGAACCTTCTCGAAACGTGTGTGTGTGTGTGTGTGTGTGTGTGCGTGTGCTGGGGGATGGGATGGAGTGGAGTGTTGACGTCACAGAGGCCGGTCATCAAGACGGTCACCCTCTTATTGGATCTGAACCAGTCGACCGCTAAGCGAGGTGAGGGACACGTTCTGTGTTCCTTCCCGACCCTCACAAGTTCCCGCCCAATCCTTCCCGACCCTCACAATTCCCGCCCAATCCTTCCCGACCCTCACAAGTTCCAGTCAAAACTGACAGAAGAAACTGTGTCACAACATACACACCAGAGCTATGTATATTTCGTCACTATTAGAATTCCACTGAATTATACTTAAGGTTATGTACCGTTTTACATGTGTCATCAGTGTAGAATAAGGTTTACGGGTTGGCTTCTTTATGAGAGAGAGAGAGAGAGAGAGAGAGAGAGAGAGAGAGAGAGAGAGAGAGAGAGAGAGAGAGAGAGAAGCAACTGGTGTTGACCAAAGGGGATTGTGAGGAGGGGGGGGGTTCCAGGGAGTCTTGTCTAATGGTTCAGCCTCTCGATCGCTCAAGACAAAGAAGAGAGAGAGAGAGAGAGAATTTCGAAACGATCACACAAAGGTCCAGTCAGCGTCACAGGGTCTTTACGATGGCAGGTGATGAATCACTCAGTAAGAAAACCTTGACATTTAACGTATTTATTCCAGGATTGAAATTGGAAAATCAGTGTACTGGAGGAATTATGTTGGGCCTAACTCAACGACCGAAGGGACGCCACCGCGGCCGGACTGAGCGAAAAGCTGAGAAATGTTTTAAAAAGAATGATTGTGTTGACCGAAGGCCTCCCTCCACCAAGCGTGAGGCCTCACCCTTACAAGGGGGGTGTCCAAGTGGACGTGCCGGGGGGGTGGGGGGGATGTCACCCTTGTCAGAGGGGAGATGACCATTACATATATGGAGTCTCGTTGAAGGGAAAAAATACAGATTTACATATAATTTGGATAATCAGTTGTATTACTCATCTTGATCTCATATGTACTGTATTCATCCATCATTGATTTATAAATTACCGTCTACAATAGAGGCTCAGGTGGTCAAGTGGTTTGCATCACTGATCGTAACGCATTCAATGGGTTTTCAGCAGCCAGAGGGTCAACTGGTCGCGGGAGTCTGTCCGCAGTCAACCCTGCTGTTCATCCTTCCCTCGGAACTGGTCGATAAATTGGCCACCTGTCTTTGAGTATTATATATATATATATATATATATATATATATATATATATATATATATATATATATATATATATACGTTCGCTCATTGATCTGCCTGTGCTTTTCCAGCTAGCGTTACGACCCTTGAGCACGACATCATCCTTTGACTTGCCCGTAAGGATAAGGATCAGGTTAGAGGTCAGGCCATCATACCCCAAGGGTCGTTGCATCTCCCTCAGGGGTCCACTGCCGCCGTGGTTTACGTTATGAAAATTAAAAGTGCGTCAAGACGTAGTACGTTAAATTTCCTTGCCTTCAAGTAGTCCATGTCTTTTGTTACAAGTTTATCAACTAACCTAGTGGGTTGTCACTATACTACCACTGTAATCCACACTAAACAGCACAGTAAGCCAGTGTAGGAGCGAACCCCTACCACGTTTTCCTAATGTAACACACTGTGAAATATATCGTACCATCCTGACTCTTACATCACACTACAACTAACTCCTCTACGAGAGTAGGATAAAGAGTTCCATATCAGAAGAAACATCGCGACAACGACAATGAATAAAGAAAAGAAAAAAACTTGGTGTCGAGTAGCACATGGTAAGCGGGCTGTGGGCGACCATTGTTAAGACTCAGTGAAGCGTCGTCCCCTGCTTCACACACCCCACCCCCCACGCGGCGCCCCAGCCACCACGTCTAGGACGCCCACTTTATAAAATTACTAGTTTTTTCTCTTCATTTTCTCAGTTGATATTGTCTAGCTGTTTCGACATGTATAAATCAATGCCTTTATACTCGTCTTAAGTAATGCGGCGTCGTAATACTATATTTCGTCGTCAGGAGGACAAAGAAAAATCTTTGAGGTATACAATTTTCGGTTTGGAACGTAAAATTCTTTTTTATTGTATATGAATATGTATATTTACCAAGTGACGCTCCAGCTAAACTCCCTCTTTGCATATTACTTGCCATAATGTCAGGGAACAAGGGTAAAGTGTTGTCTGTTTTTTAATGAACTTTTGTTCCAATGTCGCTATTTACACTTGAAGCGTTTAAAAAAAGTAATTGAGTAAATATCTAATACACAGCGGGCCGGTATATCGTTAGGGGTACAATGCTACTATGTACTCACGAACGTTCTATTATGTTGTCGTGTCAGTATAGAAAAAAAAATATAGGTACTCAAGAGTAAATCCTCTGCTGCTTTGCATGCAAGAGACGTGCCAGTATTTGGTAGTCGGCAACTGCACCATACCTACGTCACGGGAGCCGGCGTGACGTCACCAGCATCCAATTTGCTCGGGCCGTCGGCGGCTCCAGTATCACTTTCCACTTGCTAAAGAGATTATCCACATTCTTACATCCGTTTTTACGAGAGAGGAACTCTCTAAAAACGGCCGAATTGGATGTTTCGGGGGAGTGCGTGGCCGGCTCATTTGCCGCTCCTTAACCACCTAGTGATGACGGCCGCGTCCGAAACCGTCGTAAAAGCCTCGATTATCTGGAGACGGGTGACACACGCACACACACACACACACATCTTTATGGCTTGTTCTCCGGATCCCAGGGTGTCTCCACCATCTTGTGTCCGGGGGCCTCCGGTCCCGTGGGTGATTTGTTTTTGTTGGTCGGGTGTATACATACATAATGAGTCCATCGTTTCCCTGCTTCTGATTCTAGCGCTGTCGTAACTTCTGGAAGCCACAGTAGATAGATGATATACGTATGTATTTTTCATACCTACATATCCTTTGACAGTAACGCTGACCCATGTTCGAGATCTGGACGAGGCTCTCGGCCCACAGCCAACCTAGCTGTTCATCCTATTATTTGGTCTGTAAATGGGTTCAAGGCTAAAGCTAAAGTGTGTGTTTGTAAATGCAAACACAATAACAAAGACACGGTACTTAAACGAGGATAGGAGACGGGCAACACGAGTGTGAAACTGAGGACGTATACAGATGCTCTTAACTGGTTCCATGTGAATGTTCAGGATGGTCATGGGGGGAAGGTTGCCCCCGACTACATACCAGTGTGTAGGGAGCGTTGACTGTAGGATACTGGAAGAGAAAATCGCAAAACATTTAGGTAACTACGTGGCAAAACGAGGACCACTTGAACTAGTGAAAGGTCACGTGTGACGAACCTGTTAGATTACTGTGAGAGAGAGGGAGTGAGCTTCGTGTTAGACAAAAGAAAACGTTGGGTGGATTGTGAGCATCTGGAGTGCCAGAAAGCATTTGACACTAACCCACACAAGATGCGGTAGAGAAGCTGGATCTTCAGGCTGGAATGACTGAAAGGTCGCAGGTCAGAAGAAATTTCTCGACTTGGGTTGAGGTCACCAGTGGTGTACCACAGACCCAGTCCGACGACCATCACTCTTTGATCACTGTATAATGACGTGCCAGAATGACTCTGGACTCGTCCTTATTGATGTGGAGGTCATGAGAGAAAGTGTAAGTGTTCAGTGCTGTTGCAACAGGTGACATGAGAATGTAAACAAGATGTTGAGGACCCGACTTAATGAGGCTGAGCCATGGTTATGAAGGATCTCGATACTGATGATGTTATGAAGTTGTAAATAACCTTCAGGAATGTGTGTGTGTGTGTGTGTGTGTGTGTGTGTGTGTGTGTGTGTGTGTGTGTGAGGGAAGTGGATGGGAGTGCACATGGTACCTCACTGTCTCCAGAACCCCACTTGAGGGGAACACTTGTGAAAGTGTCTGCAGCCTTGAGGGTGTCATTATGGACAACATACACAAGTTGAAGAAAATTCAAGAAATGCGGCCCCATTGTGGATAACAATCTCCCGCTCAATACTTATAGGTAATTACACACACACACACACACACACACACACACACACACACACACACACAGGGGGAGGGAGGGACCAGAGCTAACTACTGGCGCGAATGATCTAGTTTCAGAGGGACTGATGGGGTGGGGGTGAGGTTGTGAGGGGTGTGGTGTCAGGGGGGTGAGGTTGTGAGGAATAAGACACACCGACGTGACGATGAGGTGGGGAGTTTGTAGTGAGGGATGGGTTTGTGAGTTATGGTTACTCATTAGTGAGGGATGAGGTGTTAGTGGCGAGGGAGGTGCCGGCGTTACGTCAAAAAAATAAGTTAAGATTGTTTCGGAAGAAGATCTTTAGACAGACGTAGCCTTGTGTACACTGTGCGGGTCATGAGAGAGAGAGATGGTACCAGAAGCTTGCCTCCACGTAGTTTACTAGTTACCTTGTGATCACATTACCCATATTACAGCAGTCCTTACATGTTTATAGCAGCTTATAGTGTACTTCAACCAAATGGCTTATCATTTCGTGGGTGATTAATGTGAGCTGCTTGCTTGTTGGTCGACCTGACTTAAGAAAGCTGACGAGTAACAGATGGTGGAGGGAAGGATGAAGGAATTAAACCCTCGTGAGCTTGGCTGTACATACGGGGAGAGGAGGCATGATAACGGTCGAGCCTCGCTCGTGTGTGGTACGGGAAGTTCATACGTGGAGGGATGATGGAGGGTAATGTGTGGGACAGAACCGTGAGGGACACCGGTCTTAACGAGAGGGATAATTCGCTCCATCAACGACTATCGTGATGGAAGGACTAGAAAATGAACTATACTTTAGATGAAAGAGAGGAGTGGAAACGCTGAAGGAGGAGTGTTTACTAAACAGGTGTTTGTGCAGCACGCCGTCGAATTCCTCCCTCGCAAATGTCGAGGCCGAGGAGATGCCTCGTTAAGCAGACAATCTCACTGTCGTCACTTAACACTTATAGACAAACATTAATCCTTTAAATCCCGTGTGTTTTCCTCCGTCGGTCTCAACCGCCCACAACCCTACACAAGAAATGGGAAAAGTTTTAATCACACTTGACCGTCTTCACTAACTAGGACGTCCCCCACCACACACACACACACACACACACACACACACACACACACACACACACACACACACACACTCCTGACGAAGACCCCAAACATTCTGGTCGACTCCCCAGAGCAGACCAGACGAGGAGAGACATCCACTCCAGCACTATACACCTCAGGAGGCGGAGCTGCAGACTCCCGGCCAATCTGTTATCCAATTTCAGCGCCAACGCTTCACAACCCATACAAATGTTTGCTCCACGGGGGGAGGGGGAGAGGGTCGGGTGGTTAGGAGGGCAGTGGCGCATACGTAACGCGGTAAAATATGGGTACGCGTTCGAGTCTGGGTGTCGGGAAGGAGGCTTGGGGGTTGGGAGAGGGAGGGAAGTGATAATGTAAATGGAAAAGGAGGGAGGAGTATGGAAGGAGGAGACAAAGAGGGTAAAACATAATGAAGGAGAAACGGTAAATACTCCACGTGCAGGAAGTCTTGGGAGGATAGATGGAGGTAAGTAGTGGGAAGGAGGGATAGCTGGTGTGCGGAGGGACGTTACATGGATGGAAGGAGAACAAGAACGAAAATTATAAAAGACAGAGACACATGGGAGAGATGAAGTGGATGTAGAGTGAGTGCGGAAGAGATGCGAAGAGGGAAATGAAGACATTAAGACGGTAAAAGCTAGACATACGAGGAGAGAGACGGCATGAACACCGGAGAGACATAGAAGAGAGATAGGCGGTTGTGGAAGAGATATAAGGCCACAGGGAGAGATAAGGGACGTGTGTAGTGCTAGCTGGGTATTATGACATGACCCGTGCCCAGGCTGGAGACGGTGAGGGAGACCTGGACCTGTGGGGAGAGGGACCTGGACCTGAGGGGAGAAGGACCTGGACCTGAGGGGAGAGGGACCTGGCGTGAGGGAAGAGGGACGTGGACTGAGGGGAGAGGGACCTGGACTGAGGGGAGAGGAGGCCACACAGGAAGCGGCAGATGAGAGGAAGAGCCGGGAAGGGGAAAAATCAGTGGTGTATGTGTGATGGGACACGGGAGGAGCCGGGCAGACTAGATAGACAGACTGATGTATAGACAGATAAAAACACACACTCACAAGCGAGACATAGAAGAGTAGTCTTTACGACGAGGTTTTGCCAAGAGGAAGGGCTAACGCGTAAAGCTTACCGCAAGAAAATCTAGAGTTACGAAGAACGAGTCGTGTGAGTTACGTGGGAGATGAAGAGATGCGATGTTTGTGCAGTGAAAGCCAGGAGCCCACGTGTGGGGTGAGGTAGACACAAAAAAAATGCCAACTTGGGCACAGGAGTGACGCTTGATAGCCACTGAAGTTCCGTGTCTTTGCGCAGCCATCACTAACCCCTCGCGATAACCAAGCGTTGCAAAGGTGAAAATAATTGACGGGGAAACAAGTAGACATAAGAGGTACACACGGGTACGTACACTGGCCGCCACGTACAGAGGTGTACACGTCCTGAGATGCACACTGTAATAGACAGGAAGTGGCGGGGGAGCACAGCCCAGGGTGGCCAGAATGACGAGACCCGTGAAGCTACTGTATCCTCAGCATGATGCAGTGTCCTGGCCCTGGGGCGTGGGGGTGAGGGCCTCCCGCTGGGATGTGTGGGTGAGTGCCTAGACCTGGTTAAGAGGGTGTTGCGTCGTATATATGGCCAACACGTATAATGCAAGGCGATATGAAATATACTGACGACATGATTACATGGACGGTATCGCGCGCGCGCACAATCACACACACACACACACACACACACACACACACACACACACACACACACACGGCCAGAGTCAGAACATTGTTTAAAAGTCACTGGAGCATAGTGGGAGGAGGGGAGAGTGAGAGGGTCCTGGGCATCTGTCTTGTGAAGCTCTCAAGATGGCCTCTTTTGGAGGCTCACAGGTGGCGCTGCTCGTGTTTTGGAGGGGAGGCTCAAGATGTTTTCTTTCCTCGTTTGGAGGCGGTGTTATCTCCTGTGACAAGAGTATGTTTGTTTGGAGGTACAGTTGGGTGACTGAACCCGTTGTTTTGGAGTTTTTAGATGTTTTGTTTCTTTTGAGCAGTCCTGGAGAGGGGTAGATGTCTTCCCGTAACACACACACACAGTTATCATGTACACATGCAAAAACACACTAACGAGTACGTATTCATTACACAGACACACGTACAAAATACGCACATAAACAAACATATAGATACACCACGTACAAACACATGTACACATAACTCACATGTACACACAAGACTCTCTCTCTCTCTCTCTCTCTCTCTCTCTCTCTCTCTCTCTCTCTCTCTCTCTCACACACACACACACACACAGGACAGATGCATAACAAAGCGGACGAGACCACTGTCGGAGAGGGGGAGGTAGGGTAGGACAATAGAGCTAACAGGTGCGTCTCTTTCACTGTCCTTTTTTCCCCTCTTGGCAACATTGTTTATGTTTGGACGGGTTTTGTCTGCAGGGAGGGGGGGGGGGGGATCTGGTCTCTGTACCGTCTTTCTTCGTACCTCTTGTCTTTACGATTTTATTTCAACATTATCATTATTTTATCACACTCGTTGTAGGTCTCTCTCTCGTGTTAAGGATTTTTCCCATATTTTCCTTCTTTAACTTTTATCGACACATTTCTGTGGCTTTCTCTTCCTCGGTACATTTTCGACTCTTGTGAATTTGGTTTCTCTCGTCTATACTTTGTCTTCCTTTACTTTCCAGTGTCGCGTTACTTTCTTCCTTTCTAACTCGAAGAGAATATTGTATTGTATCATTTCAAACCTGTATTTTAACGTAATACTGACAATTCCCTTTTTTTTCCTATGATTAAACAGAACCATAAAACTAATCTCTAAATATATTCAAAATTTAGATGTAATTAAAATCCCGCTAATGATTTGAATGAACTTTCCAGAATTCGTATTTTTGGGTCATGACCTTCCAGCGTCCCTGGATTGTTGTGTTGTATACTGGAACATAACACGTTTAAATTCTTCATTATACGTTCATTATCTTCATTACACTGTATGTTAGCCTGTGTATCACATGTACGACACCTCGTCTACGGGTGGTGAATGTTACTTTGAGACATGTATGGCCAGAATACATTGTATGAGTATAATGGTCAGTATGTGGCATCAGGAAATATACTTCTTGTATACGTGTACACTTTCTACATATGGGATACTTACTGGTGTTTGTTTATATATGATGCATACAAACATTCTACGAAATATATTTACATATGTGTTATATGTTGTACAAAAACATAATGTGCGTGAAATATGTCCATACTTACTGTGTGTGTGAATATATATATATATATATATATATATATATATATATATATATATATATATATAATATACTAAATTCGTTTTCTGTGTACCTTAGGCTACCCACACAACAGCTTGGGGATGACCAAGTCTTCCCTGGACGCCCACAGCCCACACCTTCGTCAGCCAGGTACGTTCCTCATGCCGTTTTCTTCCAGTCAGTCACATATTTTGTTGAACCGTCATCCCTTTTTACCTACTCCATTGACCAGTTTCTGTACTCCATCATCACGTTTTCTTTCGGTTTTGTCATTCGTTTGAATTTGTGTTGTCACATGTAACCCATTGTCAGTCGTTTAATGGCATCCATTTCGTCATCATGTCCTACCATTGAGTATTAACGATACCATTACCCATTTTACGGTATTTTGACTATATTTTTCGTCCGAATACCCGAATGTAGCTTCACCACATTTTTGGATGTCACACAGGTCGTTTTCTTTCAACCTATTGAGTCTGAATTGGTATATCTCATTTCTTATCAGGAGGCTATGCTATCTGACCTAGGGTGTGTTGGGGTGGGGAGTTTTTGCTCAAGGGTCGTACCTTCGTGCTCACAGGTCGTAGCGTCGTGTTCACCAGGTCGTAACGTCGTACTGAGGAGGACAAACCACTGTTAACGACTGGATCAACGGGTCTAGTGGGGAAGAGGGTGAAGTGTTGATGGGGGGGGGGGGGGGGATAAGGGCGATCACAACATATCACTTACTAAACAAACTCGACCATCGCCCCTGACACACCACACCACCACCACCACCAGTCTGGCCTCCCCAGATCTGCGCCACAGTAGCACTGGCAATCTGCTTCTCGTTCTTAACAATGTCATGTCAGGTTTGGTGGAAACGAGAGAGAAATGATGATGATCAGATAGATAGACAAATAGATTTGTCAGTAGAACCTTTTTATAAATCATTGGATTGATAGATGCACATATACATATGTAGAAGTGATTGACTGATGAATAGTTTTCAGCTCACAATTTGATACAAACATATTACAGATAATGATATGATACGCCTTTACTGATCTTTATTCAGCAGTTTTTTGAACACACACATATTATATATATATATATATATATATATATATATATATATATATATATATATACTTTGTCGCTGTGTCCCGCGTTAGCGAGGTAGCGTAAGGAAACAGACGAAAGAACGGCCCAACCCACCCACATACACATGTATATACATAAACGCCCGCACATGTACATATACATACCTATACATTTCAACGTATACATATATACATACACAGACATATGCATATATGCACATGTACATATACATGCTGCCTTCGTCCATTCCCGCCGCCTCACCGTTACACTTAAAATATTGTGATCCTTTCCTATATATATATTTTTTTTTTTCATACTATTCGCCATTTCCCGCGATAGCGAGGTAGCGTTAAGAACAGAGGACTGGGCCTTTGAGGGAATATCCTCACCTGGCCCTCTTCTCTGTTCCTTCTTTTGGAAAATTAAAAAAAAAAAAAAAAAAAGAGAGGGGAGGATTTCCAGCCCCACGCTCCCTTATCCTATATATATATATATATATATATATATATATATATATATATATATATATATATATATATATATATAAAGCTGTCATCAGTAGTTTATTTGATCTGTTTGTTTTACTTACGCATATGTTTGAACAAAGTAACAATTGAGCACGTCGGTACGACGTTTGATAACAAGGGTCGTACCACAGGAGGAAGATCAAACCATCACATATTGTCCACGTAACAATGAAAAGTCACAACAAAACCCCTTAAACCTGACCATGACCGGAAACCATAACTTAACAAAACCAAAAATAAGAAAAAAAAAAATGCTTCCTTTCACACAAACCCACAGCAGCGGGGCCCAGCGGGAAACGGGATGCGAACCCGGGTGTTGGGTGACCACTGGTAAGAGATCCGTCACGCTGAGTGCGTGGGCAAGTGTGTGGTCGACCGTACGACACACACACTTAACTGCGCTTGTTTGTTTACGTCGGAGTCGCCGTGGTGGGGGTCCCTTTGCCGATGGCCAGACTCGTCTTAACAACCTAGTTCTGATAGAGAACGGGGTAGTTAAGGGGCTGTTTAGAAGTGATTGTTATAGTTGATGTTGTAGTAGAGTCTACGGTGTGGTGTTTGTAGAGTTAGAGATAGGTTGTTAGGGGCAGTTAGTAATAATGGCTGATGTAATACAGTTCAGAATATAATGTTTGATTAATGAAGATCTTGCTTAGGAATTTGTTTAGTCTTCTACTAGACTGGGGCTCGAGTGGATTGGAATTGTAAGTTTATGATATATTATTTACTCTTAATCTTAACGGAATATACAGCGGCGTCATAGTGGCGAGAGGCCTTTTCAGAGTACCACTGTTACTAGGGCAGGGCCGTCACAGTGGGGAGAACCCATATATATCCCAGTTGTAGGCCAGGTGATTACATCCTTTAGCACGGCTCTGCGAACCTTGGGTATGACCTGACCCTTGTAGGTCAGAGGTCATTATAGTGGAGGGTCCTCCCGTCGTGATCAAGGGGTTAATTACCTAGAATATAGCGTTGTTAACGAGGGATTAGAATAGTGACCTGTACACTTTAAGTATTTTTTAATTTACTTGTTGATTGTAGAGGTTTATTATCATTATCGATAATAGCAATTGTAGTATTTGCTACATTTTTACAATATTCACATTTCGGTGGAGTGAGTTTGGTTACACTAATTTACAATTACCCAGACGATTTAGTTCATTATGCAGATTTACACATAACAGAGTTACATCTTTCCATTCGTTCTTAATTTCCAAATCACATTCACGAAGTTTCCCCGACATGGTCGAGATTTCCCCCCCATACAGAAGCAATTTCTCCCCCGCCGAGGCCTCGATCATCCTCCATATGGCGTCGGGGAAAGACTTGGGCAAAAAAATTCTCCACAACGGGTGACAGTGGGTGTGCTGTCTCCACACCTCGTGAACCAACAGTAATTAACCTCTAATGACCCGATCAACAGGACGTAACGGCGGCATAATGCCAGCTATAGACGGGTCAGAACCAGAAGGGCCCGGAGATCGGATCGATTCGGTACTGATTCGATTTTGTTTTGTCTCATTGTTTGGAAGTTTTGGTCCGTCGTGTTTGTCTAGCAGGTGTTTCTCTAATCTTGTTATCGAGGCTTTTATATTTAGGTTGTAGGGGTTGTAGGGTCTTCTTTATACACAATAATGGGTAGGAAAACAGTCATATTGGCAGTAGAAAGTTATGTGTGGACCCAGCATTGTTTAGACTTAGCCCATGTTCTCATATACATTTTCTTGTTCTGCTATGTTATCCCTCCTGTATTACTACATTGCTAGGTTGCTGTCCTGCCGTTATTATTATATTCTTCTTGCAGTAATCACTATCCTGTGGAGTGGTCTGTACCTCAAATAAGTATAGCACTTTCTCGTACCGAGTAAGAAGCCTATGGAAATGAACGATGCAGATGACAGTATTTCTGCTGTGACGACTCTCTCTCTCTCTCTCTCTCTCTCTCTCTCTCTCTCTCTCTCTCTCTCTCTCTTAGTTCAGCCACCCAGGAACACACTTTTTTCTGGCCCCCGTAGCTTCAAGGCTGCGCTCTAAGAGGGAGCAAGGTGAGGTGGGTTCCTTCGAAAGCGGGAGCGTCTGTGATGGCGCCGTACTCTTTTCCGTCATGTTACGATGGTCCGTCCTCACTTGGAGAGGGTCACGGTTTTTGTGGGCGGGGTTCAGTGGGTGGTGGAGGGTTCAGGTGGTGTATGGGTGGGTGGTGGAGGGTTCAGGTGTATTGTGGGTGGGGTTCAGTGGGTCGTCGGCGGCTCAGGTGCAGTGTGGGTGGGGTACAGTGGGCGGGGAAAGTTTAGGTGTAGCGTGGGTTAGGTGAGTCGGGTGCAGGTGCAGGGGCGCTAACTAACCCAGCAGCGGCACGTGACCCGCCTCCCTGCCCTCCTGCCAATGCACGCGCGCCTGCACGGAATGTATAATGCCCTACCGAACAGCTTGGTTGATCAACTCCCTCCCATCCAGTTACCCCTCCCGAGGGGGAGGGGTCATTGTTCTGTGTTCACATAACCGGTGGTATATTGTGCCCAGGTGAACATGACCAAGATACGACCTTTAGGTATTATGGCCTGACCTTTGACCTTTTTGCCCTGAAGGGTTAGGTCAAAGGTCAAGCAGTCATACTCATGGGTCGTCCTTCAAGCTTACGAGAACTAATTTAAAAAGTATATTGATAATGAATGGTATTTAAGTCATGTAATCTTATTGTATCAAGATTGTTTATTTTGAGCTTTCAGTTGTCTTTGTAATTGCATTCTGTCATTGTTGCATTTATATTTCTCTGTGTGACGTGTAGGTCTTAGTTGTTTGCTCGGAAACTGTAAATGAAATGACATACATCCTATTGTGAGGAGTCTCGGTAAACCAGGTCATGTTAGGTCAACCTAATCAGCTCGGGGGTCACGGGTGGGTAGGTGCGCACTGGGCCACGACGCAGACTACGGGGGACCCACTCTTATTATCACCAGTTTATCCATTATAATTATGACGTGTTATTTACTACTTGTTATCACATGTGTAATGTTATTTCTAAGTACGATATTCCACATCAAACTGTCACATTCATGACTGAGGACTTGAATACAAACAACATGTTGGTTAAATCTGTTAATATTGCGGTGTGAATGACTGGAATGTAACGGTATTCAAATATGCGAATCCCTGGCGCTGTACATGTGCCAGCCAGCTCATTACCATACTCATGCAAATTAGCGTAATTACGAGGGCCCGGCCCCCCTCCTCGGCGTAGTTATTACGCCTGCCTGCTAACCTCTGTGCTCGCTGTACGCTGCGTAGCGCGTTCAGCCCAACACGAACGCCGGGTCGGTGGCTGTGATTGGCCCAACCTCCCGTGCGAACCGTTACCCCAGCAGCCAGTGATGTGCGCCAGTTAGACTGTGTGTGTGTGTGTGTGTTTAAGAACGATCACTGAGCCAGTCTAGTTATGTTTCGTTATTACCTCGGATGATGATTCGCTGCTTCTTTGACATCACAATGTAAGAATTACATTGTATGTCGTTGTCACCGAAAGTCCAGACATTCGCACATCTTAAAGGCTCTCGTAACCTTAAGTGTACCGGTCCGTCATCTCGCGGTCCAGCCGGTCCATCATCTCGCGGTCCAGCCGGTCCGTCATCTCGCGGTCCAGCCGGTCCATCTCAAGGCGGACACAATGCCCTCCAGCCAAGCGGAGGCCTAGCATTCCCTATCTGGCAGTAATAGAAACGCCATATCTCTCTCAATTTTCTCCCAGCCAGACATAAATTGGGGTTTTATTACGGATTGCTCTTCTGCCTGGCTTGTTTTAGTTCCAGCTCACAGTCCATTACTTCTGAGAGGCAATGCAGCGCCCGAGGGGGAGGAGGGGGACTCGAACCCTGTCTTACCAGAAAAGCCTCCCCTCCCAGGAAGAAGTGTATTTTTGATGTCAAACTGAGTATATAGAACTCAGCCTGACACACTGAGCAAGACTGATTGATGCGTTGATTATGAGAGTTATATTTAATCAGGGTCGTGGGAGATGAAATGATCTTAAATCCCCGGGAAAGACGACGCGTCTGGGGACGTAAAACAAAGAAACATCGACGAAATCCAGCCACCCTTTCCCCGGCGTCTCTGTCCGCCGTCTTAATGCACCCCCGCTGTTAGCTCTCTCCCTCATTCCCTCTATTTGGTCTTTCTCTCTCATCAATTGTCTTTGGGCCTCCCCTTTCACGTCAACAATTGGCGTGATTCAGCCGCGTACTGGCCTGATCCGCAATCAACGGTCAATTAGGGGTATCGGAGCCCCACTAAAAGGATCCAACGCCACTGAACGGCGTTCCAGCCTTTGAATCTATTGTTTTGCGCATTATTGGCTTGGGTGTGTTGCGTAAGTCAACTGTGTACCCAACAGCTTTAAGCAAAGATTAAAGAGTCTTATTCTATGTGTTAATGGCATAATAAAACTAATACAATAAACGGGTCTCCTTTACTGGAAGATAAATGAGCAAAAAAACTATTTTTCAGTAAATTCACTGGAAGTTTCGTCTTCCACTGTGAGAGAAGTCTCCAGCAAACGACCTGGGGATTAACAGTTAAAATCAGTTCAGCATTCATCATAAAGACAAAAACCAAAAGGAGAATCGAATCCCCTTCAGGCGATGCTCGACATTGATTTTGGCATTACCACCAGTGTTACGAGAGAACGGGGAAATCCTCTATTCCTCCCAGTACAAGACCATCTATTGTAGCACCTAACGATCCAGGCACTGCATTTACACCTTTAATATCAGTATCATATCTTTAGATATAAGAGACAATACATATAACGTCTTGGTTTAAAGGAACGCCTTAATGCGAAGTCGTTGAGTTGTACGGTACTGGCAACACTGCCGGAGCCCCGCCGCGCCCTAGCTATGAATGGCGGCCAAATGCGACACGGATTTACTAGGCTCAAGTGCTCGGCTTGGGGTCAGGAATTTACTGTTATTCATACGAGAGTTTAATATGTGACTGTTGATGAATCGTAAATGATTATGATCCCTGTCGACGAGACCATCTGCAGGGCGGGCGGCACACTCGCCCTCACACAACACCCGCCGGGGCTGTGCGCGAGAACCTCGGCTTCACTTTATAAAGAAAATTCAAATTTTTTTTTATATTCTTTTACATTAAAGATTCGTTACACATAAGTTCCAGGTTCAACAACATTCAGCTATTTACATCACAAAGTCGATGAATAGCGTTACTATACATGAGGTTTGATCATTAAAGATACAACGATACTTAAGCTTACAAACATAGCGATGACGTATGCGAGCCGTGCCGTGCGTTGATAGGGCGAGAACTAAACATAGCTCAGCCAGCCAATCATGCGGGCCCCACGAGCTACCCTAAGCCGAGCGTGGCTGCCATATTAAATCGTGGCTCAGTGGCTAGGTGAGCTGCTAACGAGTCTCCCTGGGAGAACTTCTCTGATAGTATTATGTGGGGGAAGAGATGCTGTCTCTGGGTATGATTCTGTATACGTGTTTGTTTTTATTGGTTGCCAAAAATGCACCAGGGAAGAATGAAGAAATTAAAGAAAAACAGGAAACGAGGGAACAGCATCAGAAGAAAAAAAAAAAAAAAAAAAAAGGACATTTACAGGATTTAGTTTAAATGCTGAATATATTGACTCGATATGTTTGGTGGTATTTAAACCACTGACTGACTCCACTGTTATCTTCCCGACACAGTTGGAAAATGTCATATTATTTCGTTAGTTGTTACGGGAAAATATACTTTCCAAATATTACGTCATCTTGTATCAGAATAGAATTATTACAATACCTAGAAAATGGTTAGGATCGAAATAAAATTGTTTAATATCTCTCTCTCTCTCTCTCTCTCTCTCTCTCTCTCTCTCTCTCTCTCTCTCTCTCTCTCTCTCTCTCTCTCTCTCAGCTGCTGCTCACCGTATAATCCCCTGCTCCCGATGGGCCAATTAATGTATCGTATGCCACGTGACCATATCATCGTACCGCCTCATACATTACTGTACTAGGCCCCTCACAGCCTCTCCCAGCACCTCCTCACAACACAGTACATTGACCTCCTCCCACTCTCCCCCAGGGTTATCGTACGCATCTGAAAATTATCACTCGATAACCCATGGGTATTTTTTTACCAATGACGGGATTATCACACGATAACCATGATCGCAGTTAGCGTAACGCAGTTAACATTGTGATAATTCAGATTATTGTACAGAATCCTACGTTATTCTTGTAAAAGAGACTTGAACACCATTTATTAATTATTATTATTTTTAATTATAGTCAGATCTATCGCAACACCATAAATTTGTTATGATTATTTTTAATTTTAGATTATCGTATTCTTCCTGAGGATGTTCGACCTGTTAGTTATCAGATCTTGTCACGTGAATTATCATGTCTGCGTTATATGAATTATCTTCCTATATGTACGAAATCATATAATTACGCTAAGACACCTGAATTATCACACCTTTCGCATTAATTATTTACACCATGCTTTGTTGATTATCTCCGCATGCCCGACTCTGCCATGTTAAATAACATGCCCAGCCGTGTGAATTATTGCATAAAATATCATACACGAACACACGTATTGCCGTTTCCACTCATGATTATTATAGTATCCAGCCGTATGAAACTAATCATATAACCCACCTCAAGAATTACTCATACGATTGATCTACGTGAATTATATAGATCCCACCTCATGAATTATACTCGGTGACGATTCATGTACCTCATGAATTATAGCGCACTGCTGTATCATTGCAATATGAATTATCATACCCTGCCAGACAAATTACTATACCCAAATGAATTATCATACGCTGCTATATAGATAATTACATTGGGAATTATCATTCTATCGACACAAATTACTTTACCCCACAAAATTATCATTGCTGCCATGTGAGCTATCGTCCTTTACATGAATTATCACATGCAGCAGCAGCTTGTGGCACACCACAGCGATTATTGCATCATGTTATAATCTGTAGCATTTATGAAATGTATTCCAGTTATTTTTCTGTCACGTGAATTATCGTCCATGCTTCAAGAATTATTTCCAATTATCGTTCAGTACCACATGTATCGTTCCCTACCACATGATTCGGTAAAGTTGAGAGTATTAATAATAATAATAATAATAATAATAATAATAATAATAATGATAATAATAACGGAATTAGAGTGAAATTTGTTTTTACAAAGGGAGTTTAGGGAGACGGAGGATTTTCCTTGTGTTAAGGGAGAAAGGATTTGCTGAGGTTAATGAACCGAGGAGGATTAATGGTAGGGGAGAAGGATTTACAGAGGAGGTTAACTGAGTAGGATTTATGGAGCGGATAACGTGGGAGGATTCATAAAGGGATTTATGAGTGAGGAAGCACTTAGTTGAGGGATTACAGGAGTCCCTGCGTTCGACATCATAACAAATCCCTGTCCGATTTTAGGATTTCTATCACGATCCTTGTATTTAAATCCTCAGTACAAAATCACTGTTCAAACAGCAGTTCTAAGATTGTTAAAGCAGTGCCCTTCACCGTTACTAGTTTAAACCTATTTCCTCAAACAAACAAACACATAAGAATGATTTAAGTATAACGAAATAAATAAGTTGTGACAACACTCGGGTGTTGTATTTCTTGACGGTAAATATGCACAACAAAAACACGAAACAAAAAACGTTTGAAACAATGTAGCGAAAACGGCGGTCATGACGCACATCATCCAACCGGCGACGACAGTGACAATACGGTCCACCTCCCCATCTTTATCACGGGCGAGAACCGTCCTTACGTGCGTGCGTCACAGAGCTAGATATTCCCTATAAGCCGGAGTCCGGGAAAGAGGGTATGATATATCGACCTTATGCGCTGGTGGCATAGTGACCAGTATGGTAACAAGCATATGGGCGGGTAAGGGGATCTTTGAGGGTGATCATAGACTTGTTCTAAGCCATTTACTCTTGTCTGCCAGCTTGTCATTAGCCCTTAATAGGCTTGTTTGCTTGTTGGCCCCTTAGGCTGTGAGCCAGCTTGGGGTGACGTGGCTTGTTTGAGAGTGGGGGTTGGTGGCTATGCTGAGGGTTAAGGGGGGTCTTGTGTGGTTTGTTGTTAGTGGTCTGGTGAGCCGTGTTGTTGTTAGTGTTGTTCTAACCAAGCTACCAACCCAGCACTGAGGGCGCATTCCATACGTGTCGTTGGTTTAGTATTTAGTTTGTGTGTGGAGGGAGAGGTGAGGGTGGACGGTGTACCTGTCTGGCGGCCAACATCACAGTAGTGGTGACGGCGGCGAGGAAGGCTGTCATATGACAGCTGACGGCCCCTGGCAGAATGACACTGTGACACACGATGACGGAGGAAGACGACTAACGCTGGACAGTAGTAACGCGGGACAGCACCGTCAGTACATAATGTTTGCTCATAAGAACTCTTCATTAAGTTACACGTGGTACGAGATATGATAACTTGAGATGGACAGACTTAATATTGACTTGCCATCTTCATCCCCCAGCACTCGTAGCCCAACCCCTTGTCCTTCGTAACTCACCGCCGGATCCTGACGTACAACCCTGCGAGTACGACGGTACGACCCTGGGGTAAGATGTGCTGGCTTCCGAAGGTCAGGTCATCCTGCCCCAGGGGGTGTGTGGTACGTGGTATTTGCATGACTACAAGTCAGTAGTAAACACAGCAGAAAGATTAATCACAACATTCTCTTAGTAACGTTACCTCTGTGTTGCTTCCACCCCCTCCCCCCCCCCTCTCTCTCTCTCTCTCTCCCCGCAACTGTTGCCAGAGCATCATCAAGTATGGCAGCAGCAGCAGCGGCCGTGTGTGTGTGTGTGTGTGTGTGGGCCACCGACAATGGCAACCCTGTATCGACCTGGGCCCGGGGCTACCTACTATACCCCCCTCCCACCCTCCCTCCTGTTACTTGAGCCTTTTAAAGTGTGAAGTTAGACAGGGTTACATTAACCATGGGCCTTTTGATGCGCCTTATTTTTATGTCGTACTGTGGGGGAGGTTTCTGGGTGTATGATGGGGGGGGGGGTAAGGAGGGGTGTCCGTTAGTTTGTCTTTAGTTGTTTGAGTTTTGTAGCAATGTTTTGTTGTGTTGTGGTGTTTGCTTTGATTTGATCGAGTTTTGTAATCATTGTTTGTTTGTCTGTTTTGTGGCTACGTGTGTGGTTTGTTTTGGTCGGGTATGGTAAGTTAGTCTTGCATTACTTTAAAGTTTGTGTTATATTGTTTGAGTTTTGTCTTGCTGTGGCCATTTTCGAGGTGTTACTTCCTATGGTTGTTTGCTGGTAATGGTTTACCGTTGTTTACCACAGTTGTGATGTTATCTTATGATGATGCATCACGTAAAATATTTTTTTTGATACACACTTGTTTATGACTAGTTTGTTATATTCTCCCAACATTGGCCGTATAATGGGTATTGAATGTATATATATATATATATATATATATATATATATATATATATATATATATATATATATATAATATATACACACACAACATTACGCGGAAGTGTTGGATGTGGTATACGAACCTTCACATGTATGGAAACATTCTACCAGGATCGTTTCACGAAGCTTCAAGACACTTCACTCAACCAGAAACAATGACTTAAGTTATGTAGTTCTGACAGCATCGATTTGTAGTGTTTAAGGAAGATTGCTTTTTAAATGGCTGTACGGTTCTATATATATTAAAATTTCATTCGGAAGTTTAAATTCTGTCCATTCAGAAACTTGTAACTTCAGTATGGTGTTCGTGTGGTTTCTGGCGTTGTTGGTAACCCTGTGTCCAACATGGACCCAGTAACCATTTTTTTCCCCTTGTGTTCACTGGAGATCATCATGCGTCAGGTCTTTTTCCCCGGTCACGTGGCTCAGGTCCAATCCTTTGTGTCCAATACCCTTTCCCGTACCAACTTTCTCCAATCCCCTCGTCACACCGTCCGTCCAATCACTGTACTGGCTAGTATATATCATCTACTATTTCCAGTCAATCCTTTGACGTTGCCATCTGGTACTGACCGGATTGGCCAGTCACATTATTTATTTGATATTGTATTCGTTCCTCTCACTCCCTCTCTCCATCTCCAACACTCGCTCCCTTTCCAAACCTCTCACTTCTTCCCCAATCCTCCCAATCCCTTTCCAACCCTCTCACTCCGTCTCCAACACTCTCACTCTCCAGCCCTCTCACTCCCTCTCCAACTCTCCCAGATAACATATCGGGAGTGCCGGAAATCAGCCCGAGGTACAGAGGAGGGCGGCTGGAGGACGAGGGTCGTGCCGAGCCCCCGGGGGGGAAGCTGTGAGGACGTGGGGAGGCTGGGGGTCGTGGGGAGTGTAGCACAGGAATTGTTCTTAAAGGAAGTGCCTTAAGTATAGCCTCTCTCTCTCTCTCTCTCTCTCTCTCTCTCTCTCTCTCTCTCTCACCAGACACACCCTTATGTATGCGGAGGTAAAGCGTCTCTCGTCACGACACACAACAGAACATTTAACCTCCCCCACCCCCCATTAAACTCCACCAAAACCCTCGCCTCTTAAAATCCGAAAAAAAAAAAGAAATAGTGTCCTTAAAAACAAGAGGAGGAAGGAGGCGCGCGCGCACAACGAACACGCCTCTGTGTGTGAGAGAGAGAGAGAGAGGAAGATTCCCCGCCTCTGCCTTTATGGAGCGAGTTTTTTGGTGGGGGTCGGCCGGGGAAAATCGTCTTGATTTTCTTTGATATTATAGAGCGTGGCGGGCGGGGGTTGCAGGTGGCCCGCGGCTCCAATAAAACCGTCGAGTGTTTGAACTGCGCGTCAACCGTAACACTTGCTCCCGCCACACACACTTTTCCAAATCCACGAGAGTTACGGGGGGAGAGGGGGGTTTGCCTAGCCTCACTGCCTGTCTTTTATTAGCTCTTTCAATCACCATTCCTTTATCATTTAACTTTAAGGTCTTAGTTTGTAACCGCTACATGACGCTGTAAATTGTTGTTCCTCAGTTAAATCTGAGCACTGTGGGGTGGGTGTACCTGTGCGTGGAACGGTGATGCAGCATTTCAGTGGGACGCCAAACCAATAAACTGCCATGGTCTTTGAGGCGACGTGCAGTTTAGCTTCGTCAATATTGCACTTCTAGCTTCGATATCCCATTATGATAATGCTCCCACGGCTTCATAGAGGCATTATTGAATATACATGATCGGTTTCTGGGAGCTCAAGAGCGAGAAATGAGTTCCATAAGACTTAATTCAGTCGTATAAGGCTCTGTCGGGAGATTTAAAATGACAGTAGAGCGGCCGGGCGACCGTATTGGGTTGGCAGGATTCAGGATATTGCCATAGCATGAGGATGGTCGTTATTGTTGTCGTCAGGCGGGACTCCACCACTACTGGTGGAAACATTTCCAAACGTGGAGGGAGAGAGGGAGCATCTCGGGTACTGCCTTACGAGGGAATGGGTGATGAGGTTAGCAAATTGCCCTGGTATTGTGATCCCTTGAGGGTCATGATGGTACGACCCCTTAAGAACGGTGGCACGACCCCTGAGTATGGTGGTCTGGCCTTTGACCAAACGTCAGTTCGTCACACCCAGGGGTCGTACCGTCGTGCTCAAGGATCTTACTGACGTGCTTAAGGGTCATACTGTCATCTTCAAGGGTCGTACCGTCGTGCTGTAAGTCCATCTCGTGACGCCCCTAAAGTAATTACCAGTTATCATACATTCTTATGACATTATAGGGTATAACTGCCTTGACCTGTAAACAGTTTGACTCTAGTAAACAAAGGGTTAATTTTCACCCAGAGTAATTACATTATCGCTCATTATCACATCTAACATGGTCATATCTTTCCCTAATTTTGATAACCACGGCTCATTGACCCCCGGTTTATTGAAACCAGCTGGTGTGTGCTGTGTATTGACCCCGAAGACTCACCCGTTGGTTGTGACCGCAATTCACTGCACGTTAATGTCATATTCCGTGTTGCACAAACCGGTTTCTCGTAACTTCTCAGGGATTGGAAATGTTTTTGTAGTCTTTTTCATTCCATAAAGAAATACACAACTTTAATCGTGAAAGAGAAAAAAATCTGATCGACTCAGAATTAAGATTATTTTTAAAGAGAAAGAAAATAATGTAGGAGCAGAAAGGAGGTAATGGTTAGAAGTTACTACAGAAATGAATCAAGCATAATTCCAGTGTATATTTCAAGAACCACCAGTGAAGGAATTGCCCCAACTGCATGGGAAATGAAAGCATTTTGAAACGTCATGCAAACGTTAACTGTACAAAAATAACCAAATCACATTTGACAGGTATTGAGAACGTTAGACGTAGACATTAAATGGTTTTGAGAAGACGTGACGTAGAAATTAATTGTTTAGAAAAAAAAAAGTACAAGAAAGATGAAGAATGAAGGAAGAGAAGAGACCCGAGGCTGGTCAGGATGGCTTGAGGAACTTCATCTTGAACCATCCGTGGCCAGCGTTTCCTCCTCAACGATTCTCTTACATCTAGATTCCGGGAGTCTTGCTCTGGCTCGGGCCTCCCTCGCATCACTGCACCGGCATAAAAATCCATCCCGGAGTTTGCTTTCTTCTCAGGAGTTCCCAGTCCTTCGTGATATACTCCCCGTCGTGAACGGTATGGCCGCGTCCCTCCTCGTCTTGTCTGTCGTTCTTTAGTCCTTCCGTATTTTTCCCGCTGCTTCGACGTGCAGGTGTCCTGACGTCAGTCCGCCGCCGGTCTTGTGCGTTTCGTAAGTGCACCACCATCCTAGCTCTTCCGTTCCCACCTCCATATAAGCGGCAACGTCGTAAGAGAAAATACCAAGAAATTAACACCTTTAGTAATATCTTGAGCAGAAGAAAGAAAACAAAGTTAATAAAACTGGGTAGAATTCCATACGAAATTGATATCCATTTTCAACGACAGAGGAAAGAAGATGGAATGTCGGAGAAAGCTTAGAAGGTAACACTAAGTAGGCAAAGACAGCCGTTTGGAAAGGGAAAGAAAACTACCTTCAAAAAGAAGAAAAGAGGCAAAGTTAGAAAGCCAGCTGGGAAACCAGTGAGAGGGGAGGACACGAGTGGGAGTGGTGGCCTAAACCCATCGTGCTGATGGTAGAACGTGCGGTAATCATGATGCATCTCAACAAATTAAAAATCACAAGACTGTTGGTATTGTGTGCGTACCTCATACATATTGGTGTTTGCTGGTCATGTGGCTGGGTCGTTCACGTCCCCTACACCAGGTGGACCAGTGGTCGACCAAGGTGTAGGTGAGGTAGTGTAGTACAATGGACGCAACAGACAACACCGGTATCTTGGTTGGAGAAATGGTAGGGCTGAACACGACAGGAGAGGAACAGAGTCTCATGGTATAATAATACCTTTACAGCGCCAGACATGGTGCCAGACCCTTCTTTCCCTCCGCTAACACTCCCTCACTCCCACCCCTCCCTGCCTCCAAGGCAAGCCACTGTGTAAGTGTCTTGACAGACACCAACTTAAGGGCGTTTTCAGACTTGACTGCCCCTCCACCCCCGGCCCCCTCCCACCTACCCGGGAGTGTTTGAGAAAGAAGTGAACAGACTTTTACCGCCGCCGTGGCTGGAATGGGAATTGGGAATCTGGAATGGGAATGTGGGGTCCTCGTACTTTTTAAGGTGATTTTTTTCTGGGATATTTCAGCCACTTCGTTTTCTTATCGACATTGTCTACCACAGTGGCTGTTTACTCCTATATCAGTATGACTCCCCTTATATTAACATCTTTTTCATATAGAGATTTAGGGTACTGATGCTTGTCTTAATGTTGGCGGATTTCTAGTGAAACTTATTCAGAATAAAATGAAACAAAATACTATAACAACACTGGCTACACTAAAGTACAGGAAACACTTGTCAGTTTGTAAATATTTTTCAGCCAGTACTTAAAACACTTCACTCTGAAGGCTCGTCCAATTCTGTAAACATTATGAATATTGACAAACGTTTTTAAGTCTTCAAGTATACACTTCACTTAAGAATGTTGGACTCTGTGAATAAATAATTAGGTACTTGATGGAATAAATTATATATATATATATATATATATATATATATATATATATATATATATATATATATATATATATATATATATACATATATATATATTAGAATAAATTGTCGCGATGTGGTATACGGGGGACGACATGCTACCAGTGGGCTGAGCCAGAGTATAAGTGGTCAGGTGAAAACGCCAAACAGGGGTGATGGTCATAAGTCTGGTGGTAGGCTGTGGTTTTAATGCATTATACATGACAAGTAGAGTGGATGAGGCACCTGTTTGATCCTGACGTTACTTCACTTAGGGAGAAGCAGTTAGGTATGATGAAAGCATATATATATATATATATATATATATATATATATATTTCATACTTCCCACGTATTCCTCGCGTGTCGTAGAAAGCGACTAGAGGGGACGGGAGCGGGGGGCCGGAAATCCTCCCCTCCTTGTATTAACTTTCTAAAATGGGAAACAGAAGAAGGAGTCACGCGGGGAGTGATCATCCTCCTCGAAGGCTCAGAGTGGGGTGCCTAAATGTGTGTGGATGTAACCAAGATGTGAAAAAAGGAGAGATAGGTAGTATGTTTGAGGAAAGGAACCTGGATGTTTTGGCTCTGAGTGAAACGAAGCTCAAGGGTAAAGGGGAAGAGTGGTTTGGAAATGTCTGGGGAGTGAAGTCAGGGGTTAGTGAGAGGACAAGAGCAAGGGAAGGAGTAGCAATACTCCTGAAACAGGAGTTGTGGGAGTATGTGATAGAATGTAAGAAAGTAAATTCTCGATTAATATGGGTAAAATTGAAAGTTGATGGAGAGAGGTGGGTGATTATTGGTGCATATGCACCTGGGCATGAGAAGAAAGATCATGAGAGGCAAGTGTTTTGGGAGCAGCTAAATGAGTGTGTTAGCGGTTTTGATGCACGAGACCGGGTTATAGTGATGGGTGATTTGAATGCAAAGGTGAGTAATGTGGCAGTTGAGGGAATAATTGGTATACATGGGGTGTTCAGTGTTGTAAATGGAAATGGTGAAGAGCTTGTAGATTTATGTGCTGAAAAAGGACTGATGATTGGGAATACCTGGTTTAAAAAGCGAGATATACATAAGTATACTTATGTAAGTAGGAGAGATGGCCAGAGAGCGTTATTGGATTACGTGTTAATTGACAGGCGTGCGAAAGAGAGACTTTTGGATGTTAATGTGCTGAGAGGTGCAACTGGAGGGATGTCTGATCATTATCTTGTGGAGGCTAAGGTGAAGATTAGTATGGGTTTTCAGAAAAGAGGAGTGAATGTTGGGGTGAAGAAGGTGGTGAGAGTAAGTGAGCTTGGGAAGGAGACCTGTGTGGGGAAGTACCAGGAGAGACTGTGTACAGAATGGAAAAAGGTGAGAACAATGGAAGTAAGGGGAGTCGGGGAGGAATGGGATGTATTTAGGGAATCAGTGATGGATTGCGCAAAAGATGCTTGTGGCATGAGAAGAGTGGGAGGTGGGCTGTTTAGAAAGGGTAGTGAGTGGTGGGATGAAGAAGTAAGAGTATTAGTGAAAGAGAAGAGAGAGGCATTTGGACGATTTTTGCAGGGAAAAAATGCAATTGAGTGGGAGAAGTATAAAAGAAAGAGACAGGAGGTCAAGAGAAAGGTGCAAGAGGTGAAAAAAAGGGCAAATGAGAGTTGGGGTGAGAGACTATCAGTAAATTTTAGGGAGAATAAAAAGATGTTCTGGAAGGAGGTAAATAGGGTGCGTAAGACAAGGGAGCAAATGGGAACTTCAGTGAAGGGCGTAAATGGGGAGGTGATAACAAGTAGCGGTGATGTGAGAAGGAGATGGAATGAGTATTTTGAAGGTTTGTTGAATGTGTCTGATGACAGAGTGGCAGATATAGGGTGTTTTGGTCGAGGTGGTGTGCAAAGTGAGAGGGTTAGGGAAAATGATTTGGTAAACAGAGAAGAGGTAGTAAAAGCTTTGCGGAAGATGAAAGCCGGCAAGGCAGCAGGTTTGGATGGTATTGCAGTGGAATTTATTAAGAAAGGGGGTGACTGTATTGTTGACTGGTTGGTAAGGTTATTTAATGTATGTATGACTCATGGTGAGGTGCCTGAGGATTGGCGGAATGCGTGCATAGTGCCATTGTACAAAGGCAAAGGGGATAAGAGTGAGTGCTCAAATTACAGAGGTATAAGTTTGTTGAGTATTCCTGGTAAATTATATGGGAGGGTATTGATTGAGAGGGTGAAGGCATGTACAGAGCATCAGATTGGGGAAGAGCAGTGCGGTTTCAGAAGTGGTAGAGGATGTGTGGATCAGGTGTTTGCTTTGAAGAATGTATGTGAGAAATACTTAGAAAAGCAAATGGATTTGTATGTAGCATTTATGGATCTGGAGAAGGCATATGATAGAGTTGATAGAGATGCTCTGTGGAAGGTATTAAGAATATATGGTGTGGGAGGCAAGTTGTTAGAAGCAGTGAAAAGTTTTTATCGAGGATGTAAGGCATGTGTACGTGTAGGAAGAGAGGAAAGTGATTGGTTCTCAGTGAATGTAGGTTTGCGGCAGGGGTGTGTGATGTCTCCATGGTTGTTTAATTTGTTTATGGATGGGGTTGTAAGGGAGGTAAATGCAAGAGTCCTGGAAAGAGGGGCAAGTATGAAGTCTGTTGGGGATGAGAGAGCTTGGGAAGTGAGTCAATTGTTGTTCGCTGATGATACAGCGCTGGTGGCTGATTCATGTGAGAAACTGCAGAAGCTGGTGACTGAGTTTGGTAAAGTGTGTGGAAGAAGAAAGTTGAGAGTAAATGTGAATAAGAGCAAGGTTATTAGGTACAGTAGGGGTGAGGGTCAAGTCAATTGGGAGGTGAGTTTGAATGGAGAAAAACTGGAGGAAGTGAAGTGTTTTAGATATCTGGGAGTGGATCTGTCAGCGGATGGAACCATGGAAGCGGAAGTGGATCATAGGGTGGGGGAGGGGGCGAAAATTTTGGGAGCCTTGAAAAATGTGTGGAAGTCGAGAACATTATCTCGGAAAGCAAAAATGGGTATGTTTGAGGGAATAGTGGTTCCAACAATGCTGTATGGTTGCGAGGCGTGGGCTATGGATAGAGATGTGCGCAGGAGGATGGATGTGCTGGAAATGAGATGTTTGAGGACAATGTGTGGTGTGAGGTGGTTTGATCGAGTAAGTAACGTAAGGGTAAGAGAGATGTGTGGAAATAAAAAGAGCGTGGTCGAGAGAGCAGAAGAGGGTGTTTTGAAATGGTTTGGGCACATGGAGAGAATGAGTGAGGAGAGATTGACCAAGAGGATATATGTGTCGGAGGTGGAGGGAACGAGGAGAAGAGGGAGACCAAATTGGAGGTGGAAAGATGGAGTGAAAAAGATTTTGTGTGATCGGGGCCTGAACATGCAGGAGGGTGAAAGGAGGGCAAGAAATAGAGTGAATTGGAGTCATGTGGTATACAGGGGTTGACGTGCTGTCAGTGGATTGAAGCAAGGCATGTGAAGCGTCTGGGGTAAACCATGGAAAGCTGTGTAGGTATGTATATTTGCGTGTGTGGACGTGTGTATGTACATGTGTATGGGGGGGGGGTTGGGCCATTTCTTTCGTCTGTTTCCTTGCGCTACCTCGCAAACGCGGGAGACAGCGACAAAGTATAAAAAAAAAAAAAAAAAAAAAAATATATATATATATATATATATATATATATATATATATATGGACGCAAGAAAGCCATTTCATTCTTTTACTAATCATTTGATTAAGTGAGTCTTCTCATCTATATTTGTTGGGAAATACAAAACTGTACTTAAACACAGAGGAATAAACACCAACACTCATGTTGTGAGTCTATTAATGAATGATCAAGTTTGAACGCTTCCTGGGTATAAGAGCGAACCTAAGTAGACACTTCCAAACTGTTGTCTGTAATTATTTCTGTAAATATTTTCTGTGATTTTCATCATATATATATATATATATATATATATATATATAATAACTGCATCGTGGACTACATGTGTCCGAGATCTTGATTAAACTTATGGAAAATCTCAGAAGTTCTGAAGGCATTATCTCTGACTTTGAAGTCCACATACAAAAAAAAAAAAAGTATTTCAAGTATGTAAACGCATCCAACTTCGTACCAGGCATCCCTGGACCGGCGTAATCCAAGTTTTGATTTATACATATATATATATATATATATATATATATATATATATATATATATATATATATATATATGCAAAATTCATATACGTGCATGACTCGATGTAAGACGATTTTATTACTTGACTGTATTAGTTGATATGTTTCTTTTCTCTCACACAGACCCGTATCAGATGTTTGGCCCCACCAGCAGTCGACTAGCAAGTTCAGGTACATTTCTAATTGTCCGTCTGTATCATGTGCTAACATCCTGGACCAGTAGTACAGGAAGGGTTCTCTGCTTGATGGAGATTACAGAAGCCGTCTTCAGGTATGGTAGGCCGGGAGAGAGGTTTTGTGTGTGTGTGTGTTGGTTATGAGAACTCAACCTCCCGACACCATCCTCCTCCCTGTACACAGTGATCGGCTACCACTCACTGTTCCCGCCTACCACCAGCTGTGTCACAAAACGATTACAACTTTAAATGGTAACCGGTATAACCTTCTATAACTTGGTCCTTTTGTTTTGCATTACACGTTCTCCATCACCACATCCTCAGCCTTCACCCCAAATGACCGCCAGAGTCTCCACCACCCACACCACAGGAGAGAGCGTGGTGGAGGGGGAAGGTTCGCTGGCCTTGGTGTGGTGCAGGATCAATGTTGGCCCCGCCACTGGTGAGCCAGTGTGCTGGTGTGGTAGCGGTGGTGTTGGTAGTTGTACTGTGGTAAGAGTGGTGGTCGTGAGTATTGTGACTAGTAATGATAACAGTGCTGGTGGGTCAGCATCTGTGGTGGTGATTGTGAAACAGACACTATCACGTATGGTGACTGCCCGGCCATTTTATCAATATAAGTACCTATATGTTACCCATACTTCACAACAGGTAAGTACAGTTTTATTGAAATTCATAAACTACATCAGGTTGTAAATATCCACCTATTTATAATAGGTTATTCAGCACTACATGTGGCCCGGTATACTCGCTCAGCACGCTGATGTACGGGATATCTGGGTGACTACAAGGTGTTGCACCGGGACGCTACCCGTCGTTGTGCAACGTGATGGACAGTCAATTCTCAACCGTCTGTTCCCCACCAGTTGTCGTAGGTAGAATATTGCACTCTATATTTCTCCAAGAGTGTCAAGAATCGTAGGGGTTTAATTTACACACACGTGAGAATTTGAAGATTTATTATTTTCGACAGTTTTCTTTGCAACTATCAGTCGGTGTAGACCTCTGTCGACAACAAAAAAGTTTATTTTCATAACTGAGGGGCACATCACTTTTTGAGGCGTGTATCAAAATCAGTAGGATATTGAATATTTTCACAAATATTCATCTTTAATCAAACACACACAAATATATATATATATATATATATATATATATATATATATATAAACAACAAATGCACAAAAATCACCACCCAGAACAAAACAGATGTCAAAAACCCACCAAAAAAACAAAACAATATTGGAAAATTGGCAACTGAACATCAAAACCTTCCAATTTTATTTTCAATTTTGGCGGCCTTTATGTACGGGACAGACCGTGGTGCCCGACGTAACATATACTATTTTTAGAGCTTATAGAAAAAATGGCATTACCAGTGTCTCGAGTATATATTTAGCTATATCTAGTATTTTAAAATATCTATATATACCCTAATCATTCCTATAAGGACTTTTATATGCTTACCAGATGTTTTTTCTCCGTTTCTGTATATCTAATTTACCAAACTTTTGTGCGACTCGTTCATAACCTGTCTGATTCCTTACTAGACACGGTTGTTAGTCATCCTTATAACTGATATATTCAAATCCTCGGACGGTCTGCTGGGGCATCGTGTTCATCCGCTTCGAGTCTCGCTCTAAGCTTCCACTCATCCTCTCTCTCTCTCCCAGCAGGCTCGGGTCAGATCCAGCTATGGCAGTTCCTGCTGGAGCTCTTGTCCGATTCCTCGAATGCCAACTGCATCACGTGGGAGGGCACCAACGGCGAGTTTAAGCTGACGGATCCAGACGAGGTGGCCAGACGCTGGGGCGAGAGGAAATCTAAACCCAACATGAACTACGACAAGCTCTCCCGGGCGTTGAGGTGAGGTCAGGTGGGGGTCATGGTCACGGAGAAGTCAACGTGGTGGCTGGGGTACTTAAGTGGCTTTGCCGAGTCCTCTTCTGGTGTGTATACAAAGAATATATAAATAATGTACATCTGTAATATTGGTGTTTCATATATTCACGTAGTCATATAACGTACCTTTTACGGCGCCTCCGTTAGGTACTACTACGACAAGAACATCATGACGAAGGTACATGGGAAGAGGTACGCCTATAAGTTCGACTTCCAGGGTCTCGCAGCGGCGACGCAGCCGGCGGGAGCAGACCCGACAGCATACAAGTACCAGAGCGATCTCTTCATGTCCTCCTACCACCCCACCACCAAGCTGAACTTCATGAGCACCCACACAGGAATACCCTCATCAGCAGGTAAGTCGACAGCCACACTCCTGTACCATAACGCTTCTGCAAGAAAGATAGTTATATACGTGATGTAGTGTGACCAACCGTGTTGTCCGACCTCCAAGTATGGGGAAGCCTCACAGAAGACCTGATATAGGTCTGTGATGAGGTTATCTGGAAGAGGAGGACCGTAATCATCTGTACTACTGTAGACGCGGCAAGGAAGCTCCCTGACGTACGATGACTAACCTCTTCAAACAGTTCCCCTTCATCCGTTTCCTTAGCAGGACTGAAACTGCAGGCTGCTGAGGTCATATGTACTTGGGCATATAAGTTAGTATTGTGCGGGAAGGACATGCTGGCAAAAAGAAAAAAAATTGTGGGGAGCCATTCCACGCTCTCCGTTACTAGCACGCAACCCCTGTACTGATAGGAGATAGAATAGTACAGTACATGAAATATCAGGGAAATCATATGTGACAGTGAAGGGTTGATTTCCAGTTAATTTTCCCAGTAGAATATCCCATGCATGACTACCTTAGGAATTTCCAGCCCTAACACTATTGAGGGACTTGTGATGGAACCCAGATATAATTAGATGGAATTACGGGTCTAGTTTGTCATTGTTAGATTCTTAATACTCTCAGAAATTTAACTTGTAGTTTCTTTGTTCTGACGCGTTTAATAGTAGACAAAAACAATGTTGTCCTCAACTACTGTTCATGTTGATTCATCTACATAGATCAAACAAAAATTTCTTAAATCTAACTCTTGTCTTATAGTATTTATGCGGTTTCATGAAATTTTATCCCTTTGACACCACCTCTGGCTATGATGGCCAAGTCTTTGTCCAGATCATACAGGGTCAGATCAGAGGCCAAGCCATCGTACCTAACACACGTACCGTCCCGTTCAAGAGGGTTGGAGATTTCAGAAGTCTCGTTCACACAACTTAGCTGGTGCTTTACTTTGCCTGATTCTGGAACCCCTACACTTGTGTTATCTCTCCCCGACTTGCAGCTTCCTGTAAAATATAATCAACCAGGAGTATAACGTGTACATATATCCTTCATGTATCTAACGTGTCATTTCTCTCGTGCCCCACAGCCAGCATATTCCCGTCTCCCACTTCGTACTGGACTAACCCAAGCGCCAACCTCTACTCCAACATTGCCGCCGCATCCGGACACTCCATGACGCACCACCCCTCCCATATGACGTCACACATCTCCTCCGCCTATCCGCACTACGCATGACAGTCTCTCTTCTCCAATTGGTGCACGCAACAGTCACGTGACTCCGTCTCCCTTCCTGATTGGTCCTCTACCTTTCAGCAGGTAACCAATTTGGAGGAACAGTAAAACAAAAAAGCGAACCAAAGTGCTTCACTAGAGCCTAATACAATGCGGAACCATTGTTACGAAAGCCAAATATATATAAATAGAGTTTTGGAAAAGAGCTCGTTAATTAGATATTTTTAGCGACTTAAGTAGTTATTACACCTGATGTAGTACCCGGCGCTGTCCGATCCGGGCAGCCGCGCAAGACCCGGCACTTTACCTTTCCGTGGCAGACGCCCTGGTGTGTCCCCCATCGTCACGTTGTGACCTAGGGTTGTGGAGCTAACACCGGGGGATCCGTCAGCCACATGCAAGCCAGACAAGATATTAAACTGAGCACCAAAGTGTGATAACCCATGAGGCATAGCCTGACCGACCTGATCCATAATTAGGCTCGGGTCAAAGGTCGTAACCGTGCCTAGAGAGTTAACTGGGAAGGTTGCAGTGATCTCCCCAGGGCGCTGAGCCACATGTACACCCGCCTCACAGCTGTACACTGGTGCCAGATCCCTCACAGCCTTCTGTCACATCCACCCATGTTCTGCTACATCCGAGGCGCTGTGCCTCATCCCGTGCGGCGCTCGGCCACGTTCTCCAAAGATTCTGCTACATTCTGAAGATGTGTGCACTTCTACTGCACACGAGACTGTTAATAACCCCCTACCCCCCAACTCCTTAACTCTTCGCTGTGCCAAATCTCCACAGCAGCGGTGCCACCTTTACACAAACAGCGAGGTGTGCCACGTCCCGACCTGCACTGTAGCTACAGCTCTCGTTGTGCTGCTTCTGCCCTATCCACTTAACGGCGGTGTTACCGTAACGTCTCGCATAGCGATCGCCGTCACATTCCAAGCAAGGGGGTTGGTTGTGTTATCACTTCCACAGAGCGCTGTTGCCAGTCCCCACCGTACTCCGTGGAGGTCAGTGTTTAGTTTGGGCAGTCTCGTGTCTGCCAGTTTTCCTCGTCTAGTCCCGCCCTCTAGTCTACCGTGGCCAAATATCATCCCACTTTATAAGTGATATCCGCTGTATATCTACGTAGTTGTGGTCTAGTCCAGTCAACCTTGTGTATGTGGCCAACCACCTTTGGCCCACATGTGTGTATGTGGACCGAGTACATGTGGCCCATATTTGTGTGGGCTAAGCACTCCTGGCCTGTCTTAAGTGTGTGTGTCAAGTACCTTTGGCCAGCGTTTATGTAGGCCAAAGATGCTTAACCTGTGTATGTATGGGCCAAGCATCGATGACTCGTGTGTATGGTTCCAGTAGTCCTGGTGTCTGTATGAGGGGCCAGTTATCCCTGACCAGTGTGTGGAGGCCAAGCAGGCCTGGCCTGTATGTATGTATGATCGTTCGTTTGGGCCGATGGTAAAAAATATATATATCCTGAATCGCTGACTTGAAAATTATGTTCTTCAATGTTCGCCTACGCACATGGTTCATGATCATCATTAGCGACCAGGGAATGTTCCTTCCCACCTGCTGATGATGGCCAGGTAAAAGTCGCTTTCAAAGGCTTTTGAAGAATACGAGACTTTCAGTCATGTGATTGCATAGAAACATAAGAAACTCGACATGTTTGAGCCAGAATAACAACTCCACAGAAATAACCGGCTCCGTGTCCCCCGAGATAAACAACAACAAAGAACCAGTCGTGTTCAGATCAGTTTGGCTTGTCTCTGTCCAAAGGAGAAATATGGGTAGAGCTTTGCTCTAATCATAGTGACAATATTTTCTACATTACGCAATTTTATTTTCAAAGGGGTTCACATATCCCCACCCTGTCACCTGTATGCAAATTTGGTCTCCCGTTTCCACCGAGTCTTAATGTATTTTACAATCTTCCGGTACTTGTAAGTGGGGAGTGTTTTCAAGTCATGTGTTGAGCGCAAGTGCTGTACATAAGTTGTAAATAAACAATGAAGATGACTATAGCCGTAAAAAAAAAAAATTGACATCTTCCTGGTGTCCGAATTTCTGCCGATGTCGGCTTACATAAACGCCTCCCTGTGACATCAAGACCATCCGTGACCAGAACGCACCTGTGACTTCCCAATGCCATCAGAGCGCTTTTAAAACATTCAGGACGCACTCGACTTTAGACATCACGACGCCATTACTAAACCTAGATGGATCCACTCCGTCATGTGTCTGACGCAAGACTTCAGATGTGACTCCAGGTGGCTAGTTCTAGTATGCTGGGTGCCAGACCCACTTTGATCTGGATTCGAACCCGCTACACCAACGCTGTCATCCTCGGCCCTTCCCGCGGTTAATTTTTGGTTCGTACAATATAATAAGATTTATCTCGTATGTTGCATTCTACAGTATATATTGACTGGTGGAACCCGGACACTTTAGTGACGTCAAGATTTGCTGCCCGCAGACTGGTGGAGCTTAAATTAGGACCAATCAACTCGTCAGCTAGGTTATGACGTAACTGTCTTATCCGGATTCCGTCTACCGAACGCCTCTGTTAAAGTCGAGACCATTCAGGCAGTTGGTCGAGGCCATTAATCAGTCTACCACTAACGTGCTAAAATCGACAGATCGCAAACTAACGATTAAACCGAAACGAGGCAGACGCACCATTTAGACACGGTCGGTCTTCAGTGAGAACGTGATTTCTTTTTTATCGTTTCCCGCGAGCATTTGAGGGGCGAGGGGACGCGTAGATCTATAATCTTCACCACCACGTGGAGGTGACGTCACGGAAGACCCAATATAAAATGCCGACTTTCAATGTACAAACCTCACATAATGCAGTAGGTAGATATGACCCTAAGTGTTTCCAAATAGTCTCGAATGAAATATGGTAATAATTTATTGATACATAATAAAAAAAATTCTTATTTCCAATGGTGTTTCTCAACTTGTTGTGTTGACTTCAATGTTTACATAAAAAAAGGAAATAAAATGTACATATCCAAGATGTGTGTTTGTTTACACCTTGTGTAGGTCTACTTTTCACACGGTTATTCAAAGATGAAACATTAAATTAACTGTTGAGATTTTGAAAATCAAGCAAACATTATTCAACAAAAGTTATTCTGGCGAGTCTTAAACTACTATTATGAAAACACAAGACCCTTAAACCCCAAGCCACCATATAACTTTAACCTCCAACCCACAGCGAAATCTATAACCCTTACCCCAGCTTCACGCTTCAACAACTTGATACTTTGCAGATAAACCCCCCGCCCCGCCCCACACAACGACTAATACACGACCAAATGGAAAACACAAACCATCCTTCCAGCCCAGTCTCGGTCAAATACCCATTTGAAACAACGCTCCCTGAGCAGGCGTGTGAGTGCTTTTCCAAGCACCACCCGTCTGTACAACTTTGAAAACATTCAACATAACACTTACTCCCTAACTGTCCAATATATACCCCACAAAGACGTGCACACATTTGACCTGCAGGCCACTAGTTAGACGAGGCCGTCTTCCTGACCGATGTGGGAACTCTACAGAAACGGAGTTTTTATAGTTCCCGCAGCGGTTGGGAAGCTGGCCATGTCCAACTAGTGGCCTGCAGGTTGAATGTATGCACGTCTATGTTAGTTGTGTACTGCTGTGTGTGTGGAGTATGAATTCTGGTTATGGTTGTGTCATGCTGAAAGTATATATATATATATATATATATATATATATATTCCAATGTATTTCTTCAAGTTTCCTACTTGTATAATTTACACACTACTTCTAGCTCTGCTAGTAAGAACTTTGATAATTCTGTCATCTATGAAATAACTTTTTTATCATTTCATAAAAATAACCCTTTTTCTGATAATTCACTATAATGTCCGTTTTCATATGTAATCATATTCTATATACGAGTGCATGTACATGTGTACTGTATGGAAAAGATCAAGACCTTCAATATAAAACACAAGAAGAGGGTGAACATCTGGTAATGATGATATCCCTGAAGATGACGTAATGAGACAGAATGACTGTGCAGGACAGGGGTGTGGTGTAGTCCCGCGCAGTCTGACTGTGAGCGCTGACCACAGTAGTGAAATGGTTGATATATGAACAGGATAAGCGAACACTGACAAAGGATCTACACGTCAGATGTGGAAGAGAAAGGAATAGACACAAAAGGTAGAAGAGAGTCGAGTATCAGGGGCTGAACACTGAACGGCAAGGAATGTGCATCAAATGCAGTGAATCTGTAGTACATGGGGGACGACGTGTTGTCCAAAGGGCTGCACCAGGGAATATGAAGCGAGCAATATAAAACATGCAGTGGTGTGTAGACCTTAGTTAGGGATGGTTAATGGCTTTGGTTTTGGTGTATTATATAAGACTTGGAACCCGAGGTTATGATGTGTTCCTACAGCTACCTTGTTACGCAAAAGATCCTCCACAAATGTGGTGAAAAGACAACTGTTCGTTCTCAACCCCTAGCAGGACGAAATAAACTTTAAGTATGATGTCAAGTCTATGACCTGACACCTAGAGAGCAGGTCAAAAGTCTGGCCATCGTATACAACGTCGTAGTCTTCCTCACGGAGTCCGCATCGACAGCACATCATAGTTTGTGTTTCAGCAAATCAGGGTCACTTTTATCTTACAAGGATTAATATTTATCTTTTAAATGTATTTATATTTGTAATACTTAAAGTGGGCTATTTACCACTGGGTTAGGAAATGTTAGTGACAGTCCGCTGGCTGACCAGGACTCATGGGGTTGTTGGCTAACTGCGTTTGTTTCTGCGTCTGTCTGTGTTCCCGTGTGTTGGTATAGCTATCAATCTGTAACTGTTTGTTTGCCTGAATGTTCCTGTCTGTTTTCCCAGTATATCTCTGCATCTATGACTATATATATATATATATATATATATATATATATATATATATATATATATATATATATATATATATATATATACCTTCTTGTGTGTGTGTGTGTTTTTATATAGAAAATCATGGTATAAATGGACGACTCCTAGACACACATACACCGACATGGGTACACACACACACGCCAACATATGTAGACACGCACACAGAGCGGCCAGGCCGGGATCTCGTTAAAGATGTGATCTCTGGCGAACACTAGGCTCCTCTGTCTCGCCAAACCCACTTGAAACCAACCATGCCATTGGCTAAGGGATCACCAGCTGACGTGCTGCTCTGAGAAAACTCGCCTCAATGGTTACTCGAATGAAAACTCCTCACCCATTAGTCAGCTAGATTATTATAACTCCCTATAAAACTTACTGACGCATTAGGACCATGAATAAGTAAAGAAAGAACATTAACGAAGACTTCAAAAAAAGTAAACCCAAGAATGAACTGTAAGAAAATCTTGTACAAACGATGGTAGTTAAATGTATGTACCTGGGATCCATAATCTCGGTAATCCTAGACGTCGAGGCCACTCGGCCGCCTAAGCTATGCAAGGCATTCCCAAGAATACCTCCCAAGATCTCCCGCCAGCGACTCTATTGATCCAATGAGGGACGACCAATGCTCTCATACACGGTTTCCCATTGGTCAGTGGCGGCGTCTCGCAGCCAATCACCAGTGAGGGGAGGATAACATCCGACCAATAAGGAGTGGGCGTGCCGAGATCAATCCCCCGGCAAATGTGTCATTGATATTTATACCGCCTGCCTCTTATCTCTCTCTCTCTCTCTCTCTCTCTCTCTCTCGTTGTTTGCCTGGCTTACAATTGTTTACGTAAGGGAATTTTAAACCTTATTTTTTATCGATGATTTAGAGAAAGACATTTCACATGGAAGGAACACGCGAAGGCAGAGAAATTCGGAAGAAAAGCCAAGAGTTCGAACAAAGCTACTGGCCAGGCAAGGAAGGAGAGAAGGGAGATAGAGAATAAGATGTTGTCTTAATGTTATATGTAAATTAGCCTCCTCTGGTGTATCAATTAGGCCGGGTCCTCGGCTCCCTGTTTGGTGAAAGGCTTGGAGCCGGGATTTCCATAACAATGAGGCGTGTTTGATCTGTGGATTACAAGTTAGAGTTGAAACAATTAGAGCAGCCTCCGCCCAGCGTGGCCAATCTTACTCACTAAATTGACGCTCCTCCTGCTCGGGGGGGGGGGAAAGAACGGGGTTAGAGGGGTAAAAACCCGAGGCTTCTAGCTCGTTCTCGCCTCACCAACAGGAGCGTTAGTGAGGCCCCCCCACGAGACTGGAGAGAGAGAGAGAACTATAAATCTCTCTAATGAGAGACTTCACTCAAGATACGAGAATTTACTAGCAATACACACACAAGGTGGATAAGCTCAAAGGCTGCAAAACATCTGATCCTAAGCCGCCGGGATAGTGCGAGACCTGACCACGAGACCCGTCCCAGACACCACCTGGAAGATGAACATTCTTCCACGGACCTCTGACACGGGCCAGGATCTCGTGACCTTCTTGTGGAGGTCTCTCGGACGAGACTCTTCCACTGGGCTTTATTTCGTGAGTTAGTGTGAGATCCCTCAGTGGCTGGGACTATCAGGATGGAAATTTTTAGAGAAAATACAAATAGTCTTTAGGAAGATCGAGATGTGGAACCTGTAAGATCTCTTAGTCTCACGGCACCAACGACATCTCTCCTTAGGATATGACGAAAATATTCCACACCGCGGATCTCGCGAGACCTCAACGTCCACCGATTCTCGTGAGGTCTCGTTTGTCTTATCTATGGAACTTAGTAAGGTCGAACCAAAGACGTTCTAGCATCCCAACCTGGCACCAACAGAGGGGGAATGTCTTTAATAAGGTGGGTTTGTCTCGTGTTTTTCAACTCCCAAACTGACAGCCAAATATTCACCTGACATTCTAGAAAGTAATTATTGACCCCCAGCCTGGCGTAGAATGATTCAGGGACACCTCAGCCTAGAGTGAACCTGTCTATGAACACTCTAACCTTAATGATGGCAAAAAATATAGACTGCTTGACGACCTTTAACCCCAATTATGGTCAAATCGAAGTCTTAGTTTAAATAAAGTTGGTGATATTTAGAAAGCCCTCTTTAATACCAGTTCTTACGCACAAACTGAAATAGCCGAGAAAGGAAGAAAATATATCGATTTACTACTGACTCCTAAAAAAAATGGTTCAGATCAAATATAAATACTGTGTCGTATGGGATCGTATCAAGGTATCAGTAGGCCAAGTGTTCCCCTTAAGAGACTAACATTGTATGGAACAGCTGCCAAAAATATTTGTATTCATTTGGAATTCAAACACCATACAACCCTTTAGAAGACCTCAGTCTATAGACAAGAAAAGGTGTCCACCTGTAACTAAGGCAAAGTACCTTCCTACAATGCTTTAAGTCACTCACACCCAATATGAAACACCAGAGCAAAACATTACCTGAGTGTGATGAAACAGCAAAGTCAAAATGTCTCCCAACAGGAGGGAAACTTCATCATTTAGTTCCACTAGTTAACATGTCTAGCAACTAGCTTGGTCAATAGTTAGGGGCCATGATTTAAGATAGGCAGCCGCCAGATGGCTCCACAAACCAACAGACAGTCAACATTTACGTGTACAAGCTGACATAAAGTCAGGGCTGGAGCACAAATTAACATACGGTCAATTGTTCGGTGAACAAACTAACCCAATGACCGGTTATGTGCTCAAAGTAATATAAAGTCACCAGTAACGTCCACAGACGAACGTAACAGTCACCAGTCATTCAGGTTCACAAACGAACATAACAGTCACCAGTCAGTCAGGTTCACAAACGAACATAACAGTCACCAGTCAGTTAGGTTCACAAACGAACATAACAGTCACCAGTCAGTTAGGTTCAGACTTAGTGACGTGTTAAGGATGGTAAACAGAGAGAGAGGGGTTGCCCACCACAAGCGGATATTGTCATTTTACAAACTGATCAAAACCTTCAATTGGGAAATGGGAATGATGGAGCACCAGGCGACACCAGAGAGAGGGCACCGTAGAGAGGGAATGTGTTGGGCCATGGTTAGCTCGCTAGCTCTGGGCGATACGACGCGAAGGGTGTGTGCCGAAACCTGATTAATGGAGTGGGGAAGGGTTCGCCAACTCCCCCTACACCGCGGAATTAGATGGTAAAGAGGTTTCATGAGAAATAAAAACAACGTCACATACATGAGAAAATACCTTAAAAGGATTATGGGAATCACTAACTGGGCATCATGGTGTATACGTACAAGTTGACACTGCGGAAAACACAAAGGATTTTTTTCTTTTGGCTTAGGGCCAACGTGATGTGGGGAGGAATGAGTCTATAGATTATACGCTCTGAAGAAAAAAAAAGGTCAAAATTATCCATAAAAGTTATTTACAAAGGATGAAATTCTTCGCCAACTAATGCATATATACGAAAGGGATTCCACACAGGCTCGTCCCCCATTCTTAATTTACACCCTCCAGATCCGCATTTAAGAAAACTTCCCGAGAGACTCGTGTATATATATATATATAAATTAGAGAAAACTTTACACACATTCCAAGCACACACTTCACACGCCATATCTATCATCAATTATTACCAAAACACCGGAGGAACCTGGCAACTACATCTGATGCCAGAGGTACGATACCTCCCACTCGCGGGTGACAGCCCCCATAAATATCATAATAATTTACTCGGCCCGAGTTTTTTTGGCGTCTGGTGGTGCTGTAAGTCATCTTAATGCGCTGATAATTCCGATATTTTCGCCGGAGAATTTTGGTGTATAAAAGGAATCATAAAGAAGTCCAGCAACTGTGAAGTCCCATGGTTATTTGCTGAGCATCTTACGAGTACGACAACTTTACTCCTCGAGTATGACAACTTTATTCCCTAGTATGACTAAAGCCGTCGTACTCAACGGGTTAAAGTCGTCACACTAAAGTTGCCTTATCTAAAGTAAACAGTCACGTACTTGAGGGGTCGATAGCGTCCAATACCGTCGTACACACATATCATTCGTGCGGTGGAAGCCATGGTAAATAGATAGGTACGTGAACAAAGTCTATGGCTTCCTGACGCATGATTTCATTACTTGTTCATGGGAAGGGAAGCTACGTCAAACACTTGTATGAGTCCTTGTATAACCTCCGTTCTGGGTAAAACATCTTCAATACGTTCTAATATTAAAGTTTCATATTCACATAGGTACATTAGTAACCATAAAAGGAACTGAATATTTCTTAATTGACCTCCACTTTTGCATCAATGATTACGAAAAGAAGTTTTGCACTTTCTAACATTTCATAATGTGACATTGTATTTCCTCGCCTTGACTGTCATCTGTGAGTGTGGACCAGAACTACATGGTCCAGGCGATATAAAACACTGCCATCTTTGAACGTGCTACGGAACTAAAACGGTATCGGATGCGCCATCTTTACGTCTGCTGCAGAACTATGGTATCTAAACTATACGTTAACCTACTGAAATTCATGCTAAGTGAATGCATTCCCCCCCCCCCCCCCACACACACACACACTATGAAAAACATACTAAAATACCTTAATAATGTTCTACTGAAAAGAAGCATAAACTGGGCAGTGTTCCTGTTTATAGGAATCCTGGTATAGAAAGCAGTGGTATCGTCTGACATTACCATGAACCTTCACGACTATGGTAGTATTGGAGACTAATGGTTAGTATGGTAGCACCATCATTCACAACACCAACGAACAGTAACACAGTACAACAACGGCCGTTATGACGGAACTATCAATATGAATAACGTCAATGACGGTAGGCCATTGAGCACGACGCCTGGAGAACCCCACAACGCGAGGCAGTCTGCATCCTTGACATATTACCATTCTCTCTCTCTCTCTCTCTCTCTCTCTCTCTCTCTCTCTCTCTCTCTCTCTCTCTCTCTCTCTCCCCCACAGACACACACGCACACACATTACCACCCCGGCCAGCGTGAATGGGAGCGAGGAGGAGGGGTGGGGGGCGCCAGAGAATCGACAAAGATGGGGTGACAATATGGGGTGTTGACGCCACTGTTGAGGGAAGAGGGTGTGTATAATGGTGGCAGCGAGTGGGACAGTAAGGGTAGGAGATGCCGGCCGATGCGCCCGTCAGTCAAGGAGCAAAGGGGGAGATGGGGAGATAAGAATAGCACGGTGGGGAGACACACAGGAGGAGATACAAGGCAGAGTTGATGATAAAGGAGGAAGACAGACATATGGTAAGTGCCACAGACAATACATCAGAGCTTTCTACAACTAAATTCTTCTCTTTAATAAAGTGTTAAAATAAGTGTTAAGTGGAGCGAACTTATTTAGGTACTGTGCTCAAGTGTGTTTGGTGCACTCTTGTTTCGAGGTATCTAACTGCATATGGTATTTGTCCTCATATGCGTTGATTTGTTTCGTATATAGCTCTCTGCAAGTGATTGTTTGTTTTCAAAGGTTCTGATGTATTTGTTGGAATATGTTTGTCTTGAGTGTATACATTGTTTCTTGTTTACGTGTCTTTTCGAGCACTTGTCTGCTTCTGTAAAAGTGTCTATATGTTGTGTATACATGGGTGTATGTGTCTATGTTGTGTATACATGGGTGTATGTGTCTGTATGTTGTGTATACATGGGTGTATGTCTGTACGTTGTGTATACATGAGTGTATGTGTCTGTACGTTGTGTATACATGGGTGTATGTGTCTGTACGTTGTGTATACATGGGTGTATGTGTGTCCATATGTATGATACGTATAATGGACCACACCGTCCATTGCACAGATGTAGTTCGCATTCTGCCAGTACATTTGGTCCTTAACATTATGGTCTGGTACTGAGAGAGAGATACTAACACAACGTGGAGGGTACATAGACACAGACAAACTGAGTGATAAAGTGTGTCAGAGAGAGAGAGAGAGAGGTAACAATGGGGTTGGGAAAACATAAAGAGTGTGACTGGTTGGTTCATATTAGCCACATTGTCTTGCCTGTACCACAAGCCAGCTAAGGGGGGAAAGTAGGGGGGGGGGGGGGGGAGTGAAAGGGATGGTCTTAGGCCGACAACCCACAATTTAGTTTCTCTCTCTCTCTCTCTCTCTCTCTCTCTCTCTCTCTCTCTCTCTCTCTCTCTCTCTCTCTCTCTCTCTCTCTCTCCTACGAGACATCAATTCGTTATTTCTGACTGGAACTTCAAGTGGTTGAGCACAAAGCCCCAGCCCTGCCACTGGTAAGATCTGCTTGAATGTACCCCCAACAGCCACAGTCCCCCCCTAGTGTACATCATGCACCCCGGACAGGGAGCAGCCAGTGTCGCTCTCAGGCCATCATGGGGAGAAGTCATTCAAAATGCAAATTACCTCTCGTAGGGTGCAAAAAAATTCGACATATCTAAGTTCTGAGAATATCACCCCAAATGGACCAATGGTGGGGGATTCGAACCTGAAATCTTGTATACTTAACAAGAAGGGACGGCCACTGCACCACCCCCGAGGGGAAAACCGGTTAATCTATCTACCTGTACAGGAGAGGGTCAGGTCACGTTGGGTCACGAGACCATTATATGGTATGTCATCATACTCAACTACTGCACTGACGACCAAACGAGCGAACAACCCAGATATGAGGGACAGATGTGCCACGCTCTCCTACACCACATCCATCTTATCTCCACACAAGAATATAGATATCAAAGATAACAATGCGACCACCAACCCTCCTCATGAACGTTTCCCTTTAATTAAGATTGTAAAGTCGCCTACGTGGAAGAATTAACCCCTCTAACCGACCTCATAATTAACCCTCTGTAACCTACCTCATATTGTGATCCACACTACACACAACGACCTCCATATCTTCCCCTCATAATCACCGAGGCCAAAGGTGAGCACATCCAATAAACAGGAGGCAACATTTCCATATAGATTATAAAACCATTATCAAAATAATGTTTATATCTTAATGAATATATTCTAAACTGAAATGCACCAGAAAGGTAAGTACATATATTCATGGAGACCTTTAATACCAGTCTAAGGTCCAACGTCTTCAGAAAAGTTTCCATATATGTACACAGTGGGCGGGCGGGGCTAGGATGGGAATAAGGGACCCCACACCCCGACCTCTTTATATCTATATACTCTCCCCTCCGTCAGCCAGCCACTGTGGTCGGACCATATTGACACAGTGGAGCAATATGACCCAGAACTTGTGTGACTTGGAAGAACTTGTGAGGATGTGCTGGCGGGCGCCATATTAGTTGACCTCGTCTGAACTTTCTCTCTCGACCAAGACGAGGAAGAGTTATGACCCCACTCTTACAGCCGTGACCCCACTCTTATAGCCGTGACCCCACTCTTATAGCCGTGACCCCACTCTTACAGCCGTGACCCCACTCTTACAGCCGTGACCCCACTCTTATAGCCGTGACCCCACTCTTACAGCCGTGACCCCACTCTTACAGCCGTGACCCCACTCTTACAGCCGTGACCCCACTCTTACAGCCGTGACCCCACTCTTACAGCCGTACACCCAACTGACACAGTACATCGTCCTATTTCCCCATAACGTCAAAATGAAACGCCGCCAACATCAATACCCCTTTTTAAACTCTGCAACTCCGTAAGTCCCTCCTGGAACACGAAGGAAAGTATCATTCCACCCCCCCCCCCCCCCCCCCAGCACGAAGAAAACCAATAATACCCACGGAAACCCGGCTATGATAGTAGAACACTCATCTTCTGAAATACACACATTTCTCGTATAGAACCCTTACTACTTACTGAAACGCCTCATCTTCCCTCCTAGAACACGTATGAATGTAGAAATTCCTGGAAAACCCTGTCACCCTGGAGCACATTACAAATCTCCTGGAACACAAAGGAACGCACGAACCCATCTGGAAAGCCCTACTGCCATCCTGGAACACACAAAACTCCCCTTGCAAAGCCCGGCATTCATACTGGAACGCCCCCATTTCCCTCCTACATTCAGTAGGAACATACTAAGCCCCCTGGAAAGCCCTGCTGCCATCCTGGAACATCCCAAATCCGTGCAGGAACGCAATAAAGCCCCCCATGGAAAGCCCTGCTGTCACCCTGGAACGCCCCACTTCCCTCTTGGAACACCCTGCCATCAGACTATCCAGAGGAGCATCTATCATCGCCGACAATCAGCATATTGTCCGTGGCGGCCGGTTCAGTCTGTTAGCTGATCATATGGTCCACACGCCTCCTGCTTCCTAGAACGGCGTCAGCCCCTGGCTCCTCCAACACCCTGAGCGACTCTACGCTTCCCCGTGGACTGCCAGGCCTTTGTATTCCATTTTCCAGTCGGTTCCATCCGATTCCGATCCTCCTTTACTTACTGGGAGGTTACACATAAAGAACTCTTCTTTTAACCTAGACGCAGCCTCGACAGAATCTAACTAGCGTTTCCAAGTCCCTCTAACAGCTTCCACGATTTAAGGATCCTCCTGGAAAGGTAAGCATCAACAAGGGTGAAAACGGCTCGACCCAGATGGATGGTGTTACGCCCCGCAGGCGGCCAATCCACAGTCCAGGGGCAGCGTTTTCGTTCCAATGGTTCTTTTGAGGAATTCCTCCATGCCAGCCAACTTCTTCTGCCTGATCGGTAATGACAAGATAGCGAGAACAAGAAATAGATAAATGAAATTGGAACATCAATGGGGAGAGAGAGAGGGGAGCGGGGGTCCTAGTGAGGGGTGGGAGAGGGGATGAACTGACTAACTGGAGAGAGAGAGAGAGAGAGAGAGAGAGAGAGAGAGAGAGAGAGAGAGAGAGAGAGAGAGAGAGAGAGAGACTAAATAAAGGGGAGATAGACAAGGACAGAGAGCAATAAAAAGGGGGAGAGAGAGGAGAGGGGGGGGGATAAAGATACAGAAATAGCAAAAATGGATAAAGGAGTGGAAATGATGAAAGTAGGTGTAAAGGAAGGAAAAGAGAGGAATGAAATACGTATATACGGATTGGAGAGAAGAGATGAAGTAAAGATGTGGCTTTACTGAGAGAAGGGATGGCTAGTGTGAGGTTAGAAACGTATTATCCATTGAGATTTACGAGCAGACAAGTAATGTTGGCGGGAAAGTCAGAGATGTTGATGGGGAAGTCAGGTTCTGGCGGGAATGTTCAGGTGTGTTGCTGTGAATGTCTGGTGCTGACGGGAAACAAAGGTGTCCTTCGTGTGAAGGAGAGATGTGTTGGCGGGGAAGTCAGGGGTCTTGGTGGGAACGACACGAGCGCTGGCAGGAAAGTGGTCAGAAATGTCGAGAAAACAGGACAGGATCTGGCAGGAAAAGCGAAAACGTTTGACGAAGAAAATGACAACCACAGACTTCATAAAACCGTTGTACTCCTTACGTGAACCAACACGTACTGGCTGAAGTCTATACAAACCAGATGCACCGCATTATATAACTTTTCTTCGAAACACCGCAATGTACAAACCTTCAACTGAATTTTGTCACAAACTAATGGAAAACATAAATAATGCAATTTATTTTCAAGTAACTTGCCGAGATACAAAAATAAAAAAGAATAAATGATAACAATACATATTTTAAGGACAACGCTTTGACGCATTTCTGACCTAACCTACTGTGTGTGTGTGTGTGTGTGTGTGTGTGTGTGTGTGTGTGTGTAAGTTTATTATTTATAACGAATATTTGAATGGTATGAGTGTGTACAGTCATGTACGTACAATATGCTTGTGTATATCTATGTAAGCACATCACTGTACCACAATAAAGGCCGCCTCTTAACAACACCTGACCTAATATACGTACCACCAGGGCCCACTGCTTATGAAAACATGCAGGTAATGGCGGTGTGGGAGCCTTGTGAAGTACCCCATGTGGTACAACAGTCCAGAGAAGAGGATAAAAACCAATTACTCAGAAAGCCATCGACTACGGAAGTGTACACATGGTGGCATCTGAGACTGACAGGCGAATCCAACTCAGGCTTTCCTATGACTATGTATGAACACGGTTACTGCACGCTGTATACTTTCTACTGTATACTTCCTACTTTATACTCAACACCTGGGTAAGTACACTTGCTACTCCAACCATTTTCCTTTACTCCTAGACCAAAGGGGTTTTAAGGTTTCCTTATTCGTTTTCTATTAAGAAAAATGGTTTATATTTTAGGGGAAACTACACTGTACGTATTTCATAATCCATGGGACATTATGTCTCCCAGAGGACCAATTCAGCGTTAGTCAGCTGTCAGGAATGACCAAGCATGATAAACTATGCCATATTTTTCAAAACTTTATCTCACGACTCTGAGGGGAAACACAGAAGTATTCCGCTATTATTAATAGTTATTATCCGGGAAATTTTGTCGACTTCATAATATACTTATAATGGCAATATTTCAAATACAAACGAGTACACAGAGGAAGATGACAAATAAAGTGAAATACTGCCTCCTACGTGACAGTTTATTATCATTATCATTATTATTTCATACCTGATCGCCGTCTCCTGCGTTTGCGAGGTACCGCCAGGAACAGACGAAGAAAGGCCGCACCCGGTCACATTCATTTTCTAACTGTCATGTGTAATGCACTGAAACCACAGCTCCCTATCCACATCCAGGCCCCACAGAACGCTCAGACGCTTCAAATGCCCTGGTTCAGTCCCCTGAGAGCACGCTGACCCCTGTATACCACACCCACCCACCCACACAGACACACGCGTTTCCTGGCTCTGCCTCGCTGACGCGGGAAACAGCGATAGATAGATATATAATATATATATATATATATATATATATATATATATATATATATATATATATATATATATACTATCCCTGGGATAGGGGAGAAATACTTCCCACATATTCCCTGCGTGTCGTATAAGGCGACTAAAAAGGGGAGGGAGCGGGAGGCTGGAAATCCTCCCCGCTCGTTTTTAGATTTTCTAAAAGAAGGAACAGAGAACGGGGCCAAGTGAGGATATTCACTCAAAGGCTCAGTCCTCTGTTCTTAACACTACCTCGCTAATACGGGAAATGGTGAATAGTATGAATATATATATATATATATATATATATATATATATATATATATATATATATATATATATATATATAAATTGCCGTGAAAAAGTAGGAAGTCCTCAATATGTTGCTATTCACAAAAGTATCTTAACTTTATGGATCAGGTTAACAGACCAGAGGGAACGTCGTGTCCACATGGTTCGTACTCAAGAATCACCCCCCCCCCCCCCCCCCACACACACACACACACATTTTTAAGATGCTACGTCTCGCTTACTTTTCATTCGCGTGTCATTCGCTCCTCTGGCCTTGATTACCATCTGCAGACGTGTGGACTTGAAACTGGCAAGATTCCTGAGGTATTCCAGGGGCCATGTTTTGTGTGCTCTTGATCTCGTGAATGAGGCCAGGCACTGAGGAAGGGTGTTGCAGGAAGCAGCCGTCTGATCGTACGATCTGAGCGCCAAGTGAGCCTAGAAATCTTACGTGTACCAACTTTTTTTTTTTTTTCAGACGAGAATTCGGGCTTTCTACTCCTTACAAAGGTAAGAGCTAAGCATCCTGGAGCAAAGGTGGAAGAAATACAGCGCCCTGGAGCGAAATTTCCGAAATTAAGTGATAGCCTGAAAGAGTAAAGAAAGAACATGGCTCACTAAAGATAGCCTAAGGCACACTGAGGCGGGCTGCTGGTGCTCACACCGTTAAGAACACTAATCTAAGCGACAAGATGTACTATGATTTCACCCTGAGAGCCTCCTATGTTTGTCAACTCAAGAGACCCTAGCCGTACATAACTTTTTAAAATTATATGAGGGCGTAGTACTTTTTTGCGGACACTGTGCCTACCCATCCATCTAACTCCATATCACTCTATCTCATCTCCCCTGATCTATCTCAGCCCGAGTGATGATGAGGACTATGCTATAGCTATGGCCTGATAGATATACATAGCGTTTGTGCAGCATGCCCTCAGCCTCTGCCCTCAGTAACCGCAGGAGAGCATCTTATTTACCATAGCCATGTTTCCCTTCCATCCCTACTGATATTATTTCCTGGGCCCGGAGCCCCCCCCCCCCCCCCATGGGGCCCCCTCGCTTCCGGAGGGTCCGTTTGGATCGCAGAGGGTAAGGGGCGCACCCCCCCCCCCCACGCCCCCTTAAACGAAGAGCCAACACTCGTATCTCTCACTGGCCTCTTACACAGTGGTAGGGTAGGATAGGTCTGGTTAGGAAAGGCTTGGTTTGTTTAGGTTAGAATAATTAGGTTAGTTCAGGAGGTTAGGTTTGGTTACGTTATGTTAGGGTGGGGCTAGTTTTGGCTTCATTTTACCCTAGTTTAAGCACCAGCCTAAGTGAGGTTACAGACCTGGTTATATGCTAGGTTACGTTAGCTAGGTTATCAGTTCCGTGACAAGAGTACAGATCACCTTGTGGTGTGGGGAAGACGGCGGCACTCTGGTCAATCAACAGGTTTGAGGTATGCGAGAGCAGGGGACGACCAGAGCAGAATAATAATAAGAAAAAAGAAGAAACAAACTCTTAAATGAAAGGCGGGAGAAAATCTAAAACGTTTCCATAAATTCCAGAGGAGTGAAGTGGTCCGTTACAAAACATGTAATCAGGATAAAGCATCCAGAGGAAAGTGCTGTCCAGGATAAGGAAAGCATGTGGGAGGATCTGGACGAGAATTTCAAATAGTTTTCCAGTAGGAGACAACCACAGCCCCAAACACCAGCGGGACTGGTATGGGTAACAGGTCTTGGCAAGCACTGAGATGTCTATAAAAAGACAAAAACACAATTGTAAGGTGTACCTCATTAGGGGAAGAGAAACTATGAGGAGACAAACAACTGAACAGCTTTCAAGTGTAAATATCAAGGAATATCTTGAAAGCGGTTGATATCCTACATTAGCCCAAAGCTACAATATGTTTCCCATGTTTGGTCACCCCACAAAGAACTGAGAGAGATGGTGCAGAGGAGGGCAACCATGATGGTACCAGAATTAACAGAGTTACAGACAGTCTACTTTGGAAGAGAGAAGAGTGAGGGGTGGCTTGTTTCTATCGTTAGGGTTTTGAAAACAGACTGATGACGCAGAGAGTGAACAGTTCCTCGAGATGTTGGGATAAAAGAATCGGAAAACATCGAATGAATGTAAGCAAAAGACTTGTTAATAAAGAAGCGAAGGATTCCTTTCATAGGAGGCGAACGGTGGATGAATGGAAGTGACTGAGGACATGGCTAAAGCAGACAGCACACACAGATTTATACAGTCGAAGGTTCAAGAGATGGGCCCCATGACTGCAAAACTCCCAATCTGTACAGTACAATTAGGTGATGAGGCTTTTAATTTCTTATTTAGTTTTCTGCCCTTAGCCTATCATCCGCATTGCCTTAATTTCCCTAATTTTCTTCTGATCATCATATTGTTATTTTTTCATTTCCCTCTTATCTTCCCCACTGCAAATATTCTTCACGTCATTTCTACATAATTTAATCATTCCCATTTTCTTCAATAATTACTTTACCCATGTATTCCCTATCTGTTATCCAACCCTACTTCTGTTCCTCATCCCTGTCTGTTCCACCTCTGGCGTCTCCTCGTCTCCAATGGAACAGAGAATTGTAGCAAAGAATAAAAAGAGTACGATGAACAGAAGACAGCAAATAGAAAGCTACGCCATGCTACGGACACGTAATAACCACGAGAATAAACCAAATACAATAATACTGTAAACAAACCTACACGTGTAAAACGGAAGGAGAACCGGTAAGAGAAAGCCAGAGAAGCGAAAGGGGAAGGTGAGAGGTAAGTGACGAGGGAGGGAAATACAGGGAAATGGCAGAGGCAACGTAGAGAGATGGTATACCGAGTGAATGTATGTGGCGTGGGAAGTGACGCTCACCACACTAGTGTGTGTGTGTGTGTGTGTGTGTGTGTGTGTAGACAAACTCATCCTCCTTGCTAGTCAGAAACAGCTAAAACAAACAAAACAAAACAAAGCATTTCTAATCAACAGTATATATATTTATGGGCTGTATAACAGACTCGAACCAGATTGAAAAGAAAACGTACACCTTACCATTATGTAAACATATCTCAGTCAATCGAAAGATATAACCTTAACAAAAATATACTATCTCAGTTGAAAAGAACAACACACCAATGCTAAACTATTAATGGTGAATTCCTGGCGCTACTCGTCTGATAATATACACTCATATACACTTCTAAGTCTTCGTTCATAGGGACCAAGAAATAGGCCAGAAAATATACATCTGTCCGTGATGTGTATTGTGCAGGTCGAGTGCATCTAGAGCCAGTCTCTCAGACAAACCACGTTTTACAGGCTTTACAAAATCAATTTGGAATTTCGTGTGTATCTTTCTTCGTTCCAAAATTCTTCGGCCGTTATTTCAAGGGCCAGCACTCCTCCTTGCCAGCCGTATCACACATTCCGGAAACTCGCGAGACTCGCCCTACAGCCTGCCCGCCGCAAGGCCCAGAATGCCTTATCTGGGAGATGATGAAGGCAACTTCCGGCGGGAGCGAGGGGTGATGACGTCACGTCCGGCAGGCGGCCCCAAACACAACGCGACCATCCAGTTTTCCCGCGCTTTTCCGCATGAAACAAAGACGCAGCGCCTAAGAGGTCCGATAACAAGGTTTCTGGCGCCACACAGAAACATATAATTAAAAAGGACTATACACATTTATTTTGTACATTTTCCTAATACTATTCACCTCGAATTTTACTAAATAATCCAAAGATACGCCTCCAAATTTCTTACCTTAATCTCCAAAGGATTTATAAACCTTAAAACTCCGACCCCCAGTACTTTACAGAGATGTTACGTACAAATAATAAGGTTTGGTACGCCATTATCCTACATAACCCTTTCATTTACGAGTCTTTCGTACAACTATCAATCCCTTTGAATGGCACAAAACTAATGATGGTTCCAACAGCATTCCTTTGTTTATGCAGTGAAGAAGTGTATCTCAACCAGTGTGTGACCCTGTACCACATATACGGTGAGCAGCGTTGTACCACTGCCATGGCATGGGGGTTTTGTTTTGATTTATACAGCGTCATACTGGTAAACAAAGACAAAATTAGAGTTTATCGTTAATCATGGATACCAAGTAGTGTACCTCTGACCTATGTATCTTAAGTATTATCGTACCACAATGTACCACTGTACCCACTGGTGTACCTGTACAAGCGTAAAACGAAACAAATATGGTGTTGGTGCCCACTGTACCACAGAATGTACCAATGCTCTTCAGCAACAATCGCAGCGTGCTTCTACACCCTGTACGTGTACCACATCACCTCAGACAGTACAGTATGCCACAGCTCTATTACCAATATCCCATGAAATACCAAAAACTATTTCTATGATTTTGGGTTAATAATGGAAATTTCGCGTTTTCTTTTGCCACCAGTTTGATTTTCTGATGTAGACGTGACAACCCTTCGAAAAAGGTTGGACTGAAGGCCTCTATAGCACGAGGGTGCGACCCTCTTAACTAGACGATGCGGTCCATGAGCATGGCGTTACGACCCTTTGGTATGATGGCCTGGCCTTTGACCTGACCCTTATAGGCCAAAGACTCACACCTAAGGGTTGCAATGTCATGGTCAAGGGTCGTACCGTCCTACAAAAAGATATATTCATTATGACTTTTACTGTACCGTCACTGTATCTGACACAAACAAACAATTTTCGTATAATATATATATATATATATATATATATATATATATATATATATATATATATATATCATTCAACAGATATCTCTTTGTCTCTTCTTCACAACCTATCACGTCTTAAGATTGTCTTAAAATCCCTCTTACTAGGTCATGTTACCGCCTTCTGCTGCAATATATTTCTTGCTTACCCACCAGTCTCAACCATGGTTTTTATCATTACTTAAGGTTTTATCTTCCCTACGTATCATACAATGAAAAAAAATCAATGAAAACAACACAAAGTCGTAAGCAGACTACATACTGCCTTCCGTCAAAACAATTATCATAAACATGTTGTTTTTAATGACAAAACAAATTTCCACGGGTAAGAGCAACATAAATCTGGCAATCGTAATAGTACATATAAATTTAATTTTCGTAAATTCCACACACGAGTTCAATCATGTTTCTCCTCCGAGGATAATTTTTCTGACAGTTTAAAACTATGACGCACGAGCCTTCAGCATTTAACTGTCCTGTCTCCATCAACTTCCTCACCGGCCAGTAAGTCTTTTACAATGTGACTTTTCCGGGATACCTACCGTTTTGGCATTTTAGTTTAGTTACCCTGGAGAAATACTTTTATCGTCATATCTTAGTTATTACAGAAAATGGTAAAATGAACCACGGTAACAAACCCATTCTGAAACAACCCTTTCCACCGGTGTTTAATCGTATTTTGTTCTTCACGCGTATCGTTATTTCATTACTAAGCATAACTAACTATTGTAAACCCTCCTGAGGTCTCAAACGAATCAAACAATCTGGTCGCACCCTAAACAACTTGCTGCTTATTTTACTTCGCACTTGGAGGAGTGTCGGGGCTGGTTCGGTGAAGGCATTCCTTGGAATAGCTGAAGGCGCCACGAATAGGGGAGCAACTTTCATAACTGCGTACTTGGAATTATGTACTGGGCACAAATGAGTAAAAAAAAAAAAAAAGTGGGGGTGGGGATACGTACATACCAGAAAAAAGGAAAAATATAGAGGAAGAAGATACGAGAAAAAGAGGAATTAATCTTACCTTATGGGGTGACATGGGAAAAACTGTAAACCATGCCCGCTAACCAATCAAAGCAACAGAAAACGAGTCCTTTGATACAAGTCGGAGTCCTAACCTCACTTTCAGTGTGGCTCAGTCGTCAGGAGACCCGAGGGTGATGGAAGACGTCAGGAAAGTTCCTCACTGATGAAACCACGACGGGGATCCTGCACTGGGGTGCACTTTAGTCGGGCCGACCTCTCTAGGTGCCTGAAGCTACGGCAGGTGTGGGCGTACTGAAGTAGAAAGTCGGAGTGGACGAGGTTCATCACCACCTTCCTCCATCACGTCGTCCACCTCCACTGGCAGCTGCAGAAAAAATACATGGTTTTGACTGCAATTCGATACTTTAATGAATGGCGGACGTGTGTGTTACGGATCTTGGCTAAATCCAGTGGCACACACTGAACATTGGAACAACACGCTAAAGCAACAGGCCACGCCAGCGGTCTCGCTATTGGATAACTACACGCCCAATAAAACAGCTCAGTACATTTTCGTTCCTGATTATATAAACAAACAATATATTTCTACATAAATAAACCTCCAATAAATCACAAAAGAAAAGAATAATGTTACAAAGGATACACATGTCCGTCTGGATAACAATATGAAGACAAATATGAGTTACTACAATATAACACAGTTTATCATCACTACAGCATCACAAACTGAATACTCAAAGACTACTACGATGGGCCTCCGTGATTAGCACTGCTGACCATGACGCAGGCACGGGCACTCCCTGTGAATTCGAACCTTGGGCGCGGCAGCTGCCCCCATCAACCCAGGTGTTCATTCTCCCCAATAGGATGGTCGATAAACAGGCACCTGGCTTAGGCTAGGGTATATATATATATATATATATATATATATATATATATATATATATATATATATATATATATATATATTATATGGCACATAGAAGGTTTAAGAAACGGGGCAACACGAGTGTAAAACTCTCCCGTCACACACTCAGTAATCTCGCACTCATCCTAACAATTCTAAGCAAGCAATCCTGTCTACTTTACCTATCAATTTAAATTAATAAAAAAGGCCGTTTAAGGTGTCATTCTTAAGCTGAAATAACGTTGATATCGTTATCCTCTTAACCATGGGAGTAATAACCCTGCGTATGAAGACCAGCCTACATACCTGATCCTTAAAAGGAATGTTGAATGCTAATTCATCTAATTTGATGCAAATGCCCTATATAGGCTATCTCAGTATTCAAAGGCAGAGCTGTAAGCGATTCTAGAATAATTCAATCTATAGGAAATACATTATGATCTGACTTTTCGTTCACTGAAGATCATTTCACAAAAAGAAACGTTTAATAATGTCATTTATAACTGTTCCCTCAACTCGGAAAACAACTAATATTACCAAGCCTTATGTTAATAGATATATTTTCAGACAATGGTCATGGTCCCAACTAATATTTCATTTTCCTCAAAAAAACAATTTCAAACAAAGCCATCAGAATTCAAGACAATCGTTTAAAATAGATACAAAACTTAAAAATATTAGGTGATACAACAAATGTTTACACCAAGCTCAAATTCATCCTTTGCGCATGAAGGTCTATCCTTGGAAATGATGGCCTGACTTTTGGGTCGCACCCTGAATTCCTTATAACCCATAAAACCTTTTCCTATCCATGGGCTGTCTCGCTACTTCCTGATACCTGAACAAACGAAAACTTGACACTGGCATTTCTCTTGTGAATTATATAACTATCACAATGCTATAAAACTAACCCTGCATTACGTTTGTGAGGGAAACGAGTTTAAAAGGCTTATATATAATCTTCCAAAGCAATAATATTCAAGTGTTGACTTTACATTCCATGAAATACCTGACCATCTAAAAAAAAAGTTGCTCCGCACTTTAATAATCCGAATTACACATGCATAACCATACATAAACACTTCATCCCAATATTACTTTAATACAGTTAGTTGATCCCACTAGACTAAGCAATTCAGTATGCAGAGTGAAGGTGTAGCAAGGATCACCTGAAGTTCGCCCTCCCTATATGTCGCTAGGCTGGGCAAGGCTAGGCTATACTGGGTTAGGTTTGGTTGTTAGGTTAGCTTATGCTATTAGGCTATGCTGTTAGGTTAGGTTAGCTTCTTAGGTTAGGCTATGCTATGCTAGGTTAGGTTAGTTTAGGTTAGGTTAGGTTAGGTTAGCTTAGGTTAGGTTAGGCTATGCTATGCTGGGTTAGGTTAGGTTAGGTTAGGTTAGGTTAGCTTAGCTTAGCTTAGGTTAGGCTATGCTATGCTAAGTTAGGTTAGCCCTCACCCAACCTTACCTTGAAGAACGCTGGGGGAAGGGGGGAATTTTCTGGGGTTCCGTAAATTTCCATTTATTTTAACATCTAAATATAAGGACTGAAGGTGTGTACATATATTACAATGATTTCATATCTAGATAATCATAAATTGCGGCTTACATAAGTAATTTGTCTCATTCACACTTACCATCCCTTCAAAGACCACATGCATTCATTACATTTCGAAATTTCAGTGGACCCATCTGGGAAAATACTTGGGCTGTGTGTACCCGTCGTGCTGAAAGACTACCTTCCTGCTTAGGGATCCAGTCGTCCTGCTCCAGAAACTGAAGTGTTCACAATTCTTAACACAAACTTTTAAGCTTTTATTGTTATTCAACCTATCATTTCAACGTTTGGAAAACCTATCCAAATTATATGGTCTTTGCATCGGGCTATTTACCGCCACAGCTTACGGCTATATACTGTCCGGCCTTATGTTGCCATGATACCCGGCTATTTACCGCCAGATACTATGTAGCCGGGATAACCGGCTATTTACCATCATGCTTACCTCTGCAATACTAGAGTTTACATAATATAATATCAGTTGTATAGCATGATTTAGATCATATTTTACTGAACAATAAGAATAGTTGCTGAGCATGAGTTGGAACATTGTTTTACTGAGAGGCAAACAGGCGGTAAAAGCTATTTGCATAAACTTAACTAAATCTTCAATGCACATCTGAAATATACTTTTAATGTTAACATAATGTACCACAGCAACCTAAGTTATCTATTGCCAGGCTACATTCCGAAATAGAAACGTGACAAATATACTTCTATGACATTTGCATTTGGTAATTTTTCCCACTTACCGAATTCCTCGTAAAAATTGCCCCTTGCGATTAAAAAACTGGTTTAAAATAGCCTACCTTGAGCAAGATGAGTAACCGGGACAATAGAGCATGAAATATTCACGCTGTAACATAGTGTAATAAATTTTCATACACTTCAACCAGTTTTTCATGAACCTACAGTCGATCAACCTGATGACAAAGTGGTACAGACCCAATATGTGTTGTGGAGTGCTATTAAATCGGTACAGCGGCGGACGACTCTCAGCATTCACAACATTGGTATTGGTAATAAATAATGCAACCTACTGTATTCCTTCCTGGAACAATGACATTCAAACCTAGCCCTAAACTTACATCTCGGTCCCTGAGACATGAAGCCATGACGGTCTCTGAGCCCTGTGTTCCTCTACACTTTCCTTCAGTTTCACCAGGTGACCAGCATTTGTTGACTCCAAAAGTTCGACTCGGGGCCTTCATTCACTCTTAAATTCTAAGAAAATGGCCTTCAACACAGAAGAATAGGGATTACATGAAGAAGTCTGTCGGAGTCGCCAAGCAGGTTTGAAGCAGCCACGAGGAATGTTCCAGGTCGTGTTACGGTTAAAATCATGTCGTAAGGGACTTCGAGCGACTCGGTTTCCCTTTAAGATTGGTAAGTTTTGAACTTTATCTGAAATATATTTTAAGTAGAGTTAATTATACCATACACAAAAATAAACAGTAAACTTACATACAGTATTATCTCATTATACTGATAGATATATCACAAAAATGGTTTTAGACAACTATGAACGGCAGATCCGTACATTTTTCAATACTGCTTATGCAGTCAAAAATCCTGTTATCGATGAAAGATACCAAGGTCATAATGAGCTTAATTCTATACTCTCTGCTAGTTTTCAAAGCAATGCGCATTTAGAAGAATGGATGTGGCTCGGTTTAGCTGTATACTGTATTCCTTCCAATTCAATATGCTTGGAAAGAAGAGAAAAGAAAATTGACAGGTATTGAAACACACATAGGTTAAAAGAATGTGAGGGATGAGTGAACAAGTTTTAGAGAAAATTAAGTAAAATAGCAAAGTTCATGAGGGGAATCCCACGTGTAAAAAAAAAAAAATACCGTACAGCACAAGGAGAAATACAGACTTTAGACTTTGGTAACATCAGTAACAGAATGGCTTAGATGAATAAGTTGGTTATTTTCTACCCCTTTAAATTTTCTGATCCCCTGGCTAGCTAAATTCAAGATATCTGAGTTCTCTACATAAGCATTCCACAAACTGCGCACCATTGCTCCTACGGCACGCTGCGAGCTATTAATTGGAGAAAGATGCGAGATATTCAGAGGCGTTTTAATCAAAGGTTAGGCTTTCTTAAGCAGGGTTTTTGCCTGTGTCAGCGGCAATTTTTAAAGGATTACATAAAAATCACATAATTAACTTTAAGCATAGTTAGATTACTACTGGAAATCCATGAATAAAAATGTTAACTCCCCTCGTGACCTTGAACAGAATTTGTCGGCCTGGGTGAACGATGGTGTGTTAAGCTACATTATGTACCATTTAATCTAATTGTCATCAATCACTGTGGATCATAATATCTCGTTGTACTCAAAATATGACATCTTTATCCGTCTTACCCAGGCTTCGTTGATACCCACAATATCCATCTAAATTTTAACTTTTCCCCTTTTTCTTTGGGATGGTTTTACGTATGTATGGATATTTCTTCACGAATATAGAGACTTAAGAACAATATGTGGTGAAAATAAAGTTATCAAACATAAGAACTGCGTAGTTTAACGACATTAGAAGTATAAAGGCTTCCATGACATTAATAGGCGGCCACTCGACTTAACATCTTTAATAAAATCACATATTTTGACGAAAAGGGAAGTGAACTGATCACTATAAAATGACTTACCATTAAAAAAAATATATTGTTCCTGAGGGAGTGCAGTGATGGCAGTCCACTAACAATGTAAACAAATAACATGATCTGGACCAGTCCAGCCGAGTAACACTTACCCTCCACATCTTCCAACAGCGTCTCTTAAAGAATTTGGACCGACCATTTCTCAAATAAAGGTGGACATTTATCTGTCAACACTGTTCCCCAAAGCCGAGCTTTGTGTAGATTGCGCACATATGCCAACAAGAAAGACGTAAGTGTGTCAGTCTCTTACAGAGACGTACTTTATTGATGTAAGGTTACACATATTTTGCCAGTTTATTGCAAAATTCATTTGCTTTCCATATAGATGAAAAGCTGTTTGCAAATATGTAGTCTGATACTCTCCTATGCGAAAAGATCATTTCAGTAGGTGATTTTAGTCTAGCAATTTATGGGGACCCTTTACCTGTGGCCACATTGAAGTGCGGGGAAGGTGTTGTTACCTTATAGCTCAGAATGAATTTTACAGAACAATGTGTTATATGGAGCTTTAGATTTTACTCTATGCCAATAATTAAGTACATGATGGAGAATGTCAAAGATAATGGGTTAACAACAATGTAGCTTAAACTTCAGAATATTCTTTGGAAACCCTACCAAACTTTCCTTCCTGGTATGATGTATCTTAATTTTAAATTCTCTACTCTTAGATATACCCATGATTGAGCATCATACCAACTGCTGATGAGTGTCATCATGCAGATAACTCTCAACACTTAGAGTGGGTGTTCATGCTAAACCCCATCCTCCTGACTGGCTACCATTCTACATGTTAATTATATTTCTTTAATAAAGCTAAGTTGAAAGTTATTTGCAATTTACTTTTTTTTTTTTTTTTTGCACATGCTAAAATGAGGGGAATAGACTATGGTGAGATATGAAAGGGGAATGGAACCTTCAGCAAGAAAAGGGAATGGAGATGCACAAAGACAAGGATTACATTCAATTTTACATAAATTCTCCACATATTTTCCCTGCCATACATAACCCTCACCAATATTCCAATTAAAATCATGCATAAAGTATGATATATCGTATCACACACTGCAGCTTTTAGTCTGTCCTGTGAGCCCTTCACTACCATTACAATACAAAACCATTTGGTATCTTGAGTTAATTTTGTTTCCTGGAGTTGTATACCTTACAACGTTAAATAAAGTGGAAGTGGTAACAGTTATGAGAATCAGGGAAAATGTAAAAGTAAGTGGATCATGTTAAAAATCAACAAAACCTAATTTCCCAAGTATCAAAGATTTATACTAGAAATATATCACCTTTTTAATAAGGTCTTTTCTGAGGACCACATGGACTTGTTACTTGTTGGGAGGCTGGGCAGTGATATGGACAGCACCTTGGTATGTTACCTGTTTGACTGAATATTTGGGCAGTTGGTGTAATTGTCAGTCATGGGGGTTTCTTTCACGTCAACCAGACAATTGAAACTGAAGATACATCTCAGTTGGGGGAAAAATTAAGCATGGTTTTCATAGGTCTCTTAATTTTGTGTTTCACTTTGCATTATCTCATGTTTTTCTGATTTTCATGTCCCCAGCCTCTATCTTATTTGATGTCAAAATGATTCAAACCATTTCCTGCCTATCTTATTCTGTAGTCTTTAAAATTAACTACCTTTGCAAAACAAGAGTAGTCATCACCAAGAGCCAGTTCTATTGTCTGAACCTTATTTATATAATATGTAGTCATAAAGAATTTATTAGATTATAAAATCTTCAAGTCAGTAACACCACATCCATGTCGCTTATTTGATCAAATGTTCAGCTAAGGAATATTGGAATCTATAACCTTTTTGCATTTACAGATCTTCATGGCAACAGCAGTAAATGAAGTAGTCACATGCCCTGTGTGCTGTGAGGTGTACAAAGGTAGAACAAGGGAGCCAGTGTTGCTGCCTTGCTGCGGACACACCTTTTGCCGCATCTGTCTCTACAGTGTGGAGAGTTCAGGAAAATTTAATTGTCCCTCATGCAGGAAGCCTCACATGGGTGCATCTGTATCAGAGCTGCCCCCTAACTATGCCCTCCTAAACTTGTCTGAATCCAGTAACAAATTAGAGGTATGGAGAAAATAGCAGTATTGGTCAGAAGCTCTTTTAAAAACTAGTCCTTCCTGGTTCAAGAATATTTAACTGTTCCTCATGGAGGAAGCCTTACCTGGGTGCATCAGTGTTAGAGCTGCCCCCCTAACTATGCCCTCCTAAACTTTTCTGAATCCAATAACAAATCAGAGGTACAGAAAAAATGACAGTATTTGTCAGAAGCTTTTTTGTAACTAGTCCTTCCTGGTGAATACGTGTTACAAAAAATAATATATATGAAAAAAAATTCCATACATATTCACCATTTTCCACATTAGGAAGGTCGTGTCAAGAATTGATGACTGAGCTAATAAGGATAAATCCTCACTTGGCCCCTTTCTCGGTTCCATCTTTTGGAAAGTAATATACGAGGACTTCCAACTCCTGTTTCCTACCTCTCTTAGTTGCCTTCAGCAATACATGGGTGGTATTCTTTCTCCTCATCTTCCTGGTGCTACCTTGCTGAAGCAGGGGGTAGTGATGCTGTTTCCTGTGGGGTGGGGTAGTGCCAGGGATGGATGAAGGCAAGCAAGTATATGTATATATGTATATGTTATGTTGATATGTATACATGTGTATATGTGCGTGTGTGGGCGTTTATGTATATATATATGTGTATGTGAGTGGATGAGCCGTTCTTCATCTGATTCCTGGTGCTACCTCACTGATGCAGGATGGACGATTTTTGCAGGGAAAAAATGCAATTGAGTGGGAGATGTATAAAAGAAAGAGACAGGAGGTCAAGAGAAAGGTGCAAGAGGTGAAAAAGAGGGCAAATGAGAGTTGGGGTGAGAGAGTATCATTAAATTTTAGGGAGAATAAAAAGATGTTCTGGAAGGAGGTAAATAAAGTGCGTAAGACAAGGGAGCAAATGGGAACTTCAGTGAAGGGCGCAAATGGGGAGGTGATAACAAGTAGTGGTGATGTGAGAAGGAGATGGAGTGAGTATTTTGAAGGTTTATTGAATGTGTTTGATGATAGAGTGGCAGATATAGGGTGTTTTGGTCGAGGTGGTGTGCAAAGTGAGAGGGTTAGGGAAAATGATTTGGTAAACAGAGAAGAGGTAGTAAAAGCTTTGCGGAAGATGAAAGCCGGCAAGGCAGCAGGTTTGGATGGTATTGCAGTGGAAGTTATTAAAAAAGGGGGTGACTGTATTATTGACTGGTTGGTAAGGTTATTCAATGTATGTATGACTCATGGTGAGGTGCCTGAGGATTGGCAGAATGCGTGCGTAGTGCCATTGTACAAAGGCAAAGGGGATTAGAGTGAGTGCTCAAATTACAGAGGTATAACTTTGTTGAGTATTCCTGGTAAATTATATGGGAGGGTATTGATTGAGAGGGTGAAGGCATGTACAGAGCATCAGATTGGGGAAGAGCAGTGTGGTTTCAGAAGTGGTAGAGGATGTGTGGATCAGGTGTTTGCTTTGAAAAATGTATGTGAGAAATACTTAGAAAAGCAAATGGATTTGTATGTAGCATTTATGGATCTGGAAAAGGCATATGATAGAGTTAATACAGATGCTCTGTGGAAGGTATTAAGAATATATGGTGTGGGAGGCAAGTTGTTAGAAGCAGTGAAAAGTTTTTATCAAGGATGTAAGGCATGTGTACGTGTAGGAAGAGAGGAAAGTGATTGGTTCTCAGTGAATGTAGGTTTGTGGCAGGGGTGTGTGATGTCTCCATGGTTGTTTAATTTGTTTATGGATAGGGTTGTTAGGGAGGTAAATGCAAGAGTTTTGGAAAGTGGGGCAAGTATGAAGTCTGTTGGGGATGAGAGAGCTTGGGAAGTGAGTCAGTTGTTGTTCGCTGATGATACAGCGCTGGTGGCTGATTCATGTGAGAAACTGCAGAAGCTGGTGACTGAGTTTGGTAAAGTGTGGGAAAGAAGAAAGTTAAGAGTAAATGTGAATAAGAGCAAGGTTATTAGGTACAGTAGGGTTGAGGGTCAAGTCAATTGGGAGGTAAGTTTGAATGGAGCAAAACTGGAGGAAGTAAAGTGTTTTAGATATCTGGGAGTGGATCTGGCAGCGGATGGAACCATGGAAGCAGAAGTAGATCATAGGGTGGGGGAGGGGGCGAAAATCCTGGGAGTCTTGAAGAATGTGTGGAAGTCGAGAACATTATCTCGGAAAGCAAAAATGGGTATGTTTGAAGGAATAGTGGTTCCAACAATGTTGTATGGTTGCGAGGAGTGGGCTATGGATAGAGTTGTGCGCAGGAGGATGGATGTGCTGGAAATGAGAGGTTTGAGGTCAATGTGTGGTGTGAGGTGGTTTGATCGAGTAAGTAACGTAAGGGTAAGAGAGATGTGTGGAAATAAAAAGAGCGTGGTTGAGAGAGCAGAAGAGGGTGTTTTGAAATGGTTTGGGCACATGGAGAGAATGAGTGAGGAAAGATTGACCAAGAGGATATATGTGTCGGAGGTGGAGGGAACGAGGAGAAGTGGGAGACCAAATTGGAGGTGGAAAGATGGAGTGAAAAAGATTTTGTGTGATCGGGGCCTGAACATGCAGGAGGGTGAAAGGAGGGCAAGGAATAGAGTGAATTGGATCGATGTGGTATACCGGAGTTGACGTGCTGTCAGTGGATTGAATCAGGGCATGTGAAGCGTCTGGGGTAAACCATGGAAAGCTGTGTAGGTATGTATATATGGGTGGGTTGGGCCATTCTTTCGTCTTGTTTCCTTGCACTACCTCGTTAACACGGGAGACAGCGACAAAGTATAATAATAATAATAATAAATATGCCTTCTTTCATAATGCAAAGCACCATACTTTGTAAGAAACTATAAATGACTGTTTGATTAGTAGTCAACACCTCTCTTTATTGCAGACCCTGGATGATGCTGGAATCTGTAAAACCCACAGTGACAGACTGGGACTGTGGTGCTCCGAGTGCATGATAGCAATGTGTGGAATGTGTTACTTCCAAGACCAGAGCCACAAGGAACATGAAGTCATCTTGGTCATAACAGCTATCAAGAAACATAAACTAAAGTATCTCTCAGACAAAATCAGCAAGGCTGTTTTACTAAGTAAAGTCTTCTCTTGTTTAGAACTTATGTTAAGTCCTGTTGATAATGTCATTAACCTGGCCTCAGCAGCTCATGTTATTCTGAAAGATGCTGAACAGTCACCCAGTATCCAGTCTCTGCTGGCCCATGTTAAGCAAGTAGAGGACATTATCAAACAGTTTCCATTTCCTCCGCTGAATGCTCTCAGTGAAACAGAGAATGAAATTATCCCTCTGGGTGGAGAGGGCCATCTGAATTTGGAAGATGTAGTCAGTAGTCATTCCTCTCAGGATACCTTACATGAGAGAACTGTTAGTAATGATGCCATACAGAATGAAGCTACTGGTGGTCAAAAGATTCTTTGTACTGATATGGCAATACCATCATTAAAATGTTCAGCAGTACTTTGTACTAATACTGATATACGACGGGCAAAACTGACCTGGGAAGATGGTGGAATTCACCTGTATGCTCTTAGTGACACTCTGAAGAAAGGAGATATCACAGTAGAAGTAAGTAGCAACTTGCCCAGACCACGATTTACTGGGATTAACATTCCATGTCATTAGTGAATCTTTGTTGGAAAAGCATTGTTCTAAGGTTGTTTCAGTGTAGCACTTATTTCATGGATGGTTCTTTTCACTGGAAAAATTCACTGTGTGTTCTATAAATTTCATGCCAAACGACCTCTAAATCCAGTGCTCCAAACATCAATTTCCCCATTTCTCACTTTTGTCATTTAACTCCTGTGCTCCTTTTTAGACATAAATTTCCTTGAATCCAATGTAACACTTTAGACTCATGTTTCCTCTGAAGGACAATGACTTATTCCACCCATTCCTCAGTGTGCTGGACCTTTGCCCCCTCACATTGTGTGTGACACATCAGTTCCCATGTCCCATTTGCTGTCATATCCACTCCCAGATATTCAAAGGTCACTTCATTCAAAGTAACACTGCATATTTCTTCAATGCTATACCTAATAACCTTGTTTTAATTTGTATTTACTCCCAATTTTCTCCTTTCACACACACCCAGACTGAGACCAGCATTTGCAGTTATTCATACACCACGAGTGCTTGTCATTGGCAAACAACGGACATACTTCTCAACTCCCCACCAGACCACATTCAATAGGAATCAATGAGAATTTATGAGTCTATTAATGAGAAATATGACACTGTAAAAGAAACAAAAGTTTATTCTTCAAAGTTGTGTGACGAAGTGTCGGAATAAGTTGACTAAAGAATATTATCCTCGCCAATTTTGTGAAGTAAGGGTAACCAGTTGCTTGTGTCAATTGCTGCATGTACATCATACTTCTATGGGCAAAGCTCTCTTTTACTGTCTTCTTCCACTTTCAAACTTTGTCTTCTCATTCTCATATATCTGACAACCATGACCTGTCCCTTTTTAAGAGTCAAGCTTTCTAAACTCAAAGTCAGTTATTACACCATTCAATTATTTTGCGTTTTGTTTAACACCAAAATTAGAAACCAATTTCTTCGAAATCAGGCATTAAAGAACAGTTTAATAAGAAATTATGTTATTGTTAGTCATTTAAACTTTTTCACTCTATCCTTACAGATGTCACTGATGCAGGAGCTGATTCCCCATTCAAAGCCGAAGGTGTTCTTGGATTTGGCAGTGAGAGGTCGCCGTTTAGGTAGAGTTTCAATCTGTCTTTGGGGCCACTTGGAAAGGTCCCAACATTTTCTATCTCTTTGCTTAGGGACTCTTGGACTCTCTTACCAGGGAACTACGTTTACTTCCATACAGTTCAAGGGAAAACCAGGCGAGTCTCTGCTTGGTGGTAGTAGCCTGACCGACAGTGAAACCAGCAGTCCTGCCATCAGAGAAGATCTTGAGTGGAATGATGACTATACTGGTGATATGAAAGAGGGTGTGATAGCAGGATGGCCCTCTGTTATGGGATTCCAGGGTTCTTCCTTTGTCATTTGTGTCAGGGACAATCCAGATATGCAGCTTTTATGTCCCTTTGGTGAAGTAGAATCAGGTTTGGATGTTGTTCAAGAAGCCATTCAGCATGACCCTGTGACTGATGTCACTATACAAGAGGTTGGTGCTGTCATTTCAAAGCTTAAAAAATGAAGTATTTGAAACTTTAATGTTTTTAAACACCCAAAGTCTGTTTAAAAGGTAAATTCTAGGTTTCCAGCAACTATACATATTTGTATGTTTCTTCAGTTGGATGTGGGTTATTAAACATGCCTAAGAATGTTGGAGGAAATGAGTTTTGCAGAGGTGTACACCATTTTTTCTTTTAATAATAAAATGTCAGGACCTTTATGGTATTTGTATACTTATCATACATTCTTGGATGAAGTCATGGCAAAATACTGTTTATTCACATCCACAAAATTAAAATACTTCCCATGTATTCCCTGTGCGTCACAAAAGGTGACTAAAGGAGAGGGAATGGGGGTGCTGGAAATCCTCTCTTTCAGTTTTTTAGTTTTCCCAAAGAAGGAACAGAGAAAGGGGCCAAGAGAGGATTTTCCCTCATTGGCTAATGCGGGAAATGGCAACTGTGTATGAAAAAAATCCTACCTGCTAGTGGAGAACATGTACAGTAATCAAAATTGTTTTATATTCAGTGTTTACTTCTGCTACAATAATCTTGCTTTCACCTGTTATTTGTGTACAGTATTTAGATGATGTTAATGAGGAAGAAAGTTATATGCCAAAACTGGTCTAGAGGATGAGACACTCACTTTGGAAAAAAAAGAATTTCTTTCCAGCCAGGACATTCATTAGCAAGAAGACTGTTCTTGAGTTTTAGACTGCCAAAGATCATTTGACTTTTCTACTGTGGAAGAATGCTATGGGAGATATTAAGCAAAAACAAGCCCTTGCTCTTGTTTCACTCAGAAATTCTATGGCAATGCCATCCAAACCTGCTGCCTTGCCCATTTTCATCTTCCTCAAAGCTTTCACTACCTCTTTTTTCTTAACCAAACCATTCTCCCTGATCCTTTCACTTTGCACACCACCCCGAATAAAACACTTTATATTTGCCACTTTATCATCAAACATTAATGGGATTGCCTTGACTAGGGCCTCAGTTGCCTGTCTCGGCTAAAAAAAATAGGGGAGAAGGAATACTTCCTACCCATTCCCCATGTGTCATAGAAGGCGACTAAAGGGGACAGGAACAGAGAGCTGGAAACCCTCCCCTCCTTGTATTTTAACTTTTCTAAAAGGGGAAACAGAAGAAGGAGTCACGCTGGGAATGCTCATCCTCCTCGAAGGCACAGATTGGGGTGTCTAAATGTGTGTGGACGTATCCAAGATGAGAAAAAAGAGATTGGTAGTATATTTGAGGAAAGGAACGTGGATGTTTTGGCTCTGAGAGAAACAAAGCTCAAGGGTAAGGGGGAAGAGTGGTTTGAGAATGTTTTGGGAGTAAAGTCAGGGGTTGGTGAGAGGACAAGAGCAAAGGAAGGAGTAGCACTATTCCTGAAACAGGTGTTATGGGAATATGTGATAAGAGTGTGAAAGTAAACTCTAGATTGATACGAGTAAAACTGAAAGTGGATGGAGAGAGAGATGGGTGATTATTGGTGCCTATGCACCTCGGCATGAGAAGGAAGATCATGAGAGGTAAGTGTTTTAGGAGCAGCTGAGTGAGTGTGTTAGCAGTTTTGATGCACGAGACCAAGTTACAGTAATGGGTGATTTAAATGCAAAGATGGGTAATGTGGCAGTTGAGGAAAAATTGGTGTACATGGGGTGTTCAGTGTTGTAAATGGAAATGGTAAAGAGCCCTGAAAAAGGACTGGTGATTGGGAATAACTGGTTTAAAAAGAGAGAGATACATAAGTATACGTATGTAAGTAGGAGAGATGGCCAGAGAACATTATTGGATTACGTGTTAGTTGATAGGCGCATGAAAGAGAGACTTTTGGATGTTAATGTGCTGAGAAGTGCAACTGGGGGGTCTGATCATTATCTGGTGGAGGTGAAGGTGGAGATTTGTAGAGGTTCTCAGAAAAGAAGAGAGAATGTTGGGGTGAAGAGAGTGGTGAGAGTAGGTGAACATGGGAAGGAGACTTGTGTGAGGAAGTACCAGGAGAGAATGAGAGCAGAATGGAAAAAGATGAAAGCAAAGGACTTAAGCGGAGTGGGGGAGGAATGGCATGTATCTAGGGAAGCAGTGATGGCTTGTGCAAAAGATGCTTGTGGCATGAGAAGCGTGGGAGGTGGGCAGATTAGAAAGGGGAGTGAGTGGTGGAATGAAGAAGTAAGATTATTAGTGAAAGAGATGAGAGAGGCATTTGGACGATTTTTGCAGGGAAATAGTGCAAATGACTGGGAGATGCATAAAAGAAAGAGGCAGGAGGTCAAGAGAAAGGTGCAAGAGGTGAAAAAGAGGGTAGATGAGAGCTGGAGTGAGTGTATCATTAAATTTTGGGGAAAATAAAAAGATGTTTTGGAAGGAGGTAAATAAAGTGCGTAAGACAAGAGAACAAATGAGAACATGAGTGAAGAGGGCTAATGGGGAGGTAATAAGAAGTAGTGGTGATGTGAGAAGGAGATGGAGTGAATATTTTGAAGGTTTGTTGAATGTGTTAATGACAGAGTGGCATATATAGTGTGTTTTGGTCGAGGTGGTGTGCAAAGTGAGAGGGTCAGGGAGAATGATTTGGTAAACGGAGAAGAGGTAGTGAAAGCTTTGAAGAAGATGAAAGCAGGCAAGGCTGTGGGTTTGGATAGTATTGCAGTGGAATTTATCAAAAAAGTGGGTAACTGTGTTGTTCACTGGTTGGTGAGGATATTCAATCTATGTATGGCTCATGGTGAAGTGCCCAAGGATTGGCAGAATGCATGCATAGTGCCATTGTACAAAGGCAAAGGGGATAAAGGTGAGTGTTCAAATTACAGAGGTATAAGTTTGTTGAGTATTCCTGGGAAATTATATGGGAGGGTATTGATTGAGAGGGTAAAAGCATGCACAGAGCATCAGATTGGGGAAGAGCGGTGTGGTTTCAGAAGTGTGGATCAGGTGTTTGCTTTGAAGAATGTATGTGAGAAATACTTAAGAAAAATACATGGTTTTCTATGAAGCATTTATGGATCTGGAGAAGGCATATGATAAGAGTTAATAGAGATGCTCTGTGGAAGGTACTAAGAGTATATGGTGTGGGAGGCAAGTTCCTAGAAGCAGTGAAAAGTTTTTTCAAAGGTTGTAAGGCATGTGTACGAGTAGGAAGAGAGGAAAGTGATTGGTTCTCAGTGAATGTCGGTTTGCGGCAGGGGTGCCCGATGTCTCCATGGTTCTTTAATTTGTTTATGGATGAGGTTGTTAGGGAGGTAAATGCAAGAGTTTTGGAAAGAGGGGCAAGTATGTAGTCTGTTGTCGATGAGAGGGCTTGGGAAGTGAGTCAGTTGTTCATTTATGATACAGAGCTGGTGGCTGATTCAGGTGAGAAACTGCAGAAGCTGGTGACTGAGTTTGGTAAAGTTTGTGAAAGAAAAAAGCTGAGAGTAAATGTGAATAAGAGCATGGTTATTAGGTTCAGTAGGGTTGAGGGACAAGTTAATTGGGAGGTAAGTTCGAATGGAGGTACACTGGAGGAAGTGAAGTGTTTTAGATTTCTGGGAGTGGATTTAGCAGCAGATGGAACCATGGAAGCAGAAGTGAGTTACAGGATGGGGGAGAAGGTTCTTGGAGCGTTGAAGAATGCGTGGAAGATGAGAACGTTATCTCGGAGAACAAAAATGGGTATGTTTGAAGGAATAGTGGTCCCAACAGTGTTATATGGTTGCGAGGCATGGGCTAAAGATAGGGTTTTGCAGAGGAGGGTGGAAGTGGTGGAAATGAAATGTTTGAAGACAATATGTGGTGTGAGGTGGTTTGATCAAGTAAGTAATGAAAGGGTAAGAGAGATGTGTGGTAATAAAAAGAGTGTGGTTGAGAGAGCAAACGAGGGTGTATTGAAATGGTTTGGTCACATGGAAAGAATGAGTCAGGAAAGACTAACAAAGATGTATGTGTCAGAGGTGGAGGGAATAAGGAGAAATGGGAGACCAAACTGGAGTTGCAAAAAAAGGAGTGAAAAAGATTTTGAGCGATCGGGGCCTGAACATGCAGGAGGGTGAAAGGTGTGCAGGGAATAGAGTGAATTGGAACAATGTGGTATACCGAGGTTGACGTGCTGTCAATGGATTGAACCAGGGCATGTGAAGCATCTGGGGTAAACCATGGAAAGTTCTGCGTGGCCTGGATGTGCAAAGGAAGCTGTGATTTCAATGCATTATGCATAACAGCTAGAGACTGAGTGTGAATGAATGTGGCCTTTGTTGTCTTTTCTTCGCACTACCTCGCACGCGCAGGGAGTGGGGGTGCCATTTCATGTGTGGCAGGGTGGCAGTGTGAATGGATGAAGGGAGCAAGTATGAATAAGTACAAGTGTATATGTCTGTGTATGTATATGTATACATTGAAATGTATAGGTATGCATATATGCATGTGTGGGCATTTATGTATATGCATGTGTATGTGGGTGGGTTGGGCCATTCTTTCATCTTTTTCCTTGCACTACCTCGCTAACACAGGAGACAGCAACTAAGTATAATAAATAAACAAATAAAGAATATATAATACTCTAAAGTTTCAGTGATAGCATCCTCCAAAAAATATCCTGGAAGCTAAAATCCTCCTGAATATTGCTATTTCACAAGAAAAATTAATGTTATCCGACATATTTTACAACACTGTAGTCATCTATTGCGAATTTAGGATTTCCATTCCATTTACTTGTATATGTGACCTCAATCTGTGTCACCTTGTGGCATGGGTTTCCCCGTTTTTGTTATTCTCTCCTCATTTGTTAAAACAACTTTGGTAAGCATTCTATTGTTTATTCTTGGAGTGAAAACGTAGACATCAGTTCCACTCTGGTGTTGGAAATGTAATCTGATACAGAATAGAGATAGTGCATTTACAATTTGAAGCCAAACTAGGAAGTTTTGCTGAAGTTGTTACTCTGATGCCACATATACTTGTAAACTAAAGAAAGGAGCAGTCCTCAATAATCAATAATCACTTTGAAAAGTTAAGTGCAACATTTTCAAAACCAAATATTTCTTCTCAATTATCCATCTTAACCTCTGGATGACAAGATTTAAGCACAAATACAATGCATTAGGTGAAGGTATGCATATAACAATATGAAGGAAGTCAAGTTCCATTCCCCTTTTTATACAGAAACCTTAATTTTTTTCATACATATTTGCCATTCCCCACATTAGCGATTTAGCACTAAGAACATAGAACTGAGCCTCAGAGGGAATATCCTCACTTGGCCCCTTCTCTGTTCATTTTTTTGAAAGATAAAAAGAAATGTAACACATACCTAACTTATCACTCAAAAAGTGAAGCTAACTGTTAGGTCATGTTTGCAACAGAAAACAAAAATGAAAAAAAATATCCTTTAATGTATCCACATTTATCAAGTATTAAAACAGAGCAATGAAAATAATGTTATATCCTTCAACATCCCTCAGTAACTGATAATATTCTTAATATAAAGCAGTAACTGACAGGAACTTATTCCTGGCATAAAGCAATATGTCTGAGCTTATAAAAGACATATGTTGTTGTTTTTTTTTTTTTTTTCGTTTTCCACAAGAAGGAACAGAGAAGGGAGCCAGGTGTGGATATTCCCTCAAAGGCCCAGTCCTCTGTTCTTAACGCTACCTCGCTAACACGGGAAATGGCGAATAGTATGAAATGAAAAAAAAATGGTAAAAGAAAATTCTACTTCCTTATATTCACCAATAAAGAAAATATCCTACATATAAGACAATATACAGTATCACAGGTTATAAAGGCATTTCTATGGTATTTTGCAGAAAACTTTTCTAATGATTTCAGAATGAGACAAATAATTTTTTTCAATGTCAACATCACTTTTGCTCTAACCAGCTGTCTAAGTAAATGAGATACTGATGATAAAGTACTGTCACAATCATTTGTAAAAATAACATCCCCTAATCACTATAACAATTACCTGTAATTTTATATCATTGTTTTCAATATCATGTAACATTTAAGGTGTAAGAAAGGCCATATATGAAAAGAAAAGGAACCCTTTAAGAACATTCTCAGCAAGCATAACCCACAGCACCCAATACTGTTGTGAGCAATGCACCAACTTAGAGTCCATAACACAGCCAAACTAATTTTTTGACAAAGCTCCATACCATGGAATATTACACAGATAAGACATATATAATGTAGTGACTGACAAAATGCTGCTACTTACAGATGCCTATATATGGTACTTAGCAGATTTTCAAGTATTATATAATCTGCTTTATCTTTCACAAATGCTTGTCTTCTTACTTTCAATTAAAATAAGCCAATTAAACATTCTATGCAGCATTGGTTATTCTGGTCAAAGTAAACAATAATAACCTTACTTTAAATGTGGCCTTCCAGGAGTTTCTGGAGACTGCCAGGCTCTGGGTCCAGCTGAAGCAAGTCAGTGTATCACTGAAATGGTGGCATTATTAGGGAGATATCCACAATTTCTCCAACCTGAGTTTTACTAAACTTTTCCCTGTGTTGAGGAAATGTCCATTGCCATAATCACTTCATCATACAGCTCCAAGTATGAGGACGGCCTTTTCCTACAAATATAAACTCAAGTAATCTTAAATCCATAACAGTAATCGCACAAGTACTTAAGCAAGAAAGATTTTTATTTACAAAACTGGCTAAAATAATTCATAAAGGTCCTAAGTGGACCAGTTGATTCAAAGCTGTAACTCTGAATCTGCTATTCATGCACATATTATGCTATGGAACATAATATCAAAGTAATCATCTACATGTATATAATGGCAATTAACATGCTGCCTATAAATGGCACTTTTTAGGAACATGGGTAAGATAATGTATTACTCCTACACCATAATGCCATCTTAACCCTCTCAGTGGTATAGTTATAAGTCTGCTGTTAAGCAGCAGGGTGCTATGAACATCAATCATAAACTTTATCTGCTACCACAAACTGAATTCTGCAAGTATTTTAGGCTCTACTGGCAGGTCAAAAATGGCAACTGAAACAATGGAAGAATCGCTTAAACTATCAAGTGGTCCCAAAAACCCACTAATGACAATAGCAGGCACAGATAAGTGCCTTTTTCTAGGGGACTCGCCATGTCTCTGGCAGCCTCTTCTATGATCATGCCACATCCATGCTGCCTTGACTTAGGAGTAGCCAATCTGATAAATAATGTGCTTTTCCTAAACTACAGATGCTTAATTCATAATTCATAAAAAAAAATGTCCACCTTTTTAAAAAAAAATAGTTACAAAATGTGACAATAACTTTCATGGGTAGGATTGGCCAATCAATCCAGTTGATTGTGTGTTTTTCCAAAACATTATCTAAAAACTTTCATTGTGCCCTCTGCTGAGTTAGAAAATTGACGAGCATATGTGAAAATCTGTAACTGATAGGACTTTAGTGGAATGATGATAGGGGAATCTCCTGTGAAACTGATATCAAGATGAAACACTGCATACAGCCTGAATATGGAAAAATTGGAGAAAAAGGGGGAAAAAATTATTACTGGTGTAAAGTAAATGACAGAAGGATCAGGAGACAGAGGAAATTCTTTGAATGAAACATATTCATGGGAAATCATCTGAAGCAATAAATGCATAAGCTAAAGATCACTTTCATACAATTTTTTCTTTCATGAATCTATATGTGAATGCTCTTCAAAGAATTTCGATTTTTAGGTTACTGTTAATGAAGAATACTGTACTGAAACCAGAGTGCCACTCACCTAAAGATCTTCAGAGGAGTAAGCACACGATCGAAAATAAATCTCATTTTGTTGCTGGGTTTGATAATGAGATTGATGCCATCATCATTGCTGATACCTACGGTGATATCTATATCTGAATCAGAGTCAGAGTCAGTGTCAATATCAGTATCAGAGTCAGTGTCAGTGTCAGTGCCAAAGTCAGAGTCATATTCATATGTTGTGTACAACATAGGTGAAGGTGAAAATTCATTTATGACAGCACAAACATTTCCACAAATATCATTCAAGAAATCTCCAATATGATCAATATTACAGACATCGGTTAAGATTTTGCATGATGCCTCAAAGATGTTATTCATGTCATATTTCTCTGTGTTCAGTTTCTCAATTAGGATTTCTGTGTCCTTGAGGATACAAAACAACTTGTGTGTGTCACTCTCAAGCTTGTTATGCTGGACTTTCAAGTTCAACAATTCCTCAGAAAACATTTTGTAGATCTTCTTCAATACTGGAAACAACTGCAAGAACTTGTTTGGGGCATCTCCATGATTCAGTCCATCACTGAAAGATAACAAGGATTAAACACAGAGTTACCCTGTAAACATACACAGGGATACATTACTTACTCTCTGACCTTTTCATTACTTACTCACTAACCTTTTTACTGTGAAGCCAAACTTTTTCCACTTAAGTTGCAGCACAAATGAATTTAATGTGCAAATTGCACATATAGCTCAAGTGAGAAAATGTTATTTACTTCCTACTTCATAAGAGATGATATCATGCATTCTTTTTATTTCTCAAAACAGTTTTATTTACATTTTTTCATTTTGTGCTGTTTTTTTTACATATTAACTTCGGTGAATAAAATTTCCTCTTTATGGTTAGTGTATCTGACACGATTCATTTTTGTTTTATTGTCTGAGCTGATACACGGATGAGTTTGTTTTTCAATACAGTATTGAGAGCTGGAATGAAGTTTTAAGTGGTGCACAAATGAAACAAAATGTCTAACATTAGGAAAAGCAACCAGGGTCAAAAGCTTTTTGGAGAAAAATCAGAAAGAAAAGGAAAGGGTGTAACTCTTTAATCCACAGACAATGTTAGAAAACACAAATTGACCCCTTTAAAGGCCCTCAGATGAACACTCTTACCAATTACCATCAGCATGATTTTATGTGTTCCTGCAGCGATGCTGCAGCCAAGATTTTTCACCCTATCTTTGGACTCCCAACCCCAGATGGAGACTCACTATCTTGGGCATGAGGTTTTTGTGGCATATGATGCCATTACTGGGCAGGTTCATCAGCATTATACACTTGTTTTGGGGTTTTAAGAAATCAACAGGACTGTTCATTAGCTCAGCTGCAGTGTAAACATTTTTTGGCACAGTTGCTAAAACCATCCTAGTGGCAGATCCTCCACAAACTAATGGTGGAAGATTCAAAACATGCCAGACCATGGGAGTTGCCAGACCAAAGAGCGCTGGATTAGAGAAGAACAATCTGAAACTTACCTAGTCAAGTTAAACAAAGGAAATCATATGCAGGTGGCAGGCAACCACTAATCAGGGAGGTACCACCAACTGGATATTGAGAGAGTTAGTAATGACAGGATGGTGATCCACCATTGCAGATGTGAAGTTCCCCTCCCTAGCCCAAGTTGCTGTTCTTTTTATTCCACCATGCAGATGTATGGAGTACTGGTATTCAGTTCATAAATACTCACTTCCTTCAGCTCACACATAAAACTCAACAAGCAACACAAAAGACTTCAGGCATGATTCTAAACTTTCCTGTGGTATAAACTACATATGCACTAGCCCCACATGTTGGCAAAATCTCTTCATAAATGAAGAAAGTTCAGGAGATGAGGCTCCATAAATGTAGAATACTTTACCCATACTGTGGAAATAACTAACTACAGAAAAGAGGGTGAAAGAAATATAGTGTATGGAATTTGTAGTTTAAAGACTACACAGGACAAAAATGGAAACAAGTTAAACATAAACATTTATAAAGATAATAATTCAGCATGATAAAAAATGGTAAAGTGTGAATCAGTAATGAAGACTGTAGGTCTGGACAGTTAGATGTTACAAACAATGGATGTATTAGAGGATAAGTAAATTTGTGCACCAACTTATAATTTTGTATTGCACATACTTTCTTCAGACATCATATAACTCAAGTACAAGTGATATAGGGATATGAAATGAATCACAAGGTAAACATTTCAAGTTTAGAAGAGTTTACAAGATGTGGATATTCTGCTAAAAAATACAAGATGGACATCAAATTTACTGTTGGTCTGAGTGGAGGAATATTTGATCACATAGCACATATCAGAATGTGCTAAAACACTGCACAAAGGGGAAACAGGACAGAACTATGAATGAGACTGTCAGAAGTGAATTACTGTACTGTAGGAAACATGCAATATATAGCGCACAGGGCTGAGTAACTTTTTCAATGAATGATATGAAGAGAGGACATGAGATAACAGAAAAGCTGTGATGCTCTGTGTACAAATTTACAAGGGAGAAGAGAAATGACGAAAATGTGAGGTAAAATGTTTTAAAAAGTGAAGATCTGGCATAATATCAAGGAACTTACATGCCCTTTTCCAACTTTACTTTGACTTCTGTCTCAAGGTGTTCATTACAATCATTATCCTTGATGGACTGCTCCTTATCATCATCAGCCTTGACATGCATCTCTTCAACACCCATTTTGCTTTCATATTCATCTGCATTTTTCTCATGACTGGCTTTCTGGTTATCACTTTTGTTAGTACTTTCCATATCACTTTCTTGAACAGTGTCGGCCTCTGTAAGGTTTCCCTTTGCTTGAGGATTCTCGTGATGCATGCTGTCCTCTAAGTCATACTTATCTATTTAGTAAAACAGTAGTTCATCATAATAATCTTGGGATGGCAATGTCCACAAAAACAGAATTAAAGCAAGATAAAACTGTGGTGAGAATATCTAACAAACAACCTTATGTCTACAAGCCAAATTTAAATTCTGTCTATTATCATCATATCACTCCATTCCCAGATCTTTGGGGTAGATCCAATACACAGCCATAGCAATAACACTGATTTTGCTGCCCTTCCCTTAATGTTACCTAGCCACAATAACTAAATTACATCAAAATAGATGAGAAAAAGGTACAGAGATCGTGGTGTGATACCTAACCATGGAAAAACAAAAAATTGTTGCAGCTGGGTGCAAATGATGCTGTGCTGTTAGCTCAGTCAAAGGAGGAATTGAACAGAATTGTGAGATGGTTCAATAATGTATGTAAGAAGCTGCTGAAAGTGAATGCAAATTAAATTAAGACATTTGATTTTGAAAAGGGCAGGAAGTCCGACTTTAAGAACAGTATGATGATGTTTCATAATGATGGCAATGATAAAGCTAAAATCAAAAATAGTCACAAAAGGGAAGAAAAGTTTGGGATGCAATGAAAGCTCTAGTGAATAGGAAAAATTTAAACTTCTAGTGTGAAAGAATCTTACATTCCTGAGTACTTGTCCTAACAAAATAACATGGCTTCAAAATCCAAGTATACAGTATGTAGGTCAGGATCTGTCAAAAATAATAACAGTAAAGATGGTTAATTTGCAGAAAATACAATATTTTGAATTAGGAAAATAGACAATGAAAACGTGCTAAGGTAAATTGGTATCAAGGAATCATCAGAAAGTGTATAGGCGAGAAATCACCAGACAGGGTACAGATGGTGTGGTCTTAGCATAAAGCAGAGAATAGTTAATCAAAAAGGATTATAGCAGTTCAGGAGAGGATACAAAGAAGCTGGGTAAGTCAGGAAAGATATGCATAAATGTAATGAAAGAATTTATTAGGGATAAAGATATTTCAGTTGAAATTGCTATATCAATGGTATTAGTAGGAATGGAGAGAATGGTCTCACTTGAATTATCTAACTGAGTAAAATGGTTAAAGAAGCACTTTTTTATGTGTGAGACACAGTTACAAAATTACATACGTAAAGAATCTAGGCTGTGGAAATAAGATAGTTGAAAGGAGCATGAGGTGTGACAAAAGAAATCAGAGGTTGTATGAGAGATGTGGTATGGAAGGAAATGCAAAGAGAATGAATTGTGGAGTGGTAGACTGGGTGAAACAATACTTTGAAGGGGGTCTGGGGATGTGAAAGAAAGCAAGGTGGGGAGTTTACAAGGAGTAAGTATCACATCATCATTAAAGAGGTCGGTGTGAGAAGAAGACCACCCGTGAGACAGGGAAACAGAGTGGAAGAGTACTGAAGGAAAAGAAATCATTGAAGAATCCATACAATGGCATATGCAAGGTATGACAGGTATGGAAGGGAATGCAAAGAGAATGAATTGTGGAGTGGTAGACTGGGTGAAACAATACTTTGAAGGGGGTCTGGGGATGTGGAAAGAATGCAAGGTGAGGAGTTTACAAGGAGTGTGTATCACATCATCATTAAAGAGGTCGGTGTGAGAAGACCACCCATGAGATGGGGAAACAGAGTGGAAGAGTACTAAAGGAAAAGAAATCACTGAAGAATCCATACAATGGCATATGCAAAGGAGGCAAGTAAAGACAGGAATGAGTGGAGACTATTTTGCCATGGCAAGCCCTTTGATGGGAGTTCCCAGAGAGAACAGGGATCAGAGATGTAGATAAGACAGATAGATTGCTTAATCTACAAAGTCAGGTTAGGTTCTGTGGTTGTCACATTCTAATGTTCATTATTCTTTTGTACACTATTCATAGGGACATGTAATTCCAAGCAAATCAATTAAGTTAATCAGGATGGACCCACCTTTCAATGACTCTATATCTGAAAACATGAGGGAAGCCATGTCCTGGTAGATCCTTACTTCTGCTCTAATTTTCCTGCAACAAGTAATTCGCACTCTGTGATAGGTCTTGATACACTTCAGCTGTGGAAAAGGGAAAAGCAAGTCAGTCACCCAAACTCATCATATCAACTCACATGGATTGATATCAGTAATAGTACTGGATCGGACAGCACTGTGAGTAAAACCATAACTCTTACTCAACAGCTACAAAGGTAGCAGGCTGTCTGCAATGGTCTAACCGTGCCCTGCATATATGTGATTATTTATGATCACAATTTTAGTTACATGGATTCAGTTTTACACTTGTGTTGCCCCATCCCTGAACTTTGTACATATGTACCATGTCTTTACTCCTGTTTATGTGTGCAGACACACCCTAGCCCATGCCACCAATTCTATCAACCAGCCACTACAGAAGGATGAACTGCTGGGTGTACTGTAGACCAGCTAATGCAACCTGGCTTTGAACCCATGGGATATGGTCCCAGGCAGCATATGCATGCATGACGGTCAGTAACAAAACCAATACACCAAAGAAGTTCATGTGTGCAAGTGTTCATGTGCATATGTGTAATAAGTTGTATTATAACAGGTGTGGAAAATTACTCTTAGACTGGCCCAATGAACCATCCAACTTTGAAAAGGGCACCCACAAATACTTTCTGGGTATTTACCGTCTTTACTTACATGAAGCAGTTAAGCAGTTAGACTTTTTATACAAGGACCAATGATGTTTCACTATAGGGAACATAAGGGAAACCCACAACTCATAAGAAAAATTGGCACATAAAAAAGATGAAATAAGACGATAGAACACGTATCAAACAACTGTGTATAGTTAAAAGTCTGAAGTCACCCAACTGTTTGACCTGGAATGAGGCAGAAAAGAATGCAAGACATTGCAAACATCCCCTGAAGAATACTTTAACAATTCTAACATTTCCTTCCTCATCACAATGAATGCTGTTAATTCAACTTAGTGGCTCTGTTGTGTATGGAACTTCATTTTCAATAATCAGCACTTTGTCTATCTTAAAACTGACACTCTGAGAGGGGGATGTTATTAACTCCATAAATCTTTTCTCCAAGAGGGGCAAAAGTCTTTTCTCTTAACTCTTTTCAATGTTTAAAGTGTTGGTGATATATATAACAATTGTCAAGTTCACAAGCATCATGGTCCAATGTTTTAATTTGACAAATGAATGTCCCCTAAGGAATTCATACTTTCAGTACTGCTCTTATTGAACTGGTCACAGCCTAATATTCATGCTACAAGGAATCTCACTGTTGTGCTTGATTGTTCTAAAAAGAATATGAATTTCGAATGTAATGCTTAAACTGCAAAGATGAAATTTCAGAGGCACTTAATGGTACCAAGGGAGCATTTCCAGAGGGGTAAACTTTATTAGTGATTGTAAATCTACTTACAATTGTTCCTTCTGAATGGTCAAAACCAGGAGGGTTCTATAAATTGAAGTTGAAATTTACAGGAATCTTTCTTGTTTCCACTTTTTGAGAGAAAACTTGCAGGATTGGATTTAGTAAGAAATGGAAGTGAGACTTGGGAGCATTCTCATGTTTAAGGGCATTTTGGTTGTCATTTTCCACCCACTAAAGGGCGACTTCATTAAATAACCAATTATTTTTTTCATTTGGTGGGTTTGAGCATTCTCTTGAAGTAACTGTAGCGAAGAGCAGTGAGTTTCAAATGTGGAAGGCTACATTAATAAACTAGCGATACCCATGCTTTATTGAGTAAACTGATAGCTTTGCTGGTCATTCATAAGAAAAGCAACTGCATGGTAAGAATACAGAGAAGCATAAAATACTGATTCCCTGTTTTTAACAACCGTTCTTAGGAATTCTATACAGATTAAGCCTCTAAATTCTTTGGCTGGATTAAACCAATCATCTAGGAAGAAAGGGATTACAGTTTTTCCTTGAAAATTATACACTTGACGATTGTGCCTTTGGCTTTCTTTGCAAGTATTGTCAAAATTTGAAATGCTTCTAACGTGGTTTGTAATACCAATGGGAACCAAATGACAGCATTAAATCTCACCCTAGGTGTGATAAGTGAACTTTTTGAAACTGGCCCTCACAATAAACAAGCTGTAAAATTTGTCATATTCATAAAAGTCAACTCGGTAAAGGCTTTAAAGATGTTTGCCTTATACGAAAAAGATGTTTGTTTAATAGTTCGACATAATGCCTCCCAATTTTTCGGTCATGGATGAGACTCTCATGAACAATTTATTCGGTACTTACTCTGGTTGTGAAAAAGGGTACTCTGGTTTCGGTGGATTATATAAGGCAGCTACGGAGTACATGTTCTTGGCACCTATTTTATAAAGTAACTTTTTGTCCTTGATGTGTAAATCCTCACAAGACAAAAAATCAGAACTAATTCTAATTTGCTCTGCTGGTAGTCAACACATTTTTCTATAACTCATCCTTCGTTAGCAGATATAACCTCCATATGTTACACAATGATATAACCTCCAGTGCTCCGAAATTACATTTCCATACCCATCCACCATAGCCTTGCCAAGACGTATGAGCATTGATGGCCGTATATTAGTATTTGATAATTCCAATCGGGATATATATATATATATATATATATATATATATATATATATATATATATATATATATATATATATATATAAACGCACATATCTCTGACGTAATTTACCTTAATTTATCAACTCTTACCCGCTTTACCAGCCTCAAGTTGCCCCATTGTCCCAGACAGCTGCTGCTGTTCCTACCTTAACGTATCACTAAGTTGCTTTGTAACTTTTACCAAACTGATCTAACCATTGCACTTAATTGTACCAACAGGTTCTTTTTACCTGACGTAATATAATCCTATCACTTACCTCACCAACCTGCTGCAATGGCCTTAATAGTAACAACTTGCGTACTGGAGATGTTCAACTGTACCAATCTAAAGCACTTACCAAAAACACTAACCTACGGGACATTCCTTACTGAAATCAAATAGCAGCCCAAGATATCCATAGATCAAACCACCATACCCGGGAGATGATAATTTTACTCACCAGATTTCTGAGATTGCGCTTCACTCTATCAACTTTCGTTTCTTCAGGACACTCATCATGGTGCCAATTGAAAAGCGAGGAGGTGTAAGAACCCATCGTGTACTATTAACCTCGTGTTGGCGAATAAGAAAATCAAAATTGATCAACTTAAAAGAGAAATAATAGGCGTTAAGTCGCGAGAAACTAATCCAGTTCAAAAGCCGTCGGTAAGGCGCTTAAGATCGTTGTCAGGCTTACAACTTAATATTTCTAAAAAGTAAAAGAAAAAACGGCGAATTCCAATTACTGGTGTTCATATTGTACACAACACATATTTTTTGTTGGTTTAAAGAGATGGGATTCAAGATAAGAAAAGCATAATTGCACTTCATTATACAAAAGTGAGTGTTCTATATTTTCCAAACCCGCGTGTAATGTTGCCACAAATCATGGATTATTCTGGAACTTTTTTTTAACACGTTTCATGTAATTCATACGCATGTTCAAATTTAGATCCTTTTACAACACTAAAAACTTACTTATCTAGCAGAACTTTCTGTTATTTGTGAATTTATCTAACGGTGATCAGATCATCCTCCCACACGCCTACTGGAAGGAGTTAGCGAGAAAGTTTGACGCGTACAGCCCTTATAGTCATATATATATATATATATATATATATATATATATATATATATATATATATATATATCATACTTTATCGCTGTCTCCCGCGTTAGCGAGGTAGCGCAAGGAAACAGGCGAAAGAATGGCCCAACCCACCCACATACACACTGTGTTCAGTGACAGCCTACTCCTGTGTGCACACGGCAGCCCATGTGTAACTGTAGTATAGTGGGTCTTTAGGTTGATGTATTTGTTGGGTAAATATAAATTGCTTCATCGCAAATAGATTCATTTCTCAGTAATCAGTCGTGTTCTTGATGCTGTCTTGCTGGTGCAGGAAGTGGCGAATATGTATGGTGAAAAAGAACAGCGTTTTTTTTTATTGTTTTTGATAAACATGATATGCTTCAGACATGTGTGAGAGTCACTGTTTATCAAGTTTTCTTTGCTTAGACTTTTTAGTGTACTGACTGAAATACTATATGTTGATATTTAAGGTTCCAAATTAAATAAAGGTATTCTACATGGTTTACATTTACAGGAAACGTGATAAACAGCCGTATGTTTGACATATCTTTTTTAATTACTAAAGTGACAAAACCTAAAAACCTTTTGAGCAACTAATAATAGATTACGGTACTATCAATTTTTGTGCTCATATGATATTTTGAGAATGAGCTGATGTGGAGGGTATGCTTTCGTTCGAGTACACGAGACATGATAGTCATAGGCAGATTTGGCAAATGTGGCTGATAAATAGCGTTTAATAAGGGTCATCTGACCAATCAAGTGTACGTAAGCTTACGGGAAGTTGCGATTAAACACCAAATCACGAGTGGTATTGAAGAAGACGCCAAACGACGTCACAGTCAGAGATGTGACACTGTCATTACAGTATATGTAATGATATAGTTTCCCAAAGTCCGATAACACTACCATGGCAAACACTGAAGGTGTGACCTTCGACCCAACTTGCTTAGATAATGCCATATCATCATACCCAAGGCTTGTACAGCTCAAAGATGAGAGCCTTTACTCAGTTTCTAGTGGTTACTGACATAAATTGCGAATACAGACTGAACATTATCACATAATACTGTTTACCAACAATGAAATTCACCACAGTTTCACTGGGCAACAGATGCAGGGAGTAAGAATGCTTAGAAATACAAGTGTGAGAGCCTTGAATACTATGGTTGTCTGTAATGGATATATTATCTGAATGACGTTTTCCTCAAGACTTTGAAACCCTTAATAACTAATTTCACTATGAATAGATATTGTTATACAACGTATTTGCTATACCTGAGCGATCTATATAAAAAAAAAATCCATAATTTTGAAAGCTATTTTTATCCTTTGAGCTTTTTAAAAAAGTACCTCATTCCAAAACGAAATTTTCTTTAATGATGTATATTTACACGTTTTCTTCCTTACAAATTAATACAGTTTCTCTTGACATTTAAAGTACCACGCCGTTTTCTAATGGTTATTTTTAGATTTTATGAATATTTGCTGCGGTTAACCTGGTAGGGCATATATATACACGTAAATATATATATATATATATATATATATATATATATATATATATATATATATATATTTTTTTTTTTTTTTTTTTTTTCTTTCTTTAAGCTGCTGAAACTTATCATGAGTGTGATTCTACCTCGGTACACTTAAACTTGAGCAAATATAACTTAATCACTCGAAAGTCTTGTAGAGTTCGACAACGTATCTTTGTGTTTCATTATCTCATAATTTCAGGAAATAGTTTACGGCCTCTACCTACATAAGCACTGCCAACAGTAATTTCACTGAGACAATTGTACGAGTATGTATGATAAACCTATTGTTATTTCGGGGTTTTATTGGAATAAATGGCTAAATGTGGGGATCTGGGTGGCGCAAGGGAGGAGCAGGAAGGCGTGAAGGGCGGCAGTAAGGTTGTGGGCGGCGGAGAACGAGGATGTGGAGGGGCGGCGGTGTAGCGTCTTCCGTGCACACCAACCGAGCTGGAGGTAAACCGCCGAAGGAAGACCAGAGTAAGTAACAATGTGGTAGTACACTTTCAATACAACATAAGTAGTATATTTACACTAGGACAGAGGTGGCAATATACTTGTTATGGATTAGGTACAATATCATTCCTATGGGTGAAGTGATAGGCTACAGCTTTCCTACAGAAGAGGTACTCCATGTTCCTGAAGAAGTGGTAGTGCATCATTCTTATAGATAAGGTAGTTCATCTTTCCTAAAGTGATCCATCTTCCCTATGAAAGCAATGCGTCTTCTCTACAGAAGGGGCTGTACTTTTCCCATGACCAGGCAGTACATTTTTCCTACTGAAGTACAACTTTCCTACAGAAGAGGCGGTATAAATGCATCTTTTTCTGTGGAAAGGGTATTACATTTCTCCTCTGAAAGAGGAAGCACAGCTTTCCTGTAGATAAAGTAATTCATCTTTCCTAAGGAAGAGAAAGTAAACTTTTTCTCTAGAGAGAGTAGTATATATTATCTGAGGGGAAAGGAACATCTTTATATGGGAACAGGCAGTCCGTCTGGGAAAGAATTAGTATATTTTTCCCATGAAAGAATGCAGCGTACCTTCCCATTGTGAAATTCACGAAAACAAGGTTAGATCTAAGAAGTTTGCCTCTGTTTAAATATTCATGTAAGGCTAATGTCCTAGTGTGAGGCTTGTTAATATCTCACGAAATTCCAGTGCGGAGGTCTTAACAATATAGCTAAATATCAAAGCCTATTACAAATGATAATGAATAAGGGAATTGAGATCAACAATAATTTTACATCGTGAAATTTGCATGTTCGTGATAAACAAATAAGACCTTCACAGCACACGTGTGTGTGTGTGTGTGTGTGTGTGTGTGTGTGTGTGTGTGTGTGTGTGTTCATACCAAAGATAATAGTTTTAAAAATTAATGCGACCTGTATTCTGTGATGAATCAAGGGTGACGTATGAAATCATAGTATATACCAGTGGGAACCCAGCATATCTGCGATGGAAGGCTCTCGGAACTCATGACCAGTGAGTATGCTCGAAACCAAAACATAATTGTACAACTCATCAGCTTCAGCGAAATTATAAATTAAAAAACCTGCTCAAAAATATTTGCATAAGCCGTACTTTGTAAAACCAATTTAACTTTTTTTGTACTGGAGTATGGTTTCGAAGTGGACCTGTCGCAAGTATGTTTGTACGTATCACTAATGAATGAAGGGTGCCTTAAGATATGCGAAACTTCTTATGATTTATGATTAACATTTTGCATAAATTCGGCCTAAAGAAAAAGTGAATCTCATGTATCCTTTACCTAGTGGTCATCCCTGGGACAGTATATTCTCAGTGGCAATGTCTATTACGTTCAGAAAGTGGTGTGCGACTCTTAACTTAAACCAGTGGTAGAAATAGAGCTAGGAGGAAGATACGACAGTTATAACATACATAAAATGACAATTTATATAACTGCATGTCACAAACATTGGACAAACTCCCACCCACTCTCTCTCTCTCTCTCTCTCTCTCTCTCTCTCTCTCTCTCTCTCTCTCTCTCTCTCTCTCTCTCTCTCTGACTCTTACTCTCATTCACTTATGGGGGATCAGAACTGTCATTCACCTACATTAGGGGACTAGACCTGTCATTTGCCCTCAAACACCTCCGTGCGTTCAGTAAACACTCTCCTCCCACCTCCGGAGAAGCATCCCCCCAGAGTAACCCTCTCCACACGACATGTAAGGGGTCGGGTCAGACACGTCAGGTCACAGCAGCAGACCTCACCGTCCACCTGCTCTCCACGGGGACTGGTGAAGCCCCCGCCTCACTGCTGTCTGTGTGCATTTAACGACCTCAACACATATATCTCTTCCACTCATTTATTATACTTAATCACCGTCTCCCGCGTTAGCGAGGTAGCGCAAGGAAACAGACGAACATACCTATACGTTTCAACGTATACATACATATACATACACAGACATATACACATATATACTTATCGTGTTTCATTTTCCCCGTGGAAGTCAGCTAATCTAAGATATATAATTACACGAAGCGATGTCAACATAGAGGTAATTAGCACGAAGCGAAGTGAACTAACAGTACCCAAATCAAGGCCAACTCTCGCCCGTGGCCGTAACCTTGCAACTTGACTTATAAATACCCTAACTGTGAGAAGTCTGTCTCCCTTAACTCTCCCTCACACACTACAACATTCTCTCCCTAATTTATCAATCCAGTTATTCAGCAATCTCCACCATGTACAACCTCGCAAGAAAAACAGATTTTTTTTTCGTCGTCCAAACGTCAAATATGTCTGTCGTATTTTTAAGTCTGAGCGGAAACGCTGCAGAAGGATCTTGCATGTTGGTTTTGCACAACGACGGAAGGTGAAGTTCCTAGAATTATCTTCTGTGTTTCTGAGAAATGATACTAGAGTGCAAAAGAATGTGCGCTGAAGAACCCTGAGAACAATGAATAAAGGGTGTGAATGTGTCGCTGTGTCGCGTTGAAGAGAGAGAGAGAGAGAGAGAGAGAGAGAGAGAGAGAGAGAGAGAGAGAGAGAGAGAGAGAGAGAGAGAGAGAGAGAGAGAGAGAGAGAGAGAATGGAAGTAAAATAGTATAAGCTTGTAAGAACTCCATCAACCCGACAGGAAATATGCGATCTGCGAGGGAGACAGCGGGGTTAAAGATCCTTTCCTGGTTAATATTTTTCTAATGTGTGTGCATAAATAAAGTCAAATTGTAAATAAGTTTTAAGTCTTAAAACGGACACAACATTTTCCTTACATTCATATTTCTTTATCACCTGACGCGCAACATAAAGTTATTCCCAACAAAGTAACCTACTTTATACCACATAATTCCCATCCATCACAAGCTAAATACTGTTATACTGTTGTTGTATGATGTAAGTGTGTGGTTGAGACATGGTCGTCATACATCATTTCTGTACCGTATATAATGATAATAATTGTGGCTCTAACACTTGAGGGAACACACTTGCCTCCCATATATGGCAAAGAATTCCAACTGTGGAACTTAGGATACGATATCACTGATCGTTAAGGCAATCTTTTCCCAGTAAATGGTCTTGGGTGATTAGCTACACTTTTGATGAACAAAAGCCAAGACGGACTGGTAACACACGAGTGTTGTTATGATTCCATACGTACAAAACCCGCCACACAGTATCATAACCTCTTAATGGCTGGGCTTTGCGTGGCAGGTAAAGGTGGCTATGGCCAGGGTCCGCGGCCTGACGCAGCTCGCTGAGGGAGGAGAGAGAGCGGGTTGGCGCCATGGTTACTTGGTGAATGATGGTGGAGACGGCCGCCCGACCTCGTACACACGCAAAAACACTAACGAACATTTTTGAATCTTTGTGATAAGAGCTGTTGCTTTACGAACACACACGTACAAAGATTCGTGCCAGGGTTGTTGGTGAGCCAGTCTCATAATTAAGAATACCATCTTGTACCCAAAGTCTACCAGAAACTACTGTACCATCTGTATCTAAACTACTGTACCATCTGTATCTAAACTACTGTACCATCTGTATCTAAACTACTGTACCATCTGTATCTAACTGCTGCACCACAGTGTGGCTGTACCAAGACTACCAGCACTTAATGAACAATGACCATCAAGTGTACCAAGACCACTTGTACCAGAAGAAACATCTGTTGTACCAACGAAACTCCCTCCACCTCGTGTGTCATGATAATGAGTTGATGTACCACGGCTAAGATCCGTTGTACCACGGCTAACATCCGTTGTACCATGACTAAGTCTCTGTTACGACTCATTCGACCGATCTTGTACCATCGAGGTTACCTGTTGTGCCACGATCCCCCCCCCCCCCCCCCCCCCATGTACGACGATCCTACCTGTTCTTCCACGTCCCTCATCCGTGGCCTGACCACCACTTGTATAACCAGCCCCACATGTTGTCTCACGACCCTCATCTGTCGCAACAAGGCACCCATCCCACCCTCCACCCTCCCAGCCACTATACTAAACCCCCTCTCGGCCCAAGAGCTGCACTGTCATACTCCAAGCCAACGTATAGTGTGAGGACAGTATGAGACGAATGTGTAAATCATAGCCACTAACTTCAAGCACAGGGAGGAATTTTTTTTTTTTTTTATCCCCGCTTCCTCGAGGTCGGTAGTTGAGTCCTCGAAGCGGGGCACCGCTTGGCGCGTCTCCAAGCTGGGAGTACGCCAGTCAGTATCAGTAAAATTACCTGCTCCTGTCTCCCAGGGAGATATAATCCTTGACAGTTGCTGGTTACGATTACTTCAATAGAGTGGGTGAGGAATGAGATGTATTTAGGGAAGCAGTGAAGGCTTGCGCGGAAGATGCATGTGGCATGAGAAAGGTGGGAAGTTGGCAGATCAGGAAAGGTAGTGAGTGGTGGGATGAAGAAGTAAAGTTGTTAGTGAAAGAGAAAAGAGAGGCGTTTGGACGAGACTCGCAAGGAAGGACTGCACATGACTGGGATATGTATAAAAGAAAGCGGCAGGAGATCAAGAAATAAGTGCAAGGGTTGAAAAAGAGGGCAAATGAGAGTAGAGGTGAGAGAGTATAATTAAACTTTAGGGAGAATAAAAAGATGTTTTGGAAGTTGTGGAATGTAGCCCGATGGTGAAGATGGTCTGGCAACGCTGTGTTGACCATCATGGTTGCTTTGTTTAGTCTTGTGGTTGATCCAGCTAATCATTCCCGGATACATTTTGTACATTCTTAACCGATTGCGAGGTTCTTATGCGTCAGGAGTGGACGATAAACTGCGACCAATCACAACTGTCCCTCTAAATACCACGAAAGAGATCTACAAGAACCATGATTGTGTGTAACTTTTAAAAGATGGATGAAAAATTTACGTGTTGGCCGGGGAAGTTCTCAGCACTTACTTGACATTCGCGAGCATGAGATCAAGAAGGTGTGTTACTATGTTGGACAGGAAAGGTACGCAATCCGACTTAGTCATCAGCTGATGACAGCCAGAAGTTTAATACCAGACATACAACGAGGACTGCAGCTATGCTGATAGCAAAGTATATAGCCATAGATGCTCTGTCATACGAAGTGAAGGGATGATATAAAGATGTGTCAACATATTTTTCTTATATACACAGAGCATCTACCGTAGACATCTTTCTTAAAAAAAATCACAGTTTAATTCTCCAATTCTATCGTTAGCCATGGGTAGCTGGCTTCCACGAGGAGTGCAATTGGCTTGTGGCATACGAAAATATTATTCACTTAACAAATAAGATGAGGATCAACATTCAAATAACACATATTTACCATCCTCGAAATCGATGGGAAATATATATTCATATAAGACTTGTCAAAATGAAAGGGTACTGGGTAATCTGGATGCAGGGTATTGATTAACTTTATATCACACTGGAATCAACGAATCGACGGGACTTTCTCGTTGAAGATTATTATATAATAGACACTGATATCAATCACGTATCTTTGTATGAATCACACGCGATACAATTCTAATTACATTCACATTACATGACAATTTACTCAGAATTTAATTGTACTTAAAACAATGAAAAATAGATTCTTATTTATATTGTATTTACATAGGATAAGCAAGCGGTACATGGGCTTGGTGTATGTAAGAGGGAGGCGGGAGGTGTGCGGTGGACATACTCATACCAAATAAGACTACGTATGACTACGCTATTTCGGGCCCCGGGCAGGACAGGACCACCACCTAAAGGCACTGTGATGTATTTTCTCCACTTGCAGGGGAAAAAAATAACTTAAAACTGTGACTTCGATGTTTCAAATTTTTCTTGTTCACAAAGGATAATCAAAATCTTCAGTGGATACTTTTTCTATACTTACAATGAGTACGTAATGATATAAAAGTTATTAGACAGAGAAACGGACGGACAAAGGAAATGGCAAAGACAACAGGAAAAGATACGGGAAGCAGATTAAATTTTGCAACGCAGAAGGTGGCACTCCATTACTAAATACCTATATAAAGCGCACGTTGAATATGTTTTCACATCCATTGTTGTACGCAGCATAAACTTCACATTTGAGTTTATATAAGTTCCTTACGGAACATATCACTTAAAAGTATTAAAGTACTTACCTGACACCTGCAGTTACTTATTACAAACTTATTACTATACCGAACTCACATTAAAAAAACAGAGACAACAAAGGACGTTACTGAACCTACGAACATATTTCCGTATGTTTCTTTCAAAGCACAAGTCTCTTTTCTTCGTATGAGCCCATGAATACCTTACCTTCCAAGTTATCGTCCGTCCCCTGGCCATGATCACCGCACTTCAACAAGAAAATGAATAAAGTCAACAAAACCTTCACAAAATCTTCGTCTCCCTCAAACCCGGTGACTCCAGCCAGAAATCGTTAATAGTCCCAGCTTCATCTGCAGCTACCTAGGCCTGGGCCCGGGGCCAGGCCGCCACCAGGGCGAGAAATGGCACATCAAACTTAGGTAGGGGCCACGAGTGGGCGTGGGTAAACTTGCAGTGGGTAGGCTGGGCCACAGGCACCAGGGAAAGTGTGGGGTAGATGAGGTGCGGGAGGAGGAGCTGGGCGTGGGTCAGGATGAGGAAAGAGGTGGTGAGTCAGGCCGCCTGCTGGTACGGTCTGATGAGTAAAAAAGACTTGGCACAGCGAGGGAGACAAGTATGGCAATGACCACTGCAGGAATGTGCCTTCATGTTCCCAAGGGCAGTACATACATACTCCCAGGGGCGGCACAAGCTCACCCAGGGGCAACACAGGCTCCTAGGGAAGGCTCACGCTCCCAGGGTCGGTACATACTCCCAAGGGCGGCACATATCCCCAGGAGCGACGCACAGACCAATATCTACGGTGGCACTGGCCTCCACAAGTGTGACAACCCAGACTAAATTTCTCATATCGAGACTCTACCTCAACATCTGCATTTCAAAATATCATCGCATCTTCACACCATATACCTAACACACTAGACCTCTGCACTTTTCCACCGGGTAGGTATTTACCAACCTTCCCTAGCGATGAGCGGTACTTTTAGTGAAGCGTGCTGGAAGAACCCTAGTCATGTTTACTGACTGAAGGTTTAGAATGTCCATTGGGGTTTGGGCAGCCGCCACAGCGTCACTGATGGTTCTTTCACAGACGACAAAACTCTTGAACCTTCGTAATCTTAGATTACAGGCAAGGGGAGACAACAGAAGATAACCTCCTCCCTACGTGTGCTGTGGTCAGCAATCCATGCCCACACAGAGCAAGACCATTATACCGAGAGCCAGTGGTTCCACACAGCTCCAGTGTGGTATCGCCACACTCAAGGGGTTAAATGCATGGCCTAGGGTATCTCCAGGCGCCAGACCGCGAGATAGGGGATGACAAGAGGACGTCATACGATACAGTTATCGTCAACACGTCGGAAGAAAGCTTTTAATACTTCAGCTACCGACTTACCGGGAGAAACGCTGAGTATCACATTCATACATTTACTTACTCTACTTACACTACAACGGAATACATACACAAGTCATGCAACAATGAACATACATATTTTCTTAAACAAAATATACATGTTGAGTCGGTGACGTAAGTGTCGTTACACCGGGGTTGAGTCAGTGACAAAGGTTTACCAGAGTTGACTCTGGCGCGCGTCATCATACCGGGGTTGAGTCAGCCACGTGTTACTACTATACGGGGGTTTGAGTGGCTGACGGTAAATGTCGTTATAACAGTGTTCTCGTAATGATCGTTAAGGGTCGAACTGTCACAGCAGTGTTCTCGTAATGATCGTTAAGGGTCTAACTTGGGTGTCTGTTCTTGCTAACTGGCTGCTTGTGTACCCCCACCAGGAGGTAGTTCGTGCTCACTACTTAACAAGTTACACCTTCATACCCTTAATTAATGACTTGTGTGCTCGTTGACAACTCAAGGTTGGACCGTTACAACGTGGGTTTCCTTCCGTATATCATTAATCTTCCCAACTCATACTTTCTTAAGCTTCTCCCAACATTAGCACTATATATATATATATATATATATATATATATATATATATATATATATATATATATATATATATATATATATATATATAGTAGATACATAGATAGAAAGCTATGACGTAATCAAAGTAGCCGCGGGTGTTGCTGAGTGAATGGGAGTGAAGTGAGTGAAGGTATTTCCTGAGAGCGAGACAGTTCTGGCTGCCAAATTCTCAGGAGTCTGATCAAAGTCCGAGAATCAGTTCTCTACACCAGCACTACGACCCATCCCAACCCAACCATCCAACAGCACTACGACCCATCCCAACCCAACCATCCAACAGCACTACGACCCATCCCAACCCAACCATCCAACAGCACTACGACCCATCCCAACCCAACCATCCAACAGCACTACGACCCATCCCAACCCAACCATCTCTTAACCAACCCAAGCAGAACCACAAGAGCACTCTCCTCTGCCTCTGTTCATATAAGACATCTTATCCGTAACAAACTCACCCTCACCCAGCATTCACCCGCTAATGAATCGACGGGAACTAAACAACTTCCTTCCTAACCCGGTCTTTAATAAACTCCAATCCACTAGACATACGCCCCTCTGAGACCACTCTCCCCAGGCATGTACGAGTTATACTTTCTCAACAGTACTGAGGACCGATTCACCACATCACAAGACCCCCTCGTGCACAAAATGCAGCTTTCCTCGACAAAAACACATCACCACTTCTTGACCTGTGGACCCAACCGATGGACGTGACTCCCTTCCAACAGTCATTACCTATTATGATAATTACAATGTGTGTGTGTGTGTGTGTGTGTGTGTGTGTGTGTGTGTGTGTAACAAAATCCCACTGTTTGTTTACCTCTTTCTCCCAGGGCCCAGCTGGTTAAAGAAGGTGAAGAAAACGGAACCAGCGCCACCGCCTGAACCATGTGAGTAAACTACCCTTATATGCTAAGATACCTGTGAATGGTGAGACCATTTTGCTCTAAAAACAACTGCATTTGGAAATTCCAGTATTAACATTTTAAACCTCCGCTACACATGAAGAACCGTTCCATAACCAACATGACAGCAAATTCTCATCTATTGTCTACTAACATGGCTGTAAATGGTGAAAAAATCCGCTATTAAAATGACTTTGGATTCTGCTAATCCATAATATAACAGCTGTATATGGTGAATAATTCGCTAATTAAACGGATGTAAAAGATCAATATACTAATTCGCACTAAATGGTAATAATCCACTACTACAACAATTGTAAATAGGTAATAATTAATCTAAACTGGTTTATATTGAACATATAAACTTTGTACATTGATACGGGGAAATTACTCTACACCATAACTCTGTAAACAGTAAGTAATCAGCATCAAGTGCTGTAAATGGTGAATGATCCTCGTCAATGATATATAATCTTTCAATGGGTCTGGTGCACAGGTCTGGTGATTGCAAGTAATCCAAACCTAGTCAATAAATTCATGAGATGCTGTAATTACAGCTCAAATTGTAATGAATTCAGAAATTAAAGAGCAGCAACTTACCAGCTTAAAACAACTAAGCTCTTAACATGAACCTCATTTAGACAAACCTCTTCACTATTTTACCACATTACATCGCTGAGGATCGTCTGACTTTCTGTGCTGCTCTGGACTAACTAAATCACGAATTCTTTCTTCCTGAACTGTTGCACTCGTCAACTGATTCTGTCAAAACATTGAATCCCTTTACTATTAGACCAATGAATTGCTCATTATATGGACTCTGATTGAAACCCTGAACTATTAGACCAACAACTACAAACTTCCGTTCCAGTTGACTAATCCCTCCACTGAATTCTGAAATGAATACATTACAAAAACGGTAAGTAACGTTAAAGCTGTAATAAGCAACTAAATCAATATAAATAACTACTATAATCAGAAGTTTCACTCAGAAATACACACTATAATACCATGAACTTGAACTACGACAAAGGAATAAGCGAGCATCTGTAGTAGTAGTAGTGGTAGTAGTAGTAGTAGTAGTAGTAGTAGTAGTAACATCAGGTATCTTAAATATGCAAATCTACCTAATTAAAATGTTACTAGACGATTTAACCTTTTGTGCTACTAGAAAGTAAACAATTCTGCATAAACCGTAACCATAATACTTACGGTTTAACTATAACGTTCCAGTGTAACGAGAATCCTATGTATTCTATTTTTAGTGTTCTCAAGCTCACCAGTCCATAAAACAGTTTTATAACTATACTCCTCAAATGAAGCCATCAACAATGTTGCCCAGTTTGATCATGCTTTATAATTTACTGACGGCTTTTTTATGTACATAACTTTGGTAATGTCCAATGAATTTCACCATATGTCACAACTATGTCGGGTTCCCTTCCCATCACCACTAGCGAACCAGTTTTATACACTACGGTTGTATCCCATGAGTAGTGTCTACTTCACCAGTGCTTTATAACATTATAACTATGTAGGCTCACACAACGTGTCAATGCTAGTCATCAATATATGCAAACATTTCCTGATATCCCAGGAAATTTCTGGGCCCCCTTTTGGACCCCCGGGCCCGGGGTACAATGTACTCCCTACACTCCCTGTCTCATTGGCCGAGCATAGTACAAGTGTACACAGGAATGATGCAGTTATCTGTGTACAGTGTACTGATGTGACGTCACCTCTGGTGCTGGTCTAGCTCTACCTATTTTCTTTGCTCAAGACTAATAAATCAGTTCGAATTTTCAGCTTTCGCAATCAGACGTCAAACCTTGACCCGCTCGCCCGTCATCTGTAATTTTCACATCATTTTCTGCTCCCAAGAACTGAAAGTGTGTGTGCGCCAACCATTATTAGCTACATCATGTAATACTCAGCAAGCTACTGCGTCACATCATAACTTTGTAGCTGTTGGCAACTCAAGGGTGGGACGTTGTGGTGTGTGTTTCTTCCCCTTCATGGCTATGTTCATGCTCAACCTTTTCCTTCCAGCTTGATGCACATCCTTCCAAAGATAATGTTTGCACATCCTGAAAAACTGTATTCATCTCAATTCTCTCTTCTTTTTTTTTAACAATTTGGACCTTCTTTATACATCAAGTAAGGCAAGACTTCGATTACGACTTTTATCATGAGTTGGAGCCTTTGGACGTTACAAAGAATAAAAGAATAGCCCTATCTTCACTCCTGTGGCGCCAACACATGTTTACCTCCAGTTAAAGGTAAAAAACCAAAAAAAAAAAAAAAATCGCCTTCATCCTCGCACTGTCTCACCTGTCCCATGTTGGCAATGATATATGTTCTAAATATATCACAGGGAGCCACGTCTTGACTCACACAAATATTCTATTACAAATAAACGGCAAATCTGGTCATGGCGACATGGCTGGTGCAAGCAAACCTCAAGCATTACAAATGGTGCAAGCAAGATATTAGTACAAACACAACTGCAAGCCTGATGATGCTGCCTACAGTCGGGCTAAAAACAGCTGAACTCAACCTGTTGCCAAACTTGTGGCACACAGCTGGAGTTCTTTGGTGAAATTAATGAATTACTTTTGACATCTAAAGAAGAGAGTGGAGTCCGGCTTCGTGAGCCTTATCATTGTGCGTAGGAGGGCAATCTACACTGCCCGAACAAGGTTAAGAATATCAAATTACTTTTGTATCTAAACGTTAAAACCAGTGGTAAGAGAGGGAAATTTGGCGATTTGACACTACGCTTTGCATGACAATCGCGACTTCTGAAGTCGATTTCCTGCTCACTATGAGCCAACTTTTTGTCCTTGGTATGGTTGATAAACCCGCGGAGTTCCCACACACACACACAGACACGTCTAAAGACGACACATAGCAACCTGCCTGTCTGTCGTCAGTCTACACAGACCAGCATTTTGTTGTCTGTCGACGATGGCGTTTCAACCAGACGAAACAATCGTGAGTCTGGATGCGGGTTAGTGTACGTTATGGTAAAAATATTAATTCGACCAAATTATCCCTTCCTTAAAGCGGAAGTGTATGCGACACAGCAAATTAGAACGATCCACTTCAACACAACTTGTATCCTTTCCCCATACAAATACTGTATATACTTCTGTACTAACTCACCCATAATGAATAGGACAGTGAGTTCTAATCCGTTGCGAAGTCCACATAGGAAGACACCAATGTTCCATCTTACTTCGCAGCAAAATATCAGACAAATGGGTTTCACCCTCCCAGAAGGATAACTCGCCAAAAGCACAAAATTGAGCAACTCGCTTGTCAAGGGAGGCTACACAACACAAGGGAGGCTACACAACACAAGGGAGGCTACACAACACAAGGGAGGCTACACTTAATTGTAAAATCTCCGGGTTGGCGAATGGTAGAAGGGTCAGTCACTTCTTGAAGTTTTAAATGTTATATTTCTTAACATAAAAATGATTAGTAATTTCCGTGACTCTAAGTAATAGTTATGATAACAGCTTGAAATACTCAAAGGACAAATCTATGAACAAGAAACGAATTCAACACTGAGGAATGTACATTGAAAGACATTTCGCCTCACTCATGGAAAAAAAGATAACCATCTTAGAGGAACAAATGCAAATATACCATAACAGACCCGTGAAGAATACCCTAAGTGCAACATCCTGACACAAAAATGATGAAATCAACATTTAGAAGATCATATAAATACAAATCAATCCCAGTAAACAGACTTCAAGAGGCCAATTCATCCGCATATAGTGTAGATAACCAAATTAAGCTGTGCTAATTCAAGAGAAATACTAACTTTCATGTAGATCTTCACCTTCTTTCGATATTTACTTATGACAATATACCTTCCCTTGCTTGCTGCAGGCCCTGAGCCAGAGCCAGCGGAGCCCACCGATGACAACGATGTGTTGTGCCCACTATGTTCCGAGCTGTATGACGACGAGAGGCATCAACCCGTGCTCCTTCCCCGCTGCGGCCACACCTTCTGCAGGCCGTGCCTCGCCAAGGGCGAAAAGCGAGGCCACTTCCCCTGTCCCACCTGCAGAAAGCGTCACCTGAAGCCTCCAGTAAATCAAATACCCATTCACACCGACCTTCTCGCTAGAGCAGAGGCCTTCAGAGAATCTAAGGTAAAAGATATTTACGTTTTGGTTGATAAAAATTCTAAGGTAAAAGATATTTTTGTTGACAAACACGTCTTTGAGTGAAGCCCCTGCTGTGAGTTATGTTTTTGTCTGGTGTGCGAAGAAGCTAAGCCTTGAATACATGATGTCTGTTTTGGATGACTGTGAACATTACGTACATGGATTATTTTTGAAAGTCTGAAGTACAGACAAGTTTATGGTACGTGTCATTTTAGAATTAAGTAATCTAACGTAGACGGTATTTAGGCAGAAGGTGAACCTGCATGGAATGTTACATGTTCCTACAACCTCTTCATAACATTCAAATTCTACTTCATCTTCACCAAGAATACAAAGAAAAACAGCATTTCCATTGTGGTAAGTCTTAGTTAGGTGCTACATTCGTGATCGTAAATTCTACGATGAGAATATCTACGACCTTTACTCCTAGGCCTACTGATCTTCCTACATCTTAAAACAATGAATATTCTGAGCAGAGGACTTGGGAAAGTGCACAACGGGCAATCCCAATACTAAATACCGGTTATGTTAACGGTTTTAATGAAATACAGGTTCCCGGGTGTACGAAATTCTTTCAGTATCCTAGTCAAAACAGCAGCTGACTGGTTAGCCCCGAAATAGAGCCCTGGGTACTACAAGAATTTGAATCCCTGGATGAAAGTCGAAGATGTAGTCTTTGTGACCCATACAAGACGGGCCTACTGCATCTACTCGTCCTCAGAGATCTAATTCACACCTTCATATAATGCTTACACTACAGACACAGAATATCTTCCCGAGACAATATCTTTATTAGTCTGAGCCGACAATAAAGTTCTTATAGATGTTCCAAAGAGCATGTCGTGTTTCACACGGAATAAGTAATTAGCTTTTCTCTAAAACGGAGAGATTTTACAGTAGTGTTGCCCCCAACTCTTTAACTTTGTGAACCGTATCTTTACTCCTATGTATCTTTGCACACGTACCCTAGCCTATGCCTGGTACCCATTTCATCTACCAGCCTCCATGGAAGGATGAACAGCTTGATGGACTGTGGACCGGCTGCCGCGGTCAGTATTCTGCGGGTTCGATCCCTGGTAGTGTGTGCATGTGCCACGTTCAGTAACGCAAACCGATACACCAGGGAAGTCCTTGCTGTTCTGTCGAACTTAAACGAAGGATGAAATCAAAAGATCTGAAGGAAAGGAAATGAGAGAAAACGTATAATGATTTGTTTTCGCGAGAAAACTATTGATTTGTTTTCAATGTTTATCTCGCGCTATACTTGAACAAATGTGTATATCATTTCTAAAGAAATGAGTTAATCATCGTTCAATCTTCAACTTGCTCATGAAAAAATCATATACAGGAGCAAGCCTCGCGAATGTGTTAATATGAACAATCACAACAAACGTTTCGTTTTGCGAACCAATTTTCTTAACACCAGATGATCGTACAGATATTCCTTCTACATACAGGCAGTGTCGAGCCTTTGGCATAATATATAGTAAACACAAGATTATATGGAAATACAAAATTCAACATATTTTCTCTCTCCCAGCCTAGGTTTTCATCTCTTTTCATATACATTTTGCATCAGCCTTCCTAAAACTTTCTGCCGTTTTCTTTATATTTTCACATGTAACTATTTATGTGCCAAATAACGACTCTGCCTTGTGCACAGTAGGGTGACAAACAGCTTAGCTTACTTACTTGTAAGTGTTCTTGAGGACGAGAATACGACCCATGAGCTCGACGATACGACTCGTGAGCAAGACGGTACGACCCTTAGGTATGATCTGGGTCATGTCAAAGGTCAAGGGTCGTGCCGCCATGCTTCAGGAGTCGCACCGTCGTGCACGTCAACGGTGTTAGTTGTAGCGCGTGTTTTCCCCTTGGCTGCAGCTGGGGCGATGCGAGGCACACGGCGAGCCCCTGGCTTACTGGTGCCGTCAGTGCCACAAGTCCCTCTGCGGCAACTGCACCGTCAAGAAGGGTCACGAGGTCATCCGGACGACGCTCCTCCTGGCGGAGAAGAGGGAGGAGATGAAGGAACAGGGTGACATGATCCTACAGAACGTGATGGAGGAGAAGAAGAAGATCATGAACACGGTGAAGAACTACTCACTACAGCTTCTCAAGACCTGTGAGGCCAGCACCCTAGCAGACGACTCGGCCCACGACGTGAAAGACATGCTGGCGGACACCAAGAAGACGACAGCGGACGTCCACTACGTCCTTGGTAGCCTGAAGCGCATGAAGAGCATCCTCAGGACCATGAATAAGACCTCGAGTGACGGAGAATCGGAAAGGACTCCCAGATTTCGACGTCGGAGGAGAGACAACCAGAAATCGCAACCAGACACCACAGAAAATAAGTCCAAGACAGACAGTAAACACAACCAGGACAACAACAACAGGATCCAGAGAAGCTACACGTCACCGCAGATCTACGGAGCTCCGAGGGACAACCACGTCCAGACCATGAACGAGGTAGGGTACGCTCATTACTCCCAGAGGTTCGGAACGCTGGGCACAAGCGGCAGGACCAAGGCGGGAGTAGCGAGCAACGGGCCGCTGCTGGGCATGTTAGACGCCTCCCTGTGGCCCCTCAGGTGCTGCGTATACAGCGAGGACGGTAGGAGGGCAAGGCTAACCTGGGAGGACAGACGTCTCCACATGTATGCCCTCGGAGACCAGGCGGACGACGCACACTTCATGATCAAGGTGAGGGCAGACGTTGTGTAAGGCTGAAGATAAAGGCCGAGAGTTACCTCACAAATGATCTGGCTACACTGATACTGGCTTTACCTACGTCTGACATTGAAATACTGAGATAACCGATGTAAACACTAGCATTATGGTACTCATCTAGAAATTTCATGACGAATCCTTTTCTCTAACATTCATCAACTGGAATCACCTGGTGTATCTCAGCCGCTGGGTGTTGACTAGGCTTACTATATAAAACCTTATTCCAAAATTGTAATCATCACTATCTTATATTTCAAAGTAGGTTTAAAATCCCCCTAGTCTTTCATGATTTTTAAATTTCTTACTTGCTCAAAAATATAATCAGGGACATGGCGTTGGAAACGTGTCAAAATCTCCTCCCTACTTAAAACTCAAGCGGTCGAGATTTTTTGTTTCCCCGTACCAGTGAGGGAGTGTCAGGTGCTGGCGGTGACGTGGTGTGTCTCTCCCTGACAGATGTCGGTGGTGCAGAGTTTGATTCCTCAGGAGAACGCCGAGGTGTTCCTGGACCTGACGGCTGGGGGTCGGCGCTTGGGCCGCATCTACATTCGCCTGTGGGGCAACCTACGCCGCGCCCAGCACTTCCTGGCACTCTGCATGGGCACCCACGGGCCCTCCTACCGCGGCAGCAAGTTCGAGGAGGTGTACTCCAGGGGTCTGAAGGGCGAGTGTCTCCACGCAGGGCCTTACCTCACCCAGCGAGGGGAGCTCAGCGCTCAGGGCGTCATGGACAACCTAGAGTGGGACGGCAAATTCAAGTCCCCCCAGCGAGCCGGCATGGTGGTGGGCGCCGGCAGCGGCCGCCCCGACCGAGACGCCTGCTTCGATATCTGCACCATAGAGAACCCAGCTAGGAACTTCGCGTGTCCCTTCGGCGAGGTGGTGGGCGGGTGGGAGGTGGTGACGGCGGCCGTGAACCATCGGCCGGTAAGACAGGTCACCATGCAGGAGGTCGGGGTGGTCATCTCGGACCTCACATCACACAACCCATGAACCTCACGTCCTCCTCATAACCTTCCCCCCCCCCCCAGTGTGGCAATGATTCGCCTTGCCCAGCAGGAATCATTACATCAGCTGACTGCGAGCGGATTGCATACGGGATTCGCTTAGTGAAAACCACTTCTAAGAGGATTTACTAAATGATCGATGCTTGTTTCCCTAATCTAAGCAACATGTAAAATCCTCCTACGAACCTAAGTACTGAATTCATTTAGTAAGCGACGATATATAACTAGATATATTACTCTGTTCATCTCATAAAGCCATGTACACGTGCTTCATATACACATAATACATTATACAGTTACACGTACACTCAGCTGCACACCAAGTCGCATGAGAACGCAAAAATAGAAGATGCGCAAACTGATTCAGACATTCATGACTACAACCTATTCATCGGACGTACTCCTTCCCTCTGCTTCTGTTGAACAACCGCCTCAAATTACCTCTGATATGAAACGTTCTAAATAAGGGTAAGCCTGGATGGGGGGAATTTAAAATCAACACATGACTGGTTAATGCGCATCCTGATAGACATACCATTTTTAACCACAGAAAATCATGAAATAAATATAAAAGGTTACCATGGAGGAATCTTGCCATATAATCTGCTGTTTCTAACAGGCCATAAGAATTTTTATGACATATATATTTTTTAGAACTAATTTATAATCAAAGTTTAAAAAATGATTGGCATATGTCTTCTTAAAGTTAATAAAACATATACCTCAATGTTTGTATCATTTTCCTGGCGTTTGATGAATATTCACGTAACAGAGGTGCTCTTCCTCTACAACACTTTTCTTTTTCTATCATTCCCTTTGGTCAATTGGAAGTGACTGGTCATAAATAACAAGAATTATCAAGCAAAACTTCACCTATGTCAGGTCTGTTGGTTTTCATAAATAAACGCTATATCTAATAGGCACCACAACCTTAAAACTATACCTAACCAAACCTAGTCAAAGATTTTTTTTTTTCTGAAACCAAATGTGAGGTAAATTTTCATCTACTTTGGAAGATCTATCAACTTGGTAAGGGAGTGGGGGAACTACTATATTACCATATGTCAAAAGTACCCTAATAATAATAATAATAATAATAATAATAATAATAATAATACACATCTCGTATTTCATTTCCTCGAACAACTTTCACACACCTCAAACAACAATGACATCGTGTGGTCTGCTCCACACACCATTGTGGTATATTCTGCATTTGTTAAGATAAGCGTTATCGTACAAATGTATAAAGTATTTAATGATAAGATGGATCGGGAGCTCCCACGGCCAGACCTTTCACGAGATAAGCTACATTCCGGTACAGATAAGTCTCTCTCTCTCTCTCTCTCTCTCTCTCTCTCTCTCTCTCTCTCTCTCTCTCTCTCTCTCTCAAGCAGCCACTAAGGAGATACGTTACCGGTACTTCCCGCCAGGGTACGGGAGGGTTAGTGACGGCTGTGTAGTCAGCCAGCACGACGCTGTCTGTCAAGTTCCCTGCCTTAAACTGGCGTGGCTTCTTAAAGTCATATACACACACGTAAGTTGCTGGCATTCATTCCTCAAACGCAGTCTCTCCATCTTACGCAACACTCAACCCATGAATCTCACGCTCCTGTTACTCTTAAATCAAAACTTTCCTGCAGCGGCCATTACGTGCTAGCCCAGCCTAATGGCAAAATATCATCTCAGGTATGGCTGGATTCTCCCTTCATGGTGTGTGGAAGAGAGGAACAGCAAGCAGAACGTGTATCACAACTTTCTAATGTACAGCAAATGTTTACATCACTTATGTCAATCACCTTACTGGAAATCATATGGACACTAAAACGTGAACCCAAATGTAAACTTGTGTTCGTTGGAAAACTGAGAGTGTATGTAAACAAGTGCTAAACATGCAGTGGCTGTTCTGTTGTGTGTATAAATACTTCCTTTTCACGCCGTTACTTTAGTTCCTACATAAATAGACGGATTTATGCTGATCTAAAAAGGTCTAGTGTTTTATGTCTTGCTATACTTTTGGAAAACTTATAAGAGGCAATGTCGCTATGGGACGTGGCCCCATTAATAGAAGGGATACCCTGTATCTGGTCTGTGTCTGTGTTTGCATGTGTGCGTATGACTAACCAATTGTTACAGTAAGGGGAGGGTTTTGGGCACTAGCTGGACCCCATCTCTTGAATCTTATCACCAAACTAAGTCGTCTACTATCAACGTTCACAATGTCTAGTACAATTACTCTTATCAAAATACCTTTTTACATCTCTCTTCTCACAGTTCTCTTCCTTAACTTCATGTCATGGTCTCTGGTTGCTGTTTTGGCGTCTTCCAAAGAACTGTTCACTCCAGACATCATACTGGTTAGAGCACTTAAAGGTTGTGATCAACTCCTTGTTGTTTATTCCATGGACAAATCTATGGCATCTAATCACTCACCATAACACAGCTCTCTTAATCCTCGCATTATCATTTTTCCCTTCCTTGAGACCTTCCTTATCAGTTTTGTGTCCTGTATAATCTCCATGGACACGATAGTTATGTTAAATCCCCTCCATGTAATCTTAATTCATGCTAAACCTCATATCTACGTATCATAAATCCCCACGATGATAACATGAATCCTTAACGGGTACTAAATCCCCATGTAGACGTCTGCTTCGCCCTCGCCCCCGCCATGGCCCACTATGGATTCTGAACTGACCTGCGCCGTGTGCTCCGAGGCGTACTCAACGGGCACCCATGACCCGGTCCTCCTTCCCTCCTGCGGCCACACCTTCTGCAGGCAGTGTCTCGTCAACCTGGAAAAGGCAAGCCCTCGCCTCGACTGCCCCTACTGCAGGACGACCCATGAGGGCCCGCACCCCGCGCACCTTCCCGTCGTCTTTGCACTCCTGAGCCTGGCTAAGTTCTTCGCCAGGTCCAAGGTAAGCTGGGGTCCCAGAGGGCTGGTCTTCTGGGCCCCTTCACTTTTTATTCGCCAAATTCAGCTAAACCATTGCTCAACAAACCATTACTGGTTTAACAGGTTTCTTACACACTTTTTCCTGTCATTCTCAGTACAGTCTGCATATGTATGACATCATCAGGCGCACACATCTAAATAATAAATGACTACAGCTGACATACGTCACTGAATCCACATTATTCCAGTCCAGTTTCGACCTCGGGGGAGTGTTTGTGGTTGCAGAAATCAATATAAAAGCACAAGCTAATGGAAGCCATTTTTCGCTTCATGAAAAGTTACCTTACATAACTTTATTACTAAATACTACTACTGTAGCCCTGTTAATACAGTTACAAGTACTTATGCTGCTAGTACCATTCAAGAAGTACTCCTGTTATTACTATCCATGTCGTCACTACAACCATTACTGTTGTTACTACTACTACTACTATGACCATTGCTACTACTGGCAATACTGCTACCATTACCATTGCTACTACTGCCATTACTATTACCACAGTTACTTCAGCTAGCATAACTTAGTTCGCGCAGCACCACCACTACATTATCCTATGGTCTGTTGCAGTACGGTGTGTGTGCCAACCATAGCTGTGCGCGGGAGTTTTGGTGCCGGACGTGCAAGGTTGGTCTGTGTGGCCGGTGTCTGCTGGAAGGCCACGTGAAGCAACAACATACAGTGGAGACCATCGACGCCGTCATGCAGGAGAAGAGGGCCCAGGCCCTCGACTCGGGCCACAGAAGGCTGGCCCACATCACCAACGAGAAAGCCAGCGTCATGAACAAGATCCATGAGTGCCTCTTCCTCCTGTGCAACAACTGTGAGGAGGCCAAGGCTCTCGGTGAGTCCATGAGGAAAACGAAAGATCTCATGGAGGATGCGAGGAGGTGTGTGGATATGGATTCCTTGCTGCTGACCATTCAGCAGCTCGAGGACTACCCGAGGGAGGATAAACCCAAGACGATGGACAACAGTAAGGTCGAGTCTACCCAGTCCTTGCCGGGGTGCGGCAGCGAGCCACAACACGCGGCGCCCTCGCCCAACCTCGCTATCCCAGACCACGTCGGTGACTCAGGCGAGGCTGTCGGCGCCCCATGCCCGTCTTTCAGCCGTCGGCAGCGGCTCAACTGGTCCCGAGGGAGCACCTTCAACTCCTCCCTCGGGGAGACGAGCACCACGGCCAACGACAGTCGTGCGGCCTCGCCCACAACCGGCGCCAGGGGGGACGACATTGGCAGCATGAGTCCTGCGCGACATATCCTCCTGGGCCAGAGCAACAGCCGCGACGACTCCTCGGGCGCAGGACTTAAGAAAGGGCACTCCGATGGTGGAGTCTGTGACTCCTGCGAGGACGCCAGCGACGACCCACTGGACGACACCCTGACAGCAGCTGCGGCACCAACAACCAGCGGTCCTACAGTAGGAGGAGGATCCAGTCAGACCGCGGCAGGACCTTCTGGGATCAGGTGTGAGTCCCCGACGGAGGATGGGCTGTGGCTGCGACGGTGCTACGTGCAGAGTGAGGACGGACGGCTGGGACGGATCCGGTGGCAAGGAGGACGTCTTCACATGTACGGCCTCACAGAGCGTCCCCACCACCACCAGGCCTTCCTCACGCTGCAGGTGAGTCCCTCAGCTCTGGTCACCCTCTACACACATCACCCGAAACACAAGCAAGAATTCTGCTGCACCAGTATTTACAACGCCATTATGTCTTCATTTATGTCCCTAAGTACACACGCGCACACACACACACACACACACACACACGATCAGATGTATATGGCTGTGTATGCACATATGTGTGTAATCTCTCACAAGTTAGCAGAATCACCTCCTCTATTATGACTTTTGGATAAGGAATGCTTTTACCCACGGTGGGGGAGGGGGCGAAGGTTATGGGAGAGTTGAAGAATGTGTGGAAGGCGAGAACGTTATCTCGGAGAGCAAAAATGGGTATGTTTGAAGGAATATCGATACTAACAATGCTATATGGTTGTGAGGCATGGGCTATAGATAGGGTTGTGCGGAGGATGGTGGAAGTGTTGGAAATGAGGTGTTTGAAGACAATATGTGGTGTGAGGTGGTTTGATCGACTAAGTAATGAAAGGGTAAGAGAGATATGTGATAATAAAAAGTGTGTATTGAAATGGTTAGGTCACATGGAGAGAATGAGTGAGGAAAGATTGACAAAGAGGATACATGTGTCAGAGTTGGAGGGAACGAGGAGAAGTGGTAGACCAAATTGGAGGTGGAAGGATAGAGCGAAAAAAAATTTTGAGCGATCGGGGCCTGAACATACAGGAGGGTGAAGGGCGTGCAAGGAATAGAGTGAATTCGAACGATGTGGTATACCGGGGTAGACGTGCTGTCAATGGATTGAACCAGGGCATGTGAAGTGTCTGGGGTAAACCATAGAAAGTTTTGTGGGGCCTGGATGTGGAAAGGGAGCTGTGGTTTCGGTGCATTATACATGCCAGCTAGAGACTGAACTACAGCCAGAAAAGGTCAAACGAAGGTCAAAAAAACCAACGGCCAGCCCAGGTGGTGTTACATAGTGAACTATATAACACAATCTGTGGCTGTACCACAACGTACTCCTGAACACTCCTAAGGTATACGTGTAAATCATACTACACCATACAGCTCACCACTCTCCATGATACCCCAGACTATACACTGTACAGACTGGGAGGGGGGGGGGGGGGGGACACGAGAGAACCTGACGTAAGGACTACCTTAACGTGTCATGTCGTGCTCGGCAGATGTGGGTGGTGGAGTCGCTGCTGGAGGAGGCGCCCGAGGTCTTCCTCGACCTGGCCGTGGGCGACCGTCGCCTGGGCCGAGTGTACATACGTCTCATGCCTGGCCTGCGTCGGGCCCAACACTTCCTGGCCCTGGCACTGGCCTCCCTCGGCCCGTCTTACAGGGGGGTCAAGTGTAGCAAGGTCGAGTGCAAGGGGCGACCTGGGGAGTGCTTGAGGGTGAGTCACTACTTGACCACAGAGGGCAACATGGGTTCACGGGGGGTGCTTGGGGGTCTGGAGTGGGGAGGGGACCACGCTCACCCTAAAAGGGAGGGGCTGGTCGTGGCTGCCAGCGGGGGGAAGGCCGAGTACGACGGCTGCTTCGACATCTGTACGAGGGATAACCCGGCCAAGAGGTTCTCCTGTCCCTTTGGCCAGGTGGTGTCCGGCCTGCAGGTCGTCCGAGAGGCCATCAGGCACCATCCCGTCGCCCACGTCACCATCGCAGACCTGGGCGTCGTGCTCAGTCACCAGGCGGGCACCACCTACTACCAACCATGCTACAACGATCACCAAGTCTGTTGATTCCGGTGACGCTTTCGCGCCTCACTCGACCGTTCACCAGGATCGTTCACTTGGTTACCACAGGGGGTCAACTGGTCACCAAGGGGGGGGGGGGGTTTACTGGTCACCATGCAAGCTCAACTGATCACCAGGGGCTCAGCAAGTCACCAGAGGCGCTCAACTGTGCAGCTGGCGAGCTATGCCGAACATACACACACTGACGAAACAGAGACAGGCTGATAACAGGCAACAGTTGACTCTGTCAACAGGCAAGCAGGATACTCTGCCAACATACAAAGAGCGAGCCCTGCAACAACGTATCAGACACAGTATCAAACAGGAAGCTGCCTGCTGGGAGTTGATGTCACGATTCTCATAGGTCATGCCACATACCCCAGGGTTATATCATCCCAAGCGACCACACCAAGCAACCCTGGGCCATGATGAGGATCCCAGGGGCCATGTCGAGCATTCCAGGGGCCATGTCCAGTATCCCTGGGCCAAGCTGAGCATCCCAGGGGTCATGCCCAGCATCCTTGGGCCATGTCAAGTTTACCAGGGGCCATGCCCACCATCTCAGGGCCATTCCGGGCCACGTGCTTCCGTCATTTGACCAACGCATCATTAAACGCAACACAGTAAGTGTTAGTAGAATCAAAGGACTCTGTGGTACGTTAAGGGTGACTACAAAACATACAGGAATAGGATTATAATCTTTACAAATACTACTTGACTCACGAGTTACTGCCTCTGTTTACATTATGGTCTTGCTTTTTAAGTTTACTTTCACATGATCTTCAGTCCTTCATATTTACAAGTGTAAAACTAAGCTAGCAGTTAGCAAGTTTGTAGGATACTAGGCCCGTATACCACGTCTTATCTAAACATATTTATAAGAAAACTATGAATACAATCAATAAAAAAGAAAATAATATCCTAAGCAGTGTCACTATATCCTGCGTCTGAAGGTCACGAGAGGCCAGTAGGTTGCCAAGCGCCTTGATCATCGTACCACTAGACTTGTCATTCCGCCGTTCAGTGAACCATCTTGCAAATAAAGTCTCTATGACCCCTTAAGTATGACGATACGACCCTTGAAAATCACTGTGTGACCTTTAACCTAACCCGTCGGACTCAAGTGAAAGGTTACATCATCATACATACCTGTATATATATATATATATATATATATATATATATATATATATATATATATATATATATATATATATATATATATATAAGAAGGAATGAAACGACCCATGTGGCTGGACATTAATCATTTGTAATTGATACTTAAAATCCGGAGTTCCTCAGGAAATTACCCTTAACCCTCGACGTTTCTTTGTCTCTGACATAAACAAACTAGTGACATATCCCCTCAGGCATTTCCATATTCCAGAATGCCACAGATACACACCTACGTACTTTATATCGAATGCCCCTTTTTTTTCTCTCTCTACTCAGGCCTTCCATTCATATCAAAAATGTAAATCATTTTAATCATGAATTTATACGTTATGGAGGTGAATGTGTCTCTTGACTTTAAGAAAGTGTTTGTGACATCAAATATGTGAGAACGGGTGGCGAGGCGCGCATCCTGTGTTCTGTCTGGCGTGTGACACCAGTGTCGCACCTCTATCACACAGTGCCACGTCCCCAGCAAACGGCTCCTACCACACACCCTCACCATCAACACACCACCTATGGTTCATCCATACCATACTCTCTCCCGTGATGTGGATCGTTGGTTGAAGCAAGAGGCGTCTGCCTGGAATATGGGAGATCGACCCTGTAGTCACAACCCAAGCCCATGATTCCACAGCACACCAGCCAGCCACCAGAGTTCTACAAGACTCTTGCTGCAAATGACCCTTCTACTGGACACCTGCGGCAGGATACCTTTTCTACGAGACACCTGCTGCAAGAGAACTCTCCTTCGAGACACCTGCTGCAGGAGAAATCTTCTAAGAGAAAACTTTTGCAACTTTTGAGACTTGTGAAAAAGAGGACCATTCACAAGACGTCTGCGGCAAGAAAGTTCTCTTAAGAGCCTCCTCCCCTTACTACAAAATTCGTGCATGATTCTCATGACAAAACAGCCAATTCAAGCCGCTGCAACTAACAGAGAAAAAGGTAAGTGACTGAACTAGGAACAGTCTACTACCAAATTCATGGTATAAGCTTTGTCCTCTTGTAAATGCGTAAAAAAAAAATATCCAACCTACATTTAAGAAAAATAGTAACATGGGCCTAATTACTGTTGTCCAATGGACGAACTAAATAGTTTCAACATTTTCACTAATAAAAGACTCATTAGGTACAACCTCTAGATGAACGAAAGGAGAATGTTCAGTTGTTGGCAGGATCATACCAAGGGTGATGGTTCAGTTCATGTTCAGGGACTGGCGTTCTAAATCCAAAACCCATTGGTGAAATTCCGAGGTAAAAGGTTCAGTTGATATGTGGTTTTGAGGTTCTGAACTTCATACTAAGTGATAGTGTTCATATGGTTTCAGTTTGTAGGTTCCGAGTTCTAAGTGCTGAGCAGGACCCTACTGGTCGTGTTCCAGATAACCTCCAGGATGCAAGTGTGAGTAAAGCTTGGCTCACATACCTAATACTAGCCAGCTGAAGTGAACTAGCTGCTAGCCACTGATGTTCAACTTCATCCAGTCATACCTACTACTAGTGCTAAGCAGGGCAAGAAAATCAAAACAGGACACTGACATTTAATCCACTGAGCATTGCGGTACGACCCTTGACCAACACTGTACGGCCCTTAGTTAAGATGGTCTAGCCTCTAACATAGCCCCTAAGGATCGGGTCAAACGCTGGGCCATCATAAATGAGGACCTTACTGTCGTGCTCAGAGGTTGTACCGTCGTGGTCAAGGGTGGTAAAGTCAGGCTCAAGGGGTTAAAGGCAACATTTGTCCCTCCCTGCTACGCCAGCATACTCGGCAACACAGCAAGTGCAGACATGGCCCAGCTACATGTTAAAGGAATACTAAGTCACTACATTTTTTTTCATTATCATTTAAAACGAATAATCTGCATCACTTCCACTCTTTGCTAAATGCTACACACTGCATATATTACTAGTAGTAGTAGTAGTATCATAATACTACCCTTGGACTCCTTCAACAAAAGTTCCTTCTGCCTCAAAACTTCACTAGAATCAGTAGCAGGGAATCCTTTGGAGAGAATATATATATATATATATATATATATATATATATATATATATATATATATATATATATATATATATATATATATATATATCGATAAGATTTATCGTTAAGACCATTGTGTTACACTAATTGCAACCAAAACTTAGGTACTGACTTTTATTCTTACGTTTTCTCTATCGTACATGGGTGCTTTGATACTCAGCCAGTGCCACTGATTCGGACTTGAGAATGATGCCATGGTTATCATTACAATCCGACGTATGTTCAGCGTATGTAGTATGGATTAACAGCGATCATTTAGCAGTCGATGGTCGTTATATGTAACATACGCACATGGCATCTGATGTGAGATATTAACGAAGAAGGACAATTGTGAGACTTTCTGCAGCTCTATGAGAATCCTGGATAATCGAGGGCATTTACGGAAGGGAGAAACCAGTAACCTTGGATTCACCATTCTATTCTACATATATCAGTTTTGTTCTAAGAGCCTGACCACGTATGAAATTACCTTTATTCCCCATTCTACTATTTACAAAACACTGCCACTCATTTGATTTGTTTTTTCTTTGCTAATGGTAGAAGTATATCTGTGACTGCTTATGGACTTATTAAGCTTGGTCATCCCCCAACCCTGATGATAAAACAAAACATAATCTGAGTAGTTTCCAGACATACTTATATAATTCAGTACCTTACTGTGTTGTTAGTCTGAGAAAAACTGGGCCCGAACGTTTATATGTTCTCCTCTCGACCTTTGAGCACCCTTAGATTTCAATGGTAATGTTTCAGTCTCCCAAATCTGTTCTCCTTCAATCATGATAAAACATATCAATCATAACCCTACTTAGAATTGATTTCAAAAACTTATGTTTGAATGTAATTATCCAGGACGTCCTTATAGATCCTGCTAGCTATATCCAAATAAGACATTTTTAACCAAACGACCCGTGAACAGCAAACAATTCAATATAACTGAAGGTCAATCGTCAGAGAAACATTAATTTGCAAAGGATACATCACAGGGCATGATGGACATTATGAAAGGATGGAGGAGCACACAAAATAAAAGCAGGAATGCAAGCAGCAGAGCAAAGGTTGATCAACGACGAAAAATAGTGGGGAGGGATAGGCAACGTAGGCGTATCAAGGGAAGCTCTTATCTCTCCCACTTCCTGTCAACTCAGGGGTAAAAACCCGCTTTCACTTCGTCTCCTGCATAAGTTTACATTTTTTCTCTTCTTTCCATTCGGCTTTTCGGTTACAAAATGGAAAGAAACCACGGAAGCAGTCATGGATATTACCGTTCCATCATTGGGGCCATCCACTCACAGCCAATGTAAATGATAAGGCTGTATAGGCTGTACACTAACGTACTTGATAAATTCGTGCGACGACATTTCACAGTGCCTGAAACTAATTACTTCTTAAAAGCAGCATAACCTTTTACTTTAAACAAACGTTTAGCCACTCCAAGTCTACTTCTAACCAAAATTCAATCCATACCTGAGGTAACAACCTTAACCAATCGTTTGATGAACTGGGGCACGACGGTAGGTGCCTTCAAAGTTCACGCTATCACAACCAAATCTTACCAGCGCACTCGAGGAGTCATACACACAAGTGGGCAATGATAGGTAGCCTGTCGCCTACTAGTCTACAGGCTGCAGCTTGTTGGTCGACTACAGTCTACAGGCTGCAGCCTGTAGGTCGACTACAGTTTACGGGCTGGCCACAGTCTGCAGGATATGTTTGTACTTCGACCTCTGTTGTGATGTCTGCAGAAAGGAGGGTGAAGCAAGTTGCCAGAAACTACCTTACGCAAAGCAGATGCATCATTGCATTATGAAAAGCGTAGACTGTTTAATGTGTAATTTTGTTTCTGCACGTGAGCATGCACTTGATCGATTGCAGGATATTCTTGCTAGCCGCTGCTGCACTGTAAAACATCCTTGCCGTCATTCAGCGCCTGTTTACACCGTGCTGTGCTCGAAAAAAAAAAGTCCAAATGGTATGTTTTGGAGTCATATACAACAAAACAAAATCAATCTAATCTAGCGTTGATACCAATCTTACATTAACAGTTTTCTACTTGACTGGGCAAACAATTAACATTCTTACCTAAAGGGAAAACCCGTGTAAAAGCAAAGATAAACAGCAACTTCAAATCCTGACACTTTCTCAAGCAAAACATCGAGTTTGTTGACATGGTCAATTGCTGCTCCTGCCATCTGTTGAACGTTTTTGCAACGTGTTGATCTATAGCTCTCTGAGTTTAATATGGGCAATACACTGGAAAGTATTTCTTGATATATACAGTTTATAGAGGATATATAGAACGATTACGTAAGAACCTCTTTTAATGTTTTTTTTTTAGGGGGGGGGGAGAAATTTGTCATGCATTGCTCTCAGTAGCTGGTGGGTTAGGTGTGACATTATAAACTTAAATATTAAACATACTGTATAACACTTTTCCAAAAGTAGATAGCTGGGCTTCTGTGTACATACCTTCATTCTTACTACGGACATTTGACAGTTCTACTGCAGCTACTTTTTCTAATCAATCCAATTTAGTTTGCAGCCTGAACTATGCTTCCAAATACATTGTAAATCAAAGGGAATGCTCTGCATGTCCTAGGAACTGATGATTTACAAGTCCATGAACAGCGGAGAAAACTTTTCCTTGTTCGGGCCACACTTCAGGGCTGGCCGATGGTCTGACGGACTAGAGTTAATAACACGCATGTCTGTTCTGCTGTCCCGCTCACCTCTTCACTCATACCGTCTGTCCTGCTGTTCCTGTTATTCCCACCCTGACCATTTCCCCATATACATACATACATACATACATATATATATATATATATATATATATATATATATATATATATATGCGTGCGTGCGTATGTGTGTAGTCATAAAATCCATCTTGTATTTATGACTACCACCCCCCCCTGTTAAAATCCTGGAAACTGGCTTAATATGAGAGTTGATATGCATCTTCTGTTATGTTATACCCTTTATAAAAGTGATTTTTCCTAACCTACTACGCTGCTGGGTGCAGGGAAAATGGCGGATGACTTGACCTGCGCCGTATGCTCTGAAGCATATGCTGCTGGCAACCGCGAACCCGTGATGCTGCCCGTGTGCGGCCACACTTTCTGCAGGCTGTGCCTCTTCCATGTAGAAGGTTCCAGCAGCTTTAACTGTCCCACCTGTAGAGCAGCACATGCGGGACCCTCCGTGGTACGCCTTCCCACTGTCTACGCCCTTCTTAACTTAGCCGAAAGTTATAGAAAGTCTAACGTAAGTGTTGTGTTGTGAGGCAAAGTATTATTGGATGTCCTGATTGGCTAACAGTATCACATCTTTACTAGTGTGTGCTTTCAAAATTGTCTTATCAACTATTAACATGGGAAATACGTCATCAATATGAATGAATCCATCTTTAAAGCCGTTTAATCCTAGATACTTTCATAGCGGTAAAATCACATTCACCAACACAGGTCAAGTGGCGCTAATCCCTTAAAAAGCATAAAATCTACGATACTTCTATTTTCCCACAACAGAGAAGTAAATGCAGTGAACATGGGTCGACGCTGGAATTCTGGTGTCGCGAGTGTCGGGAGCCGTTGTGTGGACACTGTCTATTAGGCTCGCATGTCAGGGAGGGACACCAGGTGGTGAAGGCCAAAACATTTGTCGATGAGAAGAGCAAGGAAATCAGCACCCGCGGAGCACAACTAGAGAAGAGCATCAAAGACAAGAAGGTTACACTTGTCAACAACATAAAGAACCTCATCACACGGATCACCATCTGCGCCGAGGAGAGCGAGTTGCTTAACACTTCGGTTGAGAAGGCATACGGGATCTTGAAGGATAATGTAAAAGCGTCCAGTATAGAGTCAGTCCTGGTGTCTTCGTCCATGATGGACAGTGTGGTGATGGAGCTCCACAAGTTATCGTTAATATCAAGCTTCAGGGAGGAGAATGGAGGCCGGACCAGATGCAAGTCTCGTACAGAAACAGAGGTTATCCAAGGACTTGACCGCCAAGAATCCATCTCTGAGGTGGAGTGGCAGGTGTTGCCAGTGGAGGAGACGGAACAGACGGCTCCTCCAAAGGAACAAGAGCAGGAGGCTGCCGCTGCCCGGGGAATCTCTAGAGTGGCCAGCTTGGAAAACAGTAGGGAAGCAAACTTACCGGAGGAGCATGCACCTGCTGGACAGGCAAGTAACAGAAACGAGAACCCCAGCAACAGCAGTATTGGAGCCGTGGGAGGGGATCAGCATGATACGCCCAAGAGAAATGAAACGCCGTGGCCTCTGAAGTGTTGTGTGATCACCAGTGAGGGTCGCAACGGTAGGCTAAAGTGGGAGAACAACAGCATCCACATGTACGCCCTGGCCGAGCTGACCGACGCTCACTTGATGTTTCACGTAAGTTTTTCATTAAATTTTTTCATTCCATTCACCTGATCCTCACTTGGGCAAGGTAATCTTTTACTGACAAGTATCATGTCTTCCACAGATGTCGCTACTACAGTCTCTGATACCTAGTGATAAGCCCGAGGTGTTCATGGATCTACGTGTGGATGGACGCATCCTGGGTCGGATCTACATCCGCCTGCAGGGTCATCTTCGCCGAGCTCAGCACTTCTTAGCGCTGTGCCTGGGCACCCTGGGGCCCTCCTACAGGGGAAGCAAATTTCATGGCGTCGCCAAGAGAGGCGCCCCCGGCGAAACTCTAGCCGGAGGCAGATATGTCACTCCTGAGGGAACCAGTGGCAAGGGACTCATGAAAGATCTCGAATGGGGTGGGAAGTGTATGCAAGAGAAAGCTGTCGGGCGTGTTGTGGGAGCAAGCGGCGGCAAGAGCGAACTCGACGCTTTCTTCCACATTTGTACCCGTGATCATGAAGGGAATAAGTTTGCATGTTCTTTTGGACAAGTGGTGTCAGGGATGGAGGTGGTACATTCAGCTGTCAGGCAAATGAATTGTGCTAAGAGCGTAATTATAGCTGACACTGGGGTAACTATTCCATCACTCTTACGACAGCAGTAGCGTATAAATCACTTAGCCCCGTCAGTCTAATTCATCACATTTTACACCACACACACACACACCTCCGCCTAAGATACCTCTACACAAGTTACACATGGCCGCCCTGAGCACACACATGACCTATGCTAGTAATGGCACACCCGAGAACAGGCTGTCATCGACAAAAACCCGTGCCAGGATTGGCCTTTGCGGATCTTTACACACAATCGACAATACCAATTCATTCCAGGCCCAGGTGGCCGTGCATGAAACTTGAGAATATTTTCTTGATAGTACAAATAATGGTTCGAAAAATACAAATGATCATTCCTAACCTTGGATGTACTGTGGTTGCGGTTGGAATTGGAATATAGAGATGGACAAACGTACTGGAGGATCAAGTTAAAGAGAAGTTAAAGAGAAAGGAAAATGGATACTTAGACTGAGTTTAGCTAGAATATATCGCTTGCTTTTATGCTATTGTTTTGACAAGTGTTTGAGTTATGTAATCATCTCTTTCTTAAGCAGCTGCTTGTATCATTTTTTTTTATGTATTTCCCTATTCTTTTTTTCCTTTTACTATTCCTATTTTTGGTGGGAAAGGAGTTTCTAAGTCCTTGTAAAAACTGGCTGGTTACCCCATCCTCAGTTATACCTACATGTACACACTGGGTTTGGATTAAAGTGATAAATGAATTTTCTGTTGTTAATAAATCAATAACGATCCAAAAATTATAATCCCTGTTCCTATTCTACCATTTAAATGTTTCATAAAGATTGTTCGTGTGTTGTTTGATTCAGGACATCTTTTAAGGATTTTTTAGTGATGAAGCAATGATAAAGCGTTATGAAGAGATATACGAAAAGGAGTACAAGAAGGATGTCTCCCACTTTTCCTAAAAATGTCTGAAGAATCATGCTAGTAAATCTTATCTTACCTTTAATTGCTTTCATATTATCTGTCTGAAGGGCTGGGGAATATATGAAATAATCCTCGGAAAGGTGTTGAGAAAATCTACTCTGGTTTAATATCTTTGATAATCGTGTCCAAAATGTCGATATCACGATAGTTTTTCCAGTGCAATGGATAATGTTGCTTGATCATTATTCTGCGTACGTGTATATTTTTTTGATAGTCATTAATTTAATTATTGTACCTATGATAATAAGATTTTTTCATAATCCAACTCGTGTCTCCATCACTGTATCTTTTTTTAATTCAATGTTACAGAGTACATTCCTCTCAATGCCTCAGTAAGAGTTCTTATATAGTAATTATGAATAAATAATGAAATTAAAGAATCAGTAAAAGGAAAAGGGATAACTGGTATCAAATTACTATAAGATTTATGGAAATATTTCCCACTAGGAGATTATAGGTACTACGGACTCCCTATCTTTAAGTATATGTATGTATGAGTGTTGTAAAACTTAATGGCTACTTTCTGCTGAGCCGAGTATCAATACATAAAAGCTAAACAAATACGTTGCATGATATATGTTTTTCTTCAGAAAGAAATGGAAAATATTGTTATGAAACCCCTTAGAAAATCTGACAGTGCTTTCAATCGTGACGTCATCCATCAAAACATTGCATGTTGTTTGCTTGCAAGCTGATGGTATAGAGATAACCATTATCATGAGGGTAATGTAAATCCCAGGATAAGCTTTGTCTCTCATGGTGATGAGTGACAAATACCAGACGGGTATTTTTTGGGTTGATCCATAACAGAGAATGGAGGATTACGATCGTGGACTGTCTACACGTCACGGGTAAGATTAGGATATCACCTGGAGAATATCCTCACAGTAAATGTAATTAATGTATAACGTTTCATATGATGTTAGAATACATGTTTCAGTAGATTAGATGCACCAGTTAGATTTTGAATAGTGAAAACCAGTTGTTACAAATTATGCATTAAAGGTAGATTTGAATTGATTTGGTCGTTGCTAACCTTCCACTCGTGATACTGAGAGCGTAAGAAGAAACCTTCTTGTAGGTCCTCCACATCCAGGAACACATGTGCAACTCAGTCCCAATATGTTTATCGTATCATGACGAAGTCGGTCATACTTTTTGCCGTCTCTGCAATCTCGGCGCATTCCAGGAGTCTTCCTTAAGAACCACCTAAAGTGACACTAAATATCCCAATGAAACTATATATGCTTCTTCAGACCTCTGAAGACATCTGAAGCAAAGTCATGTACAAATGAGGCATCAGTTGTAGGTTGGGTTTGTGCTCTAAATGCTGCCTGTTAAGTTAGTGAGTTATTTAGTTTTCCCGTTAAAATTTCAGGTATGAAGTTACCATTATGGGTATTGTTATTTGAATGTTTTGATGTGTGCTTTGTAATTGCTTTTTTGAAGACTTATGATATGTGATGTCAGACTTAATGCCTATAATAGTTCTAGCAGATGCTCAAACCCTTCATTGTTTATTGAGACATGAAAGCCATTTTTGAAATGTCCACAATAACACCTGTATTTTATCTTAACCCTTTAGAGTTTGATTTCAATTGCATTATGAGGAGTATGAATTTTTGTGCTAAAAATTGAAATGGTAAGGAGCCTCTTTTTTAATACTTTTTTTATCAAGGCAAAACTAAAGTATAATTAAAAGAAAATTGATAACAAGAAAATTACTGAAGGAAAATTTAGATAAAGCATTCTTCGGTATCATAACAGTTAATTCTGTCATTGTGATGAATTAACTGTAAATAACATGAACAAAAATTAAAGCACTAGATTTAAAGAGATGTTAAGCATCCACTAGTGACATCTTATCAACAGTTTTCAAAAACATTTAAAATTATTTCTATGTATCTTTGGTGTATGCATTATGATGCATAACACACACAGCATATCTTGACATTTTAACATCCATAGAATGCCAATATAATGGTGAAAAGAGTTAAAACAGGAGAGATACATAAATCACTACATGAGTGGAGATTTTCATATTATTGATTCCCTGTTAATGTATGAGATTTAAGTCAGCCACCATGTTGGGGCAGTACCTTACAGAACTTTGGCACCATATCCTTACAGGGCAACCTTCATGGGATGTACAAGTTTTTTTGCAGCTGTGGATTTTAGCCATTAAGGGTTACGGAAAGTAGCTGGTATGCCACCTTGTCTTTGTACTGTAAATTTAATGATGGGTCATTTTGCTATTTTGTGGATAATAATTGTTTGAAAAAAAAATTGATGCCGTTAGTAGGGCAGGTAATATATGCATAAATTTTACTTGACAAAGCCAGAAATATAAGTTTGTATAGATGTCCATTGCCCCATAGATGAGGTTTTACACATCTGTATTGACACAGAAAGAATAGATTTGATTCATATATTTAGTTACATTGCATTACAGTCCGCTTATTTTGATTAGGGAGCCTTGGTTTGTGGTAAGGACTTTCTCTATAAGAGTGTGTATTATCAGTGATTGAAAGGAAAAGGTATATGAATCATGAGTACACCGTTTCCCATTTCTCCTTTTTTTATTGTGTTCAGTTAATCCCTTTTTTTGGAGTATGTTTTAACTAGAGATCCTCTGTGTATATTTCTAGTCACAATGCCTCATCACAGTAAGATACAGCTGGAAGACCCTCTTGTTTGCTTCTGCAGCCACAGTACCTCATCATAGAGGAAGCTAGAGATCTGTCTGTCATATTTATGCAGACATGATGCCTCGTCACAGTAAGATACAACTAGAGGTTCTTCGCTTATACAAGCAGTGTCTTCGCACAGCTGAGAAGAAGCCAGGCTTTTATAATAATGTCCAACATGAGTTTCGTAGGAATGCATCTATTCCAAGGACTGAAGTGCTTCGTATAGAACATCTTCTTAGGCAGGGCTGGCGGAAACTTAAGATGATGCAAGACCCATATGTAACCGGCATGGGACATTTTCAGAAGTGAAGTTACTGTAGATTTTGAAAGCTTTTGAATAACCTCATAAGGAAGGACATACACCTCGTTCACCTGATATGACATTTTCCTGTGTTTTGAAACTTAGGTATTTATGATCAGAGTCAGATTTAGAAAATAGAAGCACAGTATTGAAAAATAAGTGAAGATGCAACAGTAACTAATTAATTTATTTTTTGAAAGCAGGTTACTTTGATACAAAGTTTTGCATTGGAATGGCAAACAAAATTGTTCATGTCCAAAAGTTGGGGCAGATGCGTTATAAGCCAACTTGGGATTATCAGAGAATGATAGCAGAAAAGGTGCAGAAGAATGTAAGATCCGGAAAGGATCCAGGCCACACCCTTCTCCTTGTGGAACATGAGCCAGGTAAGGATCTAAGTGTTGTATTGTATTTAGCTGTAATATTTTCATTAACCCTTGCATACTTTTGGTAGTGTTTTCCTGCATATGATATCATACTAACATTATTAATTGGAAGTTTATCTTAACAGTGTATACAACTGGCATCCGTAAATCTGATTATTCTCCTGAAGTAGAAGCTCAGCTGAAGATAAAAGGAGCAGACTTTCATCGAACAAACCGTGGGGGTCTCATAACCTTCCATGGGCCGGGACAGCTGGTGGCTTACCCAATCATACATTTGTCATCTTTCAGTCCGGGCATTAAGTGGTATGACCCAGCTGTGTTCCTTTATCACTAGATTGCTAAGTGTATATAGATCATATATATTTAAGTTACAGATTCAGAATTATCTTTTCTTTTCTAGCATTGATAACAGAGTAATGATCTTTGACTTGACAGTTGTTGATTGATGTGAAAGCTTTTTTATTGCGGTTTCCCTTTTGTCTCTTATTATGTTTCCCTGCATCCCTGGCTCTATTTTACCCTCAGGTATTCAGACCTTTTCACTGATTTTCATTTCTCATTGCCAACAGTTGGTGACTGCTTTGCTTTTGTTACTGTCAAACTGTACATATCTTATTTTGAGTACAAAAAGAGCAAAGTATGATATAGAGATCAGCTTTTGAAAAATATATCCTTTGAGAGTCAAAGAATGAATTTATGGTAAGGTTATTGAGTTAAGAATATTGGAGTAACATATGACAAGTACTTTTGGGATATTCTTTATCTACTGTTTTACTGTCTTTATGAAAAACAGCAGATGCAAAATATACGAGTACATATAATACTGTGTACCCGTATTCTGAAAGTGCTAAGAGCATTATTTTTGTGCATATTATTGTCATGTAATTTACGTTGCTGACTTTTACTTTATTCCCAGGTATATATGTGCACTACAGCGAACTGTCATACGCACATTAAGGATTTTAGGTATTACGGCACACACATCACCTCACACAGGGGTTTGGGTTGGTGACAATAAGATATGTGCAATAGGTAAGTGAATTTATCATCTCATTTCAATTTTGAAAGAATTCAAGAAATGTGTGAACTACAGTCTTACAATTACAGTCTTACTCTGAAACAATACTAGCGGCATTTTGTTTCATACTTTTTGGACCAAAAAATAACAAAGTAGCTGTTAGTATTTTTTCTACTTACAGTAGTACAACGGCCTTCTTATCGTTGTCCAATGCATTCAATATTTCTTTAAATTATTCAGTCTATTTCCTTTTCATATGTTTTTCTGGTACTACCTTCTCATCCACTCTTTTCACTCACACACACATTAATCCTGTTCTCCAAACACTATTCACCTTCCAAAACAGTTTTGTATTCTCTCTATCCCTGTTTCTCATTTACCCTCCTTTTCAATTCACATAACTTAATCTTGACTTCCTGCCACTTTCTCTTGTATTCCTCCTAATCACTTTCACTCCTCTTCAGATATCATCCATACCTTTGCCCTTCCTGGTTTGCTAGTGATTTAACATCCTCACAGGCTCTTGGTTAAGTTGGGTTTACATCAAGGATGTATGATATCACCATGATTGATAATCTGTTTAGGAATGAGTTGGTGAGGAAGGTTAATGCAAGAGTCATAGTTACTTGATGGGAATCAATTCCTGTTTGTAGATGGCAGATTCAAGAGAGAAACCATTCTACCTGTTTGTAAAGATAATTTATTTGGGTGTATACACCATATGTATGTTTAAGATTGTTGAACATGACATGTTCATGGGTCCCCTGGGATCAAGTGCATAGGTTCATTCAAATTGTTCTTACAGCAGTTGGTCCACAATCAACCTAGCTGATCATCCTTCCTTAGGAGTTGGTCAATAAATTAAGGGGAGGGGGGATGATGCTATTTTCATGTGTGGCGGCGTGGCAATGGGAATGGATGAAGGCAGCAAGTATGAATATGTACATGTGTATATATGTATATGTCTATATGTGTGTGTATATATGTGACTGTATTATTGACTGGTTGGTAAGGTTATTTAATGTATGTATAACTCATGGTGAGGTGCCTGAGGATTGGCAGAATGCGTGCATAGTGCCATTGTACAAAGGCAAAGGGGATAAGAGTGAGTGCTCAAATTACAGAGGTATATGTTTGTTGAGTATTCCTGGTAAATTATATGGGAGGGTATTGATTGAGTGGGTGAAGGCATGTACAGAGCATCAGATTGGGGAAGAGCAGTGTGGTTTCAGAAGTGGTAGAGGATGTGTGGATCAGGTGTTTGCTTTGAAGAATGTATGTGAGAAATACTTAGAAAAGCAAATGGATTTGTATGTAGCATTTATGGATCTGGAGAAGGCATATGATAGAGTTGATAGAGATGCTCTGTGGAAGGTATTAAGAATATATGGTGTGGGAGGCAAGTTGTTAGAAGCAGTGAAAAGTTTTTATCGAGGATGTAAGGCATGTGTACGTGTAGGAAGAGAGGAAAGTGATTGGTTCTCAGTGAATGTGGGTTTGCGGCAGGGGTGTGTGATGTCTCCATGGTTGTTTAATTTGTTTATGGATGGGGTTGTTAGGGAGGTGAATGCAAGAGTTTTGGAAAGAGGGGCAAGTATGAAGTCTGTTGGGGATGAGAGAGCTTGGGAAGTGAGTCAGTTGTTCGCTGATGATACAGCGCTGGTGGCTGATTCATGTGAGAAACTGCAGAAGCTGGTGACTGAGTTTGGTAAAGTGTGTGATAGAAGAAAGTTAAGAATAAATGTGAATAAGAGCAAGGTTATTCGGTACAGTAGGGTTGAGGGTCAAGTCAATTGGGAGGTAAGTTTGAATGGAGAAAAACTGGAGGAAGTAAAGTGTTTTAGATATCTGGGAGTGGATCTGGCAGTGGATGGAACCATGGAAGCGGAAGTGGATCATAGGGTGGGGGAGGGGGCGAAAATTCTGGGAGCCTTGAAGAATGTGTGGAAGTCGAGAACATTATCTCGGAAAGCAAAAATGGGTATGTTTGAAGGAATAGTGGTTCCAACAATGTTGTATGGTTGCGAGGCGTGGGCTATGGATAGAGTTGTGCGCAGGAGGATGGATGTGCTGGAAATGAGATGTTTGAGGACAATGTGTGGTGTGAGGTGGTTTGATCGAGTAAGTAACGTAAGGGTAAGAGAGATGTGTGGAAATAAAAAGAGCGTGGTTGAGAGAGCAGAAGAGGGTGTTTTGAAATGGTTTGGGCACATGGAGAGAATGAGTGAGGAAAGATTGACCAAGAGGATATATGTGTCGGAGGTGGAGGGAACGAGGAGAAGAGGGAGACCAAATTGGAGGTGGAAAGATGGAGTGAAAAAGATTTTGTGTGATCGGGGCCTGAACATGCAGGAGGGTGAAAGGAGGGCAAGGAATAGAGTGAATTGGAGCGATGTGGTATACAGGGGTTGACGTGCTGTCAGTGGATTGAATCAAGGCATGTGAAGCGTCTGGGGTAAACCATGGAAAGCTGTGTAGGTATGTATATTTGCGTGTGTGGACGTGTGTATGTACGTGTGTATGGGGGTTGGGCCATTTCTTTCGTCTGTTTCCTTGCGCTACCTCGCAAACGCGGGAGACAGCGACAAAGTATAAAAAAAAAAAAAAAAAAAAATATATATATATATACATATGTAGATGTTGCTATGTATATGTGAATGTATGGGCGTTTATGTACATATATGTGTATGTGAGTGGATGGGCCATTCTTTGTCTCCTGGCACTATAATATACAGAATTAACAAAATGGCCTTGATTTAGGCATTCTGTTGCTTTGCCATCTCACTGTAAAAGAAAATTCTCTGTGATGTTTTAGTCTGAAAGTAAGCTTTATTAGCAATAATTGGAGTGTTACTTGGGCCTCTGGTCCCTAACCCTGACTTTAAGTAGGAGACCACAAGATTTCTTTATCTTGCGAACTTTCACAGCATTTGTATGTTCATGATACTTTACGTAGTTATTTCTCAGTACATAAAGAATTGAATGGTATAATAACCATAACTAGTTTGGATTTTACTTGAATTACAACACAAAATAAGTTTGATCTGGGACTTAAATAGACTCATAACTTTAAGAAAATTCCATTTTTGAAGGTGGTGTTGCCTTCATAGCATGGAAGATACCTCTATAGTATGGCAGATACAGGTATCGAATAGCCCATTATCATAATCATTTATCCATGTGTTAGTATGTTGTCAGGAGTTACACCTGTATATTAACATTGGTCATAACTTAAAAATTCTAGATCAGATACTCATGATTCTTTAAAGTTATTTATCATCATCTAAAGAATTAAATAATAAAGGCCCATAACTACATATGGAAATTTTCTTAAGTTAGGCTGTTTTGATAAGGTTTATTCTGGAACTTCCTAGCTCATAGTTTGAAGAATGTTCCACCATTGTAACTTTCCTTCAAACTACTCGCCATTTCCCGCATTAGCGAGGTAGTGTTAAGAACAGAGGACTGGGCCTTGAGGGAATACCCTCACCTGGCCCAATTCTCTGTTCCTTCTTTTGGAAAAAAAAAAAAAAAAAAAAAAAAAAAAAAAATACATGTTTTTAATACTTTGCCAACAATATTTTCACCCATTCTTATTTCACTTTCAATAATGTTTACTGCTATGTTGGCAATGGAAGAGTTCATTGGAACCTCTTTATAGCTAAGCTTTTCACTGCACAATCAGTAGACTGAAATTTGCAATAATTCTCTGTTATACATAGGATTTTGTGTATGCTATATGTTCAAGCAAATCTTTTTTTCTTCTTTAGGTATCCAAGGACGTCATGTAACTACACATGGGTTAGCCTTAAACTGCAACATAGATTTATCTTGGTATGATAACATATTACCATGTGGAATTCCTGATAAAGGTGTAACAAGTGCCACACAAGAATTAAACAGGAATGTAACAATAAGAGAAGTTGAGCCATATTTTCTGAAGTCCTTTGCTGAAGTATTTCAGTGTAGCATTGTTATGACTTGACTTTGAGTGTCAAAGGTTGATTTTAGAGTAATGATTGAGTATATGTTTGCAGTTAGAATTTAAAAACAGAAGCCCAGTAACAGAATTTGATTTATGTCTGTTATTTCATACTTTTTATAGGTACTGGAACAATTTTAAAGAATCTTTTAAACAAAAACTAGCTCTCTATATTCTTTGGTAAATGTCTAGTACATGCAGTAGAAATATGAAAATGTAAACTAATGAAAATTATTAGTAAAAATGTCCTCTGATGGAGTCATGTTTTAAGATTATATTGAGTACTTTGGGTATTACATATATTTTGAAAGTAGGATTTCTCAGTTTCTTTTGCAGAAGCCTCAAAAAACCACAGAGAAGCATTTTTTAAAATTTTTACATGGTATTGAAAGGTGACATCTATTCAGTATACATGGTATTAAAGGGTAACATATAGCAAAGGATAGTATGCACTTAAAAGTGATAGTTTGAGTGATGTTCATATGCTACAAATTAAAATTCATTCCACTTCAGGTAGTGAAAATGGAAAAAGAAGTTAATGGAAAAATATTTATTGTTATGGATTGGTAATTTACTAGAATTCGGATTTGGTCAATGAGGTTTAAAATATCTGCATTGCTCTTATGTGGAGATCAAACACAGCAGTGTAGGATGTATATATTGGTAGTTTGTGTAAAATCTGTAAAATACTTAAATAAAAATTCAAGTAATATATCTACCTTTTTTACAATCATCTTGTCTTTCATATAAATCTTCATATATGAATTGGCGACAGGAATGGATGAAGGCAGCAAGTATGAATATGTACATGTGTATATATGTATATGTCTGTGTATGTATATGATGAGATGTTTATGTATATATCATGTGTATGTGGGTGGGTTGGGCCATTCTTTCGTCTGTTTTCTTGCGCTACCTCGCTACACGGGAGACAGCGACTAAGAATAATAAAAAGAAATGAATAAACAGTTATTATGCCCTTTACCACTGACAGGAGTGGTATTCTTAATATTTTGTCATAAAGAAAAGGAGTTCAGACTTTTCAGTCCAGCAAAATATGGGTCAGCAAGTCTAGAGAATCTAAGTTTCAGTGTTTGTCAAATGTGATTTGTTAAGTCATTAGATATTTTGCTGTGTTAGTTAGATGTAAGTTGGGAATTCAACCAATTTTCTGTTGTTTTAGAGAAATATGCATGAAGAAGATCGCAGACTATTTCTGATGTTAGTGACATTAGAGTCCTTTGTTGTGCTGGTGAAAGAATGGTTGAAAAGTCAGCCTTTTTGCTGTGTCAGAAGAATGAAGGTTACTGTCTCAATATTTTCTGTTTTGTTAGAGAAATTAGTGTTGGTAATTTTGTAAGTTTTGTTGTTAATGAAATGTGAGATGAATAAGTCCATCATCATTTTATGTTTAAAAAATACGGGTTCACATCAGTAGAAGCTTTTGTTAGTGAGGCAAAAGTTGGAAAGTCCTAGACATTGTATGTTTGCAAAGTAAGGTAATGAAAGTCCATAAATTATTTGTTACATTAGGGAAGTCTGTTCAGTTTTTTATGTTAATTAAATGAGTTAATAAATCAACAGACGTTTTGTTAAATTAGAGAGATGTGGATTATAACGGTTATAGAAAATAATGTACAGGTAAAACACAGCTGGTAATTCACATACTAAAAATTACTGTGAGGATAGCGGGTGGCTGGCATCTGGGGGTTCTATACTAGATTTCTTTTCTCTATGCAATAATTCCAGCTCTTTACCTAACATCTGCTACCAAAATTCTCCACCATCACAGGACTACATAGAAAGAAAGTTAGGGCCAGGTGTTAAAAAATTTCCTCCACATGCATGTGAGTGATGGGGACAACACCTGTGCTAGTTTCCCTCCTTAGATAATCCTGCTAAAATCACTGTCACTTACTTCTTCACACCAACTGATACATATGAAGTGTGCCTTCTCAAAGCTTGTATCATCCAAGCCTAAATATTTTCCACTGGGACTCCATGATCTCATAACCTGCAGGTAAATGGCCAAGCAACTATACGGGTGGCTGAAGTAGTATTGAGGAGAATGGAATTTTTCCAATGTTTCCCTGGGGATGAAAGAGACCTCCACAGACTGCTAATGGTTCGATAAATCAGCTGGATATATAAATGGATGGGAAAAGTTAAATTGTCATGCAACACTGAAAGCCCTCTTACAAGGACTGTCAGATGACAATGTGAGCAGTTTAAGGGTTAACATGAATATAATCAATATACTGTATGGATCATCCACTCTAGATAATAATCATACTTATACATTGCACTCATATATTGTGTTGTTATCACAAATCTAAAAAAAAAAAAAAAAAAAATACATCAAATTTCAAATAATTTCACAGAAAAGATTACTGATATCTACACACAATGAAACATGTGATAAGGCTGGCGACAATGATACAAGAAGGGCTGATGGTAGGGCTATCTGCCAATCAAACATTCATGTGCAAGCATCAACCAATCAGTGCTGAGTTTTCCGATTGAGAAGCCACTAAGCATTGATGCACCCACTCAATAAAATGTCCAAAACCACAGTCATTTTTTTCTCTCCCCTGTAAACCAGACAAGAGCAGGTCCTCAAAATGTCTGAGTTATGGAGGATCCAGCATTCAGAACGTCCAGGTCTGGTAGGATATGCTGTGCTATACACATCAAACTAAAATCAGCATAAGAATAATTTGCAAAAACATGTGTTTGTAAGCTGCAATCTTTATTCAAAAATGTATAAGATTTTGTGACTAAGAAAATACAGAGGGCCCTTGCAGAATGATGGGGTCATGTTCCTGGTGAGCTGTCATTCTAGTGGAAATGACACCCATGTTTTAAAGAGGTTACATTCCAAACCAAATATTTCTCCAATATAACTTTCTTGTATGGGCTCTATCCAAAACATTACAATACCATACTCTGTCATGATATAAATCAGACTTTCTGATTCAGCAACTTTTGCCATTTCAAGGATGAATAAGACAATCCTTAATAATTATTTCAGAGAGTGTTGCTGATGGAATGAGGGAGGTAATGGTGGTGTGGGATGGGGGTGGAATGAATAGTTTGTTAACCCTTCCAAAGTAAGTCTATTCATTTCAGTGTTTGATATTTATACTGGTTGATGTACCTGGCCATTATAATGTCTATTTTATCAAGTTAGGTAGATTTCACTTACATGGCACATTAAGAATACGAAAACTTAGTGTTCCTTATACGGTGATTGTCAGTGGCTGGAATATGAAAAACTATACAATACATTGATATGATACATTGTTAATTGAAAATAATATTGAAATATATGAATTTTCTTCAAATCTGTTGCTGCTGTGAAAACTTAGTTCTATTTTAAGAATTTGTTCACTAATTCTCAGATATTGCTATAATGATTACTCTTGTGAACTGTCATTCTGCAGGGGTTGCCTGTATCACTCACATATTACAACTAATTTTAAAAAGCTATTCCTAAACAAATTCAAATGAGAAAAAATTAGTGGAATCAATGACAATTAAAAAGAAAGAGAAAAAATACTAAATGAAAACAAGTACCAGAAAATCAACATAGCAGGAAGTCTGCATGTTTTACACAATGGCCTTCATGTATACCGGAATTTATTCATGTGAAGTGAAAAAAAATAATTTTTCAAGACTCATGCAATGAAAATTATAGTTATTAGTTTAAATTCTTACACTATGAATTAAATTCTACAAAGAATTATCAATAATCAATTTTAGATCTTGGACAAGTTCATCCCTTCTTACCTATGAGAAGTATACTGTACATAACATGACAATTCTGAGGGTAGTGTGAATTCAGTTTTATTTTAAGTACAAGAAGACATTATACATTCATTGTGAAGAAAATTTTTGATTGCATTTGTTGCATCTACCATCAGAATTGTTTTTAAATAAGCAAAAGTACAGATCACAAATGAAGGTTAATGGAATGCTGAATTAATGTAAAATTCAAACAGAAATTTTTTTTTACTATTCTGGTACTGTTTACCACATTCAATTATAAATGAAGCATGAAAATTATTTCTAACAACATTATGAATATGAAGAATTATTTAGTAAGAACATTAGTAACTTTAGAGCTTAATCTTTTGACAATCCACAACTCATGTAGCTTGTCACATAAGCTTTTTGTTTGCAAACTCAAAATAAAATACTGAATTCCAAAACTACATGAAAGCAAACTTAAACATAAAATATTATTTCTAGCTAAGAACCATGGGTCTGCAACAGAAGAAAGACACAGAATTCAAGTTCTTATGCTGAATTTTCACTGAAGTGGCTGTGAAATTCTATGAATGGGGAATTTTAAGAATAAAGATTTTTTAGCATGAAAAGCAAATGAACAAATGATACATAGAATATGGAGGTGGTATGCAACTATTGAGAGAATAACTGAAAGAGGTAAGAAAAGCTGATGCACTGCACCAAACATTTGGTGAGATGATAGAACAAAGAAGGGAAATGTTGAAATGAAGTGTCCTCAGAGGAATTTACAGTACTGATTAAAGATCTGGGAGACATGGTAAGGTCACTCTACTGCATCATATGAAAATACACACAAGAAGCAAAATAACAGAAGACACTTTGAAGGGAAATGAGTGGCTCTCATCAATCTAATTATTCCTTTCACTTCCAGATGGAATGATAATACATGTCTAAATAAAAAAGATCTGAGGAAAAGCTACAAATATGAAGATCCAATTTTTCATATACCACATTTATATATATGGTAAGACCCAACAATCTCTGTATCCATATACTACAGGCCTTCTTTAGCACAGCATTTAAGTTCAAGCAAAATATCTTCTACATATCCAAATTCTGACACGTATCTGCAGATCCATTATGATATATCCCTCTAATACTAACATTATGTTATGTCTGATCTTCTACCTTATCCTCAGCCTTTCTCTATGCAGTGAAATCACTTAATTCAGCTCCTTTAATTTAAAAAACTCTACCTTGAAACATTTTGGGAAGCCTAAAAAATTTACAATAATCACTTCAAACCATATCCAAAATGAAAGAGAACAATCCAGATGGGTCACACAGTAGTCCAAGCACCTGAGTCCCTTCCCTCTTATCATTATCTGTAGTGGCCTGCCACTCTGTAAACTTGCTTATTAGCTCCTGGCAATACTTGTGCCAAGGTGACAGAGTGACATCAAAGGGAAGTGCAAAAAAATATAGGTGATTTCTAAAGCAAATGCAAATACTTTACCCATATATGTACTGTCAGACATCAGCGACATCTTTATAGACCTCCAACAATATACACTAGTGACTGTAGATTCTGAGATGAGTTTAGTGAAATCAGTCATAGATCCCTAAAACTATCAGAAAATGCAGTAACTTTAAAACTATGGCAAATTAGGAAATACAGAACTGCATATAATTAGCATTATACGCAGCACTTATTCAAAATTACATTATTAGCGTTGTAACTGTTACAAGAGATCTATAGAATATTATTTGCCATTACTATCCCTAAGATATGATTAATTACTGTACAGGGGAGCTTCAGCATTTACAGCCATGATATTCAGAGATTTTGTTAATTGTCATCATTGTTTTTACTTTCATTAGGATGATGATGATGACAATTTTTTTTCTAGATAAGCCTTTCTTAAATATCAACATCTTGAGGCTGAGTAAAATGAGAGGCTATAACTAATATGCATCTGATGCATTTGAAGATAAGAAACAGACAAATCTGATCACCTACTCCTTGTTTAATAAAAATGTCTTTTGATGTCCTATTATCTAAATTAATCCATAACCTGTTTGGAAAATCCACCTGAACTTCTAGCACTCTACTTCCTAACCTACTGATACAGACTCAAGATTCACTTACAGGCAAGAAAATGACTTAGCACCCTAAAATAATTAGGTATAAAACTTCTCATGCACTTTTTCATAGTATCTAGATTCCAGACTTTAGTCTGTTACTCTGAATGCAGGTATATACGGTGGTAGTCTCTGCAGGTAAACCTTGCATGTATCAACTTGGTTCAATGCTCAAGAACTAAAAATTCAGCCAACAGCTTGAGCTGCAGTGTAATTTTGTAAAATATGATACTGTACTCAAACTTTCCCAAAATGCATGTCAAAGTAATTGCAAAGTCTAAGACTTGTACTTCTAAATACAAGAGACAAACCAAAAAGGTTTATCTACCAATCAGCTGGATACGTCAGATCATAAAGAGATTTCACAAAATCCATTTGGTAGGTCTGGGGCAAAGTTTCATGCATACAATATGCATGGTGCATGTCAGTGGAATTATGTATGTGAAGGCAACTATACTACAGGTAATCAATGGATATTTGGGCTACAGTGTCCCTTGAAGATAGTGTTCTAACTTGTGTCCTTATCATTGATAATGATATCTTAGATCAAAGTGTCAACTCTGGTATTTCTTACTTTAGCTGAATCTTTTTCAAAGAATGCCCAACAAGATTGCTGAGGGCATGTGAGTGTCTATGAATGTGTGGAAGCATAGATATAAACTTTGCTTTTATTCTAAAATGTTTTTTTTTTTTTTTTTGCTTTGTCGCTGTCTCCCGCGTTTGCGAGGTAGCGCAAAAAGTAAACTGAAGAAAAATGCTTTCATAACATTATCAACACAATGAAAACCTCATGAATGATGACACATTGAATCTCTCATATACATAATAAAGTATTTAACGTACAAAAACTGGGACTGATCCATGAGATAAAGAACTGATTTGACAATTGGAAAAACAAAAAGCACTGTCCTCGTCACTGTCATAAGTAATATGCTTCTAGCTGAGGTGTTACCAACGTGGAAGAAACAGTTATCTCCAAAGCATTTCCAAATAATTGTAAATAATGAAAATTTCTTTTTACAGAATAAACCATTAATCAAAATTACGGTTCCCAAGAACTAGTTTCTTACATGTATCCAACCTTAATTAAACCATGTAATACTCAGCAAGGCACTGAATCACCTAATTACTGCGTGGCTTTTACCAACTTGGGTGAGCAAGTGTGATGATTGTTTCTTTCCCTACACTGCTAAGCTTCAGAACTCTATCCCTTCTCAAGTTTTCCCTAAAAGCTACAACCTGTCCATTTTGAAAATGAAGGGTATCTATCTCTTTAGAAACTCGTGATTATCCCTTTTTTCCTTTCTTGTCAGTTTCTTCACCCATTTTTTTTTTCATTTCAGTTCTGGTCTTGATGAGGATTTTTGACAGTGACTTAGGTCTTTAACATACAAAAAATATATATATATACTATTCTACAGATCATCAAACCTCCAGATCATTAAGTTAAATATGCAACAGTTCCTCTTGAATCCAGAATTTCATATTGCATATACAAGCACTCAAAATAGAAAAATTATCAAATAAATAAGAGTCTGGACCTCAAGAACATTTGACTCACTGTTAAACTGTATGTTATATTGCAACACACATATAATTATTCAGAAAAGACAACTATAATCACAATGGCACTAAAACCAATGCTATTAAATCCAATGGAAACAAAGATTAATGATCAAACTCAAGCTGTCAAGATTTGCAATCCACAGTCTGTTTTGCAAATTTATTACCAAAATGTACTTCAATCTATTCTGCAAAATCAAACTGGTAAGTATAAATACAAAAATGAATGGTTTGATATTTTGTTCCCTTCACCTAATTTAACATTCAAGGATATATTTCTTAATCTAGACATATTTATGTACGAACCTGAAAACGACCAGCTTTAGTAATGTACTTAACACCCTTAAATGGTTTGTATTTCTCTCCATAGATATCTAAGCGATTTACTTTCAGTCCTGACAAAGCCATCTGAGAGATGGTGAACTGGACCTGGAAGGCAAAAATAACAAAAGGGATTATTAATAAACATTCATCAACGTATTAAAATCTGAAAACTTTATTTTTTTTTTTTTTTTTTTTTTTTTTTTTATACTTTGTCGCTGTCTCCCGCGTTTGCGAGGTAGCGCAAGGAAACAGACGAAAGAAATGGCCCAACCCCCCCCCCATACACATGTACATACACACGTCCACACACGCAAATATACATACCTACACAGCTTTCCATGGTTTACCCCAGACGCTTCACATGCCTTGCTTCAATCCACTGACAGCACGTCAACCCCTGTATACCACATGACTCCAATTCACTCTATTTCTTGCCCTCCTTTCACCCTCCTGCATGTTCAGGCCCCGATCACACAAAATCTTTTTCACTCCATCTTTCCACCTCCAATTTGGTCTCCCTCTTCTCCTCGTTCCCTCCACCTCCGACACATATATCCTCTTGGTCAATCTCTCCTCACTCATTCTCTCCATGTGCCCAAACCATTTCAAAACACCCTCTTCTGCTCTCTCAACCACGCTCTTTTTTATTTCCACACATCTCTCTCACCCTTACGTTACTTACTCGATCAAACCACCTCACACCACACATTGTCCTCAAACATCTCATTTCCAGCACATCCATCCTCCTGCGCACATCTCTATCCATAGCCCACGCCTCGCAACCATACAACATTGTTGGAACCACTATTCCCTCAAACATACCCATTTTTGCTTTCCGAGATAATGTTCTCGACTTCCACACATTTTTCAAGGCTCCCAAAATTTTCGCCCCCTCCCCCACCCTATGATCCACTTCCGCTTCCATGGTTCCATCCGCTGACAGATCCACTCCCAGATATCTAAAACACTTCACTTCCTCCAGTTTTTCTCCATTCAAACTCACCTCCCAATTGACTTGACCCTCACCCCTACTGTACCTAATAACCTTGCTCTTATTCACATTTACTCTCAACTTTCTTCTTCCACACACTTTACCAAACTCAGTCACCAGCTTCTGCAGTTTCTCACATGAATCAGCCACCAGCGCTGTATCATCAGCGAACAACAACTGACTCACTTCCCAAGCTCTCTCATCCCCAACAGACTTCATACTTGCCCCTCTTTCCAGGACTCTTGCATTTACCTCCCTTACAACCCCATCCATAAACAAATTAAACAACCATGGAGACATCACACACCCCTGCCGCAAACCTACATTCACTGAGAACCAATCACTTTCCTCTCTTCCTACACGTACACATGCCTTACATCCTCGATAAAAACTTTTCACTGCTTCTAACAACTTGCCTCCCACACCATATATTCTTAATACCTTCCACAGAGCATCTCTATCAACTCTATCATATGCCTTCTCCAGATCCATGAATGCTACATACAAATCCATTTGCTTTTCTAAGTATTTCTCACATACATTCTTCAAAGCAAACACCTGATCCACACATCCTCTACCACTTCTGAAACCGCACTGCTCTTCCCCAATCTGATGCTCTGTACATGCCTTCACCCTCTCAATCAATACCCTCCCATATAATTTACCAGGAATACTCAACAAACTTATACCTCTGTAATTTGAGCACTCACTCTTATCCCCTTTGCCTTTGTACAATGGCACTATGCACGCATTCCGCCAATCCTCAGGCACCTCACCATGAGTCATACATACATTAAATAACCTTACCAACCAGTCAACAATACAGTCACCCCCTTTCTTAATAAATTCCACTGCAATACCATCCAAACCTGCTGCCTTGCCGGCTTTCATCTTCCGCAAAGCTTTTACTACCTCTTCTCTGTTTACCAAATCATTTTCCCTAACCCTCTCACTTTGCACACCACCTCGACCAAAACACCCTATATCTGCCACTCTGTCATCAGACACATTCAACAAACCTTCAAAATACTCATTCCATCTCCTTCTCACATCACCGCTACTTGTTATCACCTCCCCATTTACGCCCTTCACTGAAGTTCCCATTTGCTCCCTTGTCTTACGCACCCTATTTACCTCCTTCCAGAACATCTTTTTATTCTCCCTAAAATTTACTGATAGTCTCTCACCCCAACTCTCATTTGCCCTTTTTTTCACCTCTTGCACTTTATGGTGAATCTAAATCTGAACTCTTTGCAATAAAATTACACACTCTTCATACAAGTAATATGAAGCAAATTGGCACATCACACTACAGAAAGCTCTGCAAGTTTTTCTCCTTACACAGATTGATACTTTGTAAACTGTTTTTAAGAGTGGTAAAGGATATGCAGATCAAGTGTTTGCTTTGAAAATTCTGCGTGAGAAATAGAGATAATGATTTTTATGAGGGATTTATGAAACGGGAAACCAAATGATATGGATGACAGAGATACTCTGTGGAATGTATTGCATGAAAGGAATGCTACTAGAAGCAGTGAGAAGTTTTTATCAGGAAAGCAGGGCAATATGGTATAGGTACTGACATGTAGAAATCAAGTTACTCTTGTGTTAAGGCCCTCAACTAAGCTTCCTCTTCTCTCAATAGTGCTATGCAACAGACATGGGAATAATGCTGTGCAGTGGTTCCTAATTATTGGTATGTGAGAGGTGTCCAAATGGTTGCAGTGTTAGTCTTTGAAGTTCTATTTATCAGTAAAATGAAATATGAATACATATTTATGTTGTGGTGCATTACATGTGACACCTATAGAATGGTTGTGACTGAATGAGGCCTTCATCCATATGTTTCTGGTGTTCCCTAGCAGATGCAAGAAAAGGAGAACAAGTATGAAAAAAAATCTGTTTAGGAATGTTTGATGACACATGTAATGGTATTCCAGTGTTAAGTAGAGCCTTAAATGTATGATTTATTCAGGTGAAGACGAGGTTAAAAAGTATCTTACTAGGTTAAACTGAGAATCTATATATGAGTGGGGAAGATATAAGTTCGGGATGCACAACTCAAAAAAGCTGGAAACCATTGATGTACATAATGCATATAGAACCATATTACAAGAAGTACATTTCAACATTCATAATCTGCATGATCCTTGTTCTAAGGGGTTAGGTAGGTTGGTTAAGAGTCAAATGTGAGAGTGTGTACCAGGAATTCCTTGAAAAGTGAAGACAAACACAAAGAGCATAGATGCTTTGCTTTGATGATACTCACATTTATTGGTGGGTTGCTTTCTGGAGGAGGAGAACCACTCTGTATGCTGATCTGAGAAAAAACATATTTATCTAATAGTCTGGTGTGTTAAAGTACACAGAAAAGATTATGCAAAAGAAACCACATTGCACATGTGGGATGCAGCATACATATATGATATATAAGGATGGATTGTCTTATAGTAACAATGCACCAATCCCAATTTCCCTTAAAAGTGTGATCACAGTAAAAATTTATTATTTTGGAACCTTCAAGACTATAAATCCTTATGAAGAAAATAATGCAAGCAGGAGTACGAAAATGGGAGAATTAAATTTTTTGTCTTTGTTTTACCACAATGCAGTGCTGAAATTTACACTTAGTGCACAAATCAAGACAGTGGTGCAGAAAAATTTCTCAAATCATGTACATCACTTTTTTTCTCCATGGCTCCAGTCACAAACAAAAATCCACAGCAAAGCTGGGCCTTATTGAAATAAAAAGATGGATAATAAGAGTGCAGTTGAGAAAGCAAAAGAGGGTGTATTGAAATGGTTTGGCCACATGGAGAGAATGAGTGAGGAAAGATTGACAAAGAGGATGTAAGTGTCAGAAGTGGAGGGAACGAGGAGAAGTGGGAGACCAAACTGGAGGTGGAAAGATGGAGTGAAAAAGATTTTGAGCGATCGGGGCCTGAACATACAGGGGGGTGAAAGGTGTGCAAGGAATAGAGTGAATTGGAATGATGTGGTATACTGGAGTCAACGTGCTGTCAATGGATTGAACCAGGGCATGTGAAGAGTCTGGGGTAAACCATGGAAAGTTTTGTAGGGCCTGAATGTGGAAAGGGAACTGTGGTTTCAGTGCATTACATATGACAGCTAGAGACTGAGTGTGAACGAATGTGGCCTTTGTTGTCTTTTCCTAGCGCTACCTCGCACGTGCGTGGGGGAGGCGCCATTTCATGTGTGGTGGGGTGGCAACAGGAATGGATGAAGGCAGCAAGTATGTATCTGTACATGTGTATATGTCTGTGTATGTACATGTACGTATTTGTTGAAATGTATAAGTATGTAAATGTGCATGTGTGGGCATTTATATATATACATGTGTATGTGGATGGGTTGGGCCATTCTTTTGTCTGTTTCCTTGCAGTACCTCGCTAACGTGGGAGACAGCAACAAATCATAATAATGAATAAACAGAATAAGAGGAAGAAAGAGGAGACAAGAAAAAGTATTACAAGAATTTTTGGAGAAAGTGGCAAACCTGCCTTTTAAAAATTGCCAAGTGATATATATTTAGAAAGATATGTGGGGGTAGACAGTTCCAAAGCTTCAAGATGATGGGAAAGAAACAATTATCAAAATAACATAAAAAAAAAAGCTACTGGAGCACTTTCATTAAAAAAAATATGGTGAATATTATACCTTATTATCATTACTACATTCTCAATTCACTGGGGTGGATTAGGAGCATACACCCTCCAAAACAAGACTCACACATCCTGAACCTATACCTAGTATGATGAAAATGAAACATGGACTTCCAAACTTACATGTGTTTCTGATTTTTATATCTAGTACTGTATTATAAATACTCCTTCCATTGTTTTGAATGTGACATGTAATTCTGCAGTACATACACCTAACATTTTAGGAAAGCTCCTGTTTTATCAACACCTTAATCTGATTAAGAATCATTAATATAAACAGGAACTGAGTTGCAAATCAGACTTTATAAAAATTGATTGTGGAATTCCATTAGGGTGTCATTTCTTTTGATTTTGAGCAGTGTTTCCACCAAAATCTATATGTGCATAACGCATAATCTTTGAGAATGGGCTTTGATCAGCAGAATATAAAAAATCACAATCTAAAAACATAATTTTCATGTACAAAAAAATATCTATCCAACAATTCTATAAGAATATGTAGGATCCTTTTTTTTCTAATCTATACAAATATTTTAGCACAAGTGTCCCTGCCCTTTGCCAGCCTACTGGATAGAAGAGGATACACAGCAAAACTGAATCCGATAAAAAGTGCATATCAAGTGTATTTCACTTACCCTCAAGTACAAGGAAACAGACAGATTGGCAGAGAGATTTATAGATATATAAAGATACAATACTTTCCTGTTAACAATGAAAATGTAAGCAAAAATAAATGTTTACACTTTTGACATGTCATATGGCAATTGGAAAGATGCTGTATATAAACAAATACATAAGACAGACCTACATTATCAAAAATATTCGATAAGGGAACAATACAATTAAGGGACATCAGAAATATACATGGCAGAATTTGGGAAAAAGCATTAAATAGTGGGAGTATGGATAGGAGATTCTTCAAGTATGTGCAGTTGTAAAGGAGTATGGATAAGGCAACAGGCCCAGTAAACTTTGATTGTTCAACTATGCAAAATTATCTAAAACCATGAAAAACTTTCTTTATAGATCAGTCTGCTGTGAATAAGGCAACATGCCCAGCAAATACTGTTAAGTACACAGCCACTGATATTATGATAAATGGCAATCACTTACATTTCCACGAATATTTGGTAGCTTGGTTGGATCAATACGTCCCACATCCCAGCGCAATACTTTTGACACAGGATCAAAGGAATATTTTCCCTGAGACACAGTCAAGTTGGAATTCAAGACACATTTTGGCATTGGCACTTCCAGAATCACACCTTCAACCTGAAACATTAAATTTCCATATTGTATACAATTATTCTGCAATCTTTTATTACAAAATCTCAACTTAGTTAAGCCATCAACATTCCACATAAATACCAAACTGCTCCAACAGCACAGGAATAACGAAGTAAAGTAACTAAAAAATAGCTCCCCCAAAAATGTAAATGATGTTATAGAGCATACATTATCCAAACTGCATTTTCTACAAATTCATCTATCTATCCATCATCATTAATTCTGTTCCCATCTTAATGATTAGAGGTGAATCATGTGTATATAATACGCGTGCACCTTTTGTGGGGGAAAATTCCGTAAAACTAAAGTTCCCATCACTGCAGGTATGGAAAAAGAGAGGATCACAAACAAACAGAAGTAGCTTCTGCCAATAAAAACTTCCCATTTGCCTCCAAGAAATAATCAGACTTCCCACCAGGAGCCCTTTTCAGCACATTAACATACAAGCCTTTCCTTTTCACACCTGTCAATTAGTACACAATCCAATAATGCTCACGAATACTTATGTTTGTGCCTCCTTTTTAAACCAGGTATTCCCAAGCACTAGTTCTTTTTCAGCATGCAAATGGACGAGCTGTTCACCATAACCATTTAAACTGGGTACCATATGTCTCCCAATCATACCCTTAACTTCCACATCATCCATTTTTGCATTTAAATCGTTTAAATCTCCAACAACTAATACTCAACAATTTGCATGAAAATTGCTATTGCACTCACCCAACTCTTCCCAAAACACTTGCCACTCTTCCTTGCTCCTCTCACCACAAGGTGCATATACAGTGACATTCACCCACCTCTCACAATCCACTTTTAATCTCACCTAAATCAATCTGGAACTTACATCCTTACATTCTTTAACAAAGTTTCACAACTCCTCCTTCACAAGAAGTGCCACCCTCTCCTGAGTTCTCACTCTTACGGTAACTTAAGAATTTATCCTTGGGCAGTTGCAAACATCCTTCCCCTTTCCCCTTAGCACATAGCATATATATGAAGGTCATGATTAGGGCATTCAGTTTCCAATACCATCTCAGCTACCATAAAAAAAAGGTGGCTGATATTTCTTAGTTCTAGGAGGCAGTGGTATCCATAAGTGATGTCATATTGACATGAAATGAAAAACCTGATAAAGGACCAGCTAAATATCACTTCATAAAGTTTTAGTTCAATCTGCACAATGGTTTCCAACAAGAACATGCTTGAAATCTAAGCTAATCAGGGATCAATTTGCCCTGTCACAACCCCCTCAAATGTTGGATCAGAATAAAATGAGGAAACCTGATCATGGACCAACTACAACTAATTTTTGTAAAGTTCGGGTTCAAATGACCCATTGGTTTCTGAGTTTAAAATGTGAAACTTACAAAAAGATAACTTATGACAACAGAGACAAATTGATGACAAAAGCTCACCAGATGAGCTAAAAAAAACAAACAACTTTAGCAACTTACTGCTCGTCCCATGGTCTGCTTGGGTCCTACAGTGATGTCCAGTCTTCCTCCTCCCACGTCTCGAAAAGAAATGTTATGTCTTATATAGACTGGAATAGCAACAACTGACTGTGAACCAATGTGATAGGATAACAGCCGGGAGTTGCCATCTGGAGGGACAAAGGAGAGCACTCGTTCTGACTGTGGATAAACAAATATAATTAGATAGTACTACAAAACAGACCAACCATACATTTTTTCCAGATCCACATGTGCCACATACAAATCCCTCTCTGTCTCCAAGTACTTCTCACACAACATCTTTTAATGACTTGCTACATATATCCTCTAACACTCCTGAAGCAATACTCTTCCTCCCCAACCTGGTGTTCTGTGTATGCTATCATCCTCTCAGTCACCACTCCCATACAACTTACCGGGTGTACTCAACAGATCTAAATATTTGTAATCCAGGCATTCACTTTTCTTCCCCTTGCCTTTATATATCAGTACTTTTGGGAGGAGATGAGTGAGAGCTGCACCAATTTTCAAGTATGGGATTGTATCTTAGTAATGGGTGACTTTTATGCAAGAGAGGGCAGTGTGGCAATCAAAGGTATATCTGGAGAGGGTCATATGGTATCTGATGTAAACGAAAATGAGAACAGCTTGTTAAGATATATTCTGAAAAAGGATTGGTAATTGAGACCTAGGATAAGAAAACATAATTATACGTGGGTGAGATGTGTACGAGCTTTACAGGATAGCTAGCAGTTTGTCTGATCATTTCTTGGTGAAGGTAAGTGTGAAGAAATAAAATGGGAGGGAAGAAGGGGGTGAAAATGAGTAAGCTAGAAAAAGAGGCTTGGCAGGGATTCCAAGGGAGACTAAATGAATAATTGTATGAGATGAGACTATATGAAACAAGGGGTGTATGTAAGGAGTGGATGTTATGTAAGGAAGTAATGCTTCTGTGTGTGGTGAAATGTGGAGCATGGGAGGTGCACATGTGAGAAAAAGTGGTGAGTTCTAGTATAAGGAAGTTAAGTTACTAGTGAAAGAAAACGAAGAAGTTTATGGGGCAGTACCTGCAATGAAGGAGTATGAGTGATTAGTACAGGAAAATGCAGCATGAGGTCAAGAGGAAGTTGCAAGGGCTGAAAAAGAGGGCAAATGAAAGATGACAGTAGTGACAAACTTTTGGGAGAGCATAGAATAAATGCTGACCACTTCATATCTACTGATTCTGACCATTCACTCATCTGCCCCTTTATATCACATCAATCCAGTTAATTTAAACCCATGCATTCCTCTCACCTCCTAAATGTTCAGGTCCTAAAACCCAAAAGACTATCACTCCTTCCTGCCACCTCCTTTTTGGTCACCCCCTCACCATTCCTCTATCCACTTTTAACATGCAGATCCTCTTTCCAGTCTTTTTTTGCTCATCCTCATCATACATTTGAACCATTTCAGCACACTTTGATCAAATCTCTTGATCACACTGAACTTACTAACCCAAACCCCCCCCCCCCATATCTTATGACTAACTTCAGCCCCCATGGTTCCATCAGCTGCTAAGCCCTGCTTACACCTATTACTTTACTTTCACTTACATTCACTTAACTTTTTATCTTTCACACGCTCTCCCTGATTTTCTCCCCACCTCCTGGAGTTTCACTCTGGAGTCTGCTAACAAAGCTGTGTCATTTGCAAAGAGCTAATGATTTACTTTCTATGCCTTTCATCCCCATGATCCCAGAGATATGCCTCTCAATCTTATACCCTTGCATTCACCTCCCTCACCACTACTAGAACACTGGCTCATGCAAAACAGAATGTCTGCATCACCATGAGATCATTCAGGTAAAATATTTAAAGCCCTTCTTTGCACTCACTCTAGAATATCAATGACTCCTTTGGTATCCAGATATCAGTTTTACACATATATTACACAAGGAAATAAATCATTCTCTTATAAAACCTCAACATTCATATTGCTCTCTTTCTGGCATCATCTAAATCACCTCTAGCCATTATCAGTTCTCTTACTGTATCAATCCATCTTTTCCAAGGTCTAACCCTTCTCATTCCTGCTGTTCTCATTAACTCATAGTTTTCAATAATGAATTATGCTGTGCATGAAAAAGAAAAGCTGAATCATCATGCTGTGACACTAACACCAAAGTTGGTCTTGTTTAAGTCCTTTCCTAAAAGAGTCTTTAAGTGCAATTATGCTTTAACACACAATCCCTAAGCTAAAGAATGCCAGAAAAATTTTATCTGTTTGTACTATGATTTGGACAAAATTATTAGAGTTCCACACTTGTGTGACAAACTTGCAATATGCTACCATCCAGAAAGCTGTGGGTGAAGCAAAACATTTCCTACCTTAACCCTGGAGAAATTGAAATTATGAATCAGAGAAACTTGATCTTTTCAGACTGGAAAAGGTAGTGACTAGTGTGAATGGGTACTACTTATTTGAAAAAAGTTACTTTAGTACCTGACTGGTTGGATGCTTCTGTCTGGTGCAGTTTCTGACCAACCTGATTCCCAAGAGGCAACCTGTCCTGTTACTTTGAGTAAGAGATCAGTTTGGCCAGTGTATCTAAATCTTCATAGTATAACCAAGAAAAATAAAAACTGAAGAGGAAATAATACTACATTGTTCTACAGAGTTCACAAAAATCAACTTACCTCCCATCGTTTCAGTCTTACACATGGATGGAATGATACATCATCAAAGAGTCTTGGGTTAATAAATGTGAGAGTAAGGTCTGGCATTCCAGATAACTTTATACAACAATCAATCTGTCAAAATAAAAGAATCATAATCAATCAGAAATCACATGTACTGAACAATATACAATATGTTTCTCTCAAATAAATATCATTACCAATCAATACATAAAGTGGTTATTCAGTTTTCAAAAGCACAAGTAAAAGGGCCTTTCACTTTACCCTAGTCAAACTATCTAGCCTTGCTCTGAAAATTCCTCTAAGTCCTAATTTTTTTCTTATACTAATTCACAATATTTTTACATGACTTTAAATACTTCATCCCTGTCAATATCATCTCATCACTGTTTCTGCAAAAAGAAGGCATCTTCTAAGGTTGACGTGACATGTTCAGGTTGCTAACAATCTATGACAAACAGCATACAGTGAAGGACTTTCCTGTAATATTCCTTGTTTTGCAATGGGGATTGTTGCTCACTACTTGGATTGCTATATTCTTGTAAAATTACCTCTTCAAGTGCACAATCCAACAAGAGGCACTGCCTGTCATCCTGCCTCATGATGTGTCTAAAGGTACAAAGGAAATCATGCTAATGAGCTAATCAATTTGCAAAATTATGTGTTATGAACTTAAACTCTCCATCATTAAGCATTCCTGAGATGCAGTACTTGCACAGACCTTATTTTTTCCTTCATTATAAAAATTTCTATGTCACTGAATTATAACTATCAAAGACAGAAAAGTGCTCAAAGTTGTAATGACTGGAGAGCTCTGCATAGTCCGATCCTGGAGAGAATGACAGTGAGAAAGATGATTACAAAGAAGATCATGAGCGAGAAAGAGGCACAAAGTTTGGGAATATGTGATTAAAAGAGGTGTAAGAAATGAGGACTATTTGGTTTTGCTAAAATTCAGATACACAGAGGAAACACCAAATGTGCATACTGAACACAGACGTACTCCCCAAGACCTAATATCCGAATCATTCTTCTCACTTTTCTACAAATGCATTCTTAATCTCTCTTAAGACATTGCACAGAGTATATGATTATTATAGCCATCTTAATTCTATTCTACTTGAGTGTTGGAGCTAACAAGCTACTCTTACTTATACATATTACTTTGGTTTCAAACCAATCCTCTTAATTCAAAAGTTACTTTTCTTTCCTTACATGACCACATCCATGAATAATTTCAAATCTTTCACTCAAATCTAAAAAATGCTCAAGTACTCCTTACCAATGTTTCACATTTAACTCCTCCATATGCTACATTCTTCACTTACTTTTTGCACATTCCACATAATCACAAGCATCAATTATTGCTGTAAAAATATGCATCCACACTGTCTACAAACAAGGCCACATATATTCTCAAGAAGAAGGACTGGTGGTGCCAGAGTCCCAAGCCCTTATCCTGCACACTCAAAAATGCATGTAAAGCTTAGTACATCCTAAAATACCCTACCATCAATACATATTTCTGAGTGGTGAGCACTTTGGTGAACACAAATTCTGAATCATGCAACAGTACCTTATACAGTAATTTCTAAAATAGTAATGCACACTTACATAACCCTGAATTTCAGCAGCAACAGTTGCACCAGACTTATCAATGATAGCATCCACTTCCTCTGTCACATCAAAGTATGCCTCGTTGTTTGTGTACTTAACGCCTGAACGTCGCCAAGGCACATTACTCAGCTGACCCGTTGGCAAAGTGGCACTTACACTATGGATATACAAATAATACCATGTACCACCAAAATAAAATAAATGAGTCCTTAGAATCTATTATATATACCAACATACATCTAATCACAACTAGCAGTAAGCTTTGCAGTGGGATAATTCATAAGCACTGGATGATACTTATCAAACTGTGAACTATGTAGTTTTTCTTTGTTTCCTCCAAATATATCTATCAACCTTCTCAGAAGGAAGATTACAATAGAGTACAGAGTGACCTTGGGGAAAGTCACATAAACTAGTAATATTTGCCAGTCATACTAACTAGCAATATATGCTAGTTCCCAGGCATTAAATATCTTAATTACATCGACTTACTTAGAAATATGCTTGATTTATGCAGGATAAGACATACTCATAAAACTTAACTTTCCATGATTACATGTGGAGCCTGCTAACCACAATCAAAATACCATTTCAGGGGATTATTACATTCTATAAACCACCCTGTAGTGTAAGGCTGCATCTCATTCAATGCCATAGAATGCTTTTCTATTTTAGTAACACACATGAATTCCTGCTGATCTATAACTTCCATTGTACATAAAGTAATTTATCCACACTAAGAACTTGGGCCATGCCCGACTAGCCCACTAGGGAAGTGAGATAAAGTGTTAACAGAATTAAGTTTCCATAAGAATAGGTGTCCTGCAATGTTGTGAGGAGTTTATAACACCTACCTTGCAGTGATATGTAGTACATTCTAAAGAATGACTCTTTCATTCAATAAGGGTTCTTTTGACAATGGCGATACATAAGAAAACTGTAAAAGTTCTCAATTAATATGTGAATTGTCTGGAAAATTATAGTCACCATAATAATGTTTTTAACCCTTTCTAAGTGGCAAAAATCATTCCCCCTCCCCCCTTCGGAGTTTAAGAATATGAAATAATGATATATGGAAAAAAGATATACTTCTCATACTCTACCATCAGGGAATGGAGTATTTATGCCCAATTATAAATATGTAGAACTGTATTGGAAGTAGCTTTTCATTATATGAAAAACTTGACCCTGCTAGGGATCTCATGTCTGTTATCAACCTGCATGGGGCCTGGTCCCCCACTGTTCATGGTGCACAAAGGATAGATGGTGGACAACCAGAGAGTGGCCCAGTTGTGATCCATTCCCTTAACATGAATCATAGGGGTGATCTTTGTGTACAAGATGCCCCCACCACTCCTAACCATGTGAGAAAAACAGTCCCTACAAAACAGAATAACTACCTTCCCCAAGAATTGAACTCGTAAAGCCAATTCTTTCCCAAAACACCAGTTAAGGTCAATGAGTCAGAACTAAGACAAGGCTGGATACATCTGATGAGCTTGGCGATTTGGAGTATTACGAGCAGTCAGCCTGAGGAAGCTGGGAATGATGATGTCACCGCTGGATGTTGACTTCATATTAGAAGGAAGTGGACCCAAAGTAAGATAGAGCCAATAACGCTGAATGGTTAATTAAAGAAGAGTGAAACGCGTTTACCTTACCATAAAGAGAGGGTTAGAGGCATCTAACCCTTGGAAATCATGGAGATTCTCTCAGCCTGTGGGACAAACTAACCATGGAAAGAAAGAATACAGAGCAAATCAATTTGAGCTCATCAGGCATTTGTAGACCTGATTCTTAAAACTGGAAAGGTTTTATGAAGAGGAAAAGATGAAAGAAGGAAGAAAATTCCACAGCTTCGCAATATGATATTTGGTGGATTCTCAAGTGGTTGGTCTCCATAAAGAAATTACAAAAAGCAGGAGCCAGTTGCAAGCTGAGGATACAGGCCTTAGCTATGCATAAAATGCTACTGTTATAACTACTGTGGCACAAAGGTGTCCGAAAACATGCGTCAAAATCACGTTTCCAATAATTATACTATCAAACAGGAAAAAGTCTGAGAGAAAATAATCTGCACATATCCCCTCACAAGGTAATAGTCCTACTTAAGATGGGAATTTTAACAAAATCATAACATTCACCTGCAGAGAAGCACCGCTCACTGTAAATTTATGATCATACATGACATCAACTTTTGGACTGGGATGTGGCTTGGTTGGTATGGGTGTTGCAATTCTGAAGCTCAGAAATTCTGCAGCAGGCACATACTCATTCATGTGTTAAATAATATTTCTAATAAATGTATCTGTAATCAGCAAAGAAAGGATACAACTATATCACCTTATAAGTAATAATAATACTGGTGGAAGTGGTACTCCGATAACAGTATACAGTATCTACATGATTACTACATATAGTTCAATCATATCTCACTATGTGTTAAAGAATTCACACTACAAGCACCAAGCGTACTGCTTACACACATCACTATACCACTAAAAAATACATCACTACCCTGCATCACTTCATTATTTCCAATGTGACAAAAGGTTTGGAAGTTTTTTGCATAATGTGTCATGAGATACCTTCAATATCTTTCTCTGAATCCCTGAGTATATGTGTAGATGCTCTTATTCATCATAAATGCAGAAAAATCCTCTTCATGGGGTTAATGCAAGAGTATAACACTTCAGCATACACTGAAATAGGTATTACTGAATCTAGGTTTGGCAGCATTTACCTGTGACTGCAAGCTTTCCCAGCATCTGTAGAAACCTTCAGTTTTCTCATCAATGCATCAAGTGTTTAGCCCCACTGATACAGTGTAGCATTCTAAGAAAAAAATAAATAACTACTAATACATTTCATTTCTTAAAAATCTTTCTCCAGTTGTCCTCTCATATCTTTTCACCTATGTTACCATAAGGTTAAAAAAAAAAAAATGTGCTTGTAGCTGCACACCAAAAAGTTGGGGAGGTAAAATAAAAATTATAGCAAACTTTTCCACTTTCTAAGCACAATATTAAACAGAAATTCAGTTTTCACGAGGTGTGTACATTGGTGTATATTCTGTATGATTGTTTTTCATACTTGATTGCCATTTCCTGCATTAATGAGGTAGAAACAAGAACAAACAAAGGTCTCATCCCCTCACATCCATTTACTAGATGTCATGTGTAATGCATTGAAACCAAAGCTCCCTATCCACAACCAGACCCCACAAACCTTTCCATGGTTTACCTCGGACACTTCACATGCCCTGGTTCAGTCCAGACAGCACATCAATCTTTGTATACCACACCATTCCAGTTCACTCTATCCCGTACACATCTTTCACCCTCCTGCATGTTCAGGTCCAATTTGCTTAAAATCTTTTCACTTATAAAATATAGTTGATAAGTAACCAGTAATACAAAACATATATGGATTAATAAAAGCAATTATCAGCAGTTTTTCATGTGGTTTAACAAGCACATTTCTTTAGTACAATTCATACTCAAGAACTGTTGACATGTCCTAGATACCAAGATGTGCATAGTTTATAAACTAAAATTTTGGTGAGGATTCTAAAGTGGGCACTGTGCTTTAAAATATATAATAAAACTAACAGAGAAGTGCAGTGAAGATAATTTTAAAAGAAGATTCCAAAGTGTCAACTGTGCTTTAAAGCAGACTAGAATACACCAGAAGATACTGTAAGATCCATAAACTATCAATAAACAGTCCAAGTTGTTTACATCTAGTGAAAATGTTCTATGCAGATATGATCCAGTATTTCACAGTATTAACCCTTAAATGTCAGGTGACTTGCAATATGGACAAAAAAAAGTCCTTAAATTTTCTGTTTTTCATTATAATATGAAAGAGGACCATGGAAAAACAAAGGAACTATCTAACATAATTCACAAAATTGTGGCTGTGTTACTGTTCAATTATCTTGGTAGAGGTAATGGAGAAGAACAGTGCAGGAAAGGTGAAGTTAGAGTAGGGGGTGAGCCTCGTAATGTATATTCAGTAATGCATGTAGAAGTAAAGAAAGGATATGTACAAAAAAATCAGCTAACATAACTCATATGGCAATGGTACAGCACTGAATTTAACATGTAAATACCCTTGGGGGAGGAAAGATGGAGTGGTGTTATGGGGAGAGGGAGTCCAAGGACACAAATCCACAAGATGAAACTTTTGCACTATCAATGGTTAAATATCTACACACATTTACTTGTATCTACATATACTGACATTTATTTACATATGCATTTACATTTCAAAACTGCTTTCAGAGAGTGACCAAGGTAACATTTAGCATTCATACATTCATGCATTCATACATATGCAAGAGTTTTGGAAAGAGGGGCAAGTATGAAGTCTGTTGGGGATGAGAGAGCTTGGGAAGTGAGTCAGTTGTTGTTCGCTGATGATACAGCGCTGGTGGCTGATTCATGTGAGAAACTGCAGAAGCTGGTGACTGAGTTTGGTAAAGTGTGTGAAAGAAGAAAGTTAAGAGTAAATGTGAATAAGAGCAAGGTTATTAGGTACAGTAGGGTTGAGGGTCAATTCAATTGGGAGGTGAGTTTGAATGGAGAAAAACTGGAGGAAGTGAAGTGTTTTAGATATCTGGGAGAGGATCTGGCAGCGGATGGAACCATGGAAGCGGAAGTGGATCATAGGGTGGGGGAGGGGGCGAAAATTCTGGGAGCCTTGAAGAATGTGTGGAGGTCGAGAACATTATCTCGGAAAGCAAAAATGGGTATGCTTGAAGGAATAGTGGTTCCAACAATGTTGTATGGTTGCGAGGCGTGGACTATGGATAGAGTTGTGCGCAGGAGGATGGATGTGCTGGAAATGAGATGTTTGAGGACAATGTGTGGGGTGAGGTGGTTTGATCGAGTAAGTAATGTAAGGGTAAGAGAGATGTGTGGAAATAAAAAGAGCGTGGTTGAGAGAGCAGAAGAGGGTGTTTTGAAATGGTTTGGTCACATGGAGAGAATGAGTGAGGAAAGATTGACCAAGAGGATATATGTGTCGGAGGTGGAGGGAACGAGGAGAAGAGGGAGACCAAATTGGAGGTGGAAAGATTGGAGTGAAAAAGATTTTGTGTGATCGGGGCCTGAACATGCAGGAGGGTGAAAGGAGGGCAAAGAATAGAGTGAATTGGAGCGATGTGGTATACCGGGGTTGACGTGCTGTCAGTGGATTGAATCAAGGCATGTGTATGGGGGTGGGTTGGGCCATTTCTTTCGTCTGTTTCCTTGCGCTACTTCGCAAACGCGGGAGACAGCGACAAAGCAAAAAAAAAAAAAAAAAAAAAACATATTTCAAAATACCGATGAGAAATTTAAGCAAAGCCTGTAAAACTAAGTGCATACTTGAGAACTTTTGGCACCTGTTATGGAAGTATTTATTGACTGACTCCCAACATTCAAGGGTCAATAAGTATAACAGTTACATCCCTCTTTCTTTTAGAAAATAAAAATGTATCACTATCACTTTCAATTCTTAAGTTTCATTACAGTGACCTTTGCAGATACTTATTCAATATAGTATCAAACTAAACATGGAATAACTACATGAATTTCTATAATAATCCATCTCCTACTGTGCTTTATCACTCATAAGTCCCAATACCAAATCACTGATAACATAAATAAGATGCATACCTTTATAATGATATATGAATAAAAGCATGAAGAAAATTAGACCAAAGTTCTTAAGCATTCTGGTCATTAATGTTCATCAACAAAGAAAATCCATGGATTTTAAGTCACTACATACCAAATATGGAAAAAAACTACATTACAATTTTACAACTTACTTGTATCATCAGTACTGTCTACGCTTGTGCTAATGTTTTTACTACTAAATTATGTTCCAAAATCAAACTTACCGATATTCTCTGTAGTAAAAAAAATATATCAATACGTTAGATACATTTCTCTATTGCATTGTAATAAAAATACAAACTTAACTCTTATTACATAAAAACATAGCTTGATATTCATTCAAAACTGAAAGTAGTATATAAAAATGCTCAGAGGAGCCAATGATCCAGTATCATGAAGTGTCATCAAAAACACCATGTCTACACATCACAAATGACCTTGCCAAAATCTTAATACACACTTAGGTTAAACCAAACAACTGTTTAAATTCAAAACTGAAATATAAGCTAATATATAAAAGAACCAAATCTGTCTGGAAAGACATCCTGTATGTATGTGCACATATATCCTCAAATATCAAAACTTTGTTTAAAAGTTTATATATTTTTGTATACATCTACACACAAGCACATATGCATAACAATACAATATGACCATCACTATGCTAAGGGAATCCTTGCATATGCAGGAAAAAACTCAGATGCACTCTGTGGTTATATCACAAATCAAAATTGAAGAGTGAGAGCACCTTTTCTCTACATGCCTTTCTTAACAATAACAAACATCTAAAATGTTCAACATGTTCCAATTTGAACAAATTAATTCACAAGGAAAACTTTAATATTCAAGAATTCCTCCAACTGGAGTATAAGACATGGCTTTTTTTAATCAAGGAAAGAGACATGGCAACCAAGAACACCTGTATTTAACAGGCTATGATCCATGTTTGATTTAATTTCCTATGCTTCCTCATTCTTTTCTGAATCAAGTAACTATTCCTTGGCTTCCTCGATTCTTTTTAAGCCCAGTAACCAACTGGACACTTGTCAAATTCATATTTTGTTTACCTTCAGAAGCAAACACCAAAGTGATTGCATAAAAATACACATAGTCCAAGGAACAACTTTATTACGCTTTGGATGCATTGACTGACCGAATGTCCTTTGAGTCACTGAAAAGTATCCTATCATAGCAAGATGAAAGGTATAACTCATTAGCTAGGGTTGACCACTTATTTCTGTTAAGAGCTATCTTCAGTGGGACACATCTTAGTGCCCAGAGTGTCTAGAACATGTTCATTCACTAAACCATTTCATGAAATTAAAAAATGTCTCTTAACAAACCAAGTAAACTAGGTACGACAAGTGAACCAAAAATGATATACCATTGCTACTCTCTGAAAGATCAGCAGCTAGATGATTTTCCTATCCAGTAAAAAGAGCATTTTGACACAGTAAACTGTCAATTCCAGTATGGTTGCTCATGATCCGGATGGCTTGCTTGTTATAAAAAACTTATCATGTTAAAAGAATTTTTTTTTTTTTTTTTTTTTATACTTTGTCGCTGTCTCCCGCGTTTGCGAGGTAGCGCAAGGAAACAGACGAAAGAAATGGCCCAACCCCCCCCCATACACATGTATATACATACGTCCACACACGCAAATATACATACCTACACAGCTTTCCATGGTTTACCCCAGACGCTTCACATGCCTTGATTCAATCCACTGACAGCACGTCAGCCCCGGTATACCACATCGCTCCAATTCACTCTATTCCTTGCCCTCCTTTCACCCTCCTGCATGTTCAGGCCCCGATCACACAAAATCTTTTTCACTCCATCTTTCCACCTCCAATTTGGTCTCCCTCTTCTCCTTGTTCCCTCCACCTCCGACACATATATCCTCTTGGTCAATCTTTCCTCACTCATCCTCTCCATGTGCCCAAACCACTTCAAAACACCCTCTTCTGCTCTCTCAACCACGCTCTTTTTATTTCCACACATCTCTCTTACCCTTACGTTACTCACTCGATCAAACCACCTCACACCACACATTGTCCTCAAACATCTCATTTCCAGCACATCCATCCTCCTGCGCACAACTCTATCCATAGCCCACACCTCGCAACCATACAACATTGTTGGAACCACTATTCCTTCAAACATACCCATTTTTGCTTTCTGAGATAATGTTCTCGACTTCCACACATTCTTCAAGGCTCCCAGAATTTTCGCCCCCTCCCCCACCCTATGATCCACTTCCGCTTCCATGGTTCCATCCGCTGCCAGATCCACTCCCAGATATCTAAAACACTTCACTTCCTCCAGTTTTTCTCCATTCAAACTCACCTCCCAATTGACTTGACCCTCAACCCTACTGTACCTAATAACCTTGCTCTTATTCACATTTACTCTTAACTTTCTTCTTCCACACACTTTACCAAACTCAGTCACCAGCTTCTGCAGTTTCACACATGAATCAGCCACCAGCGCTGTGTCATCAGCGAACAACAACTGACTCACTTCCCAAGCTCTCTCATCCCCAACAGACTTCATACTTGCCCCTCTTTCCAAAACTCTTGCATTTACCTCCCTAACAACCCCATCCATAAACAAATTAAACAACCATGGAGACATCACACACCCCTGCCGCAAACCTACATTCACTGAGAACCAATCACTTTCCTCTCTTCCTATATCTATATCTATATCTATATCTTTAACCCAGTTCCTGTTAACACGGATCAAACTCTGCCTTTTGGCCCTCTCAAATAAATCCACAATATATGCCTAGAAGGCTGAAGTGAACAAAATCTTCCACACTACTAAATTACTTCATTATCATTAGATCAGATGTTAATTCATTAGTCAATGATGCTAATGTAACTATTCCCTCTTCTATTTTCACACAAAATGCCTTCATATCACATGATTACCATTCAACAGCTCATCTCCACTGTTCATGTTTTTCAACTATCTTTATCAAGGAAAACCAGTGTTTCACACTTATAAAAGAAATGAACAAGTTTCCCTTCATGCAAACAGAAATCAAACTTCCTTTTCACCACAGCTCTCAGTACACCTTAAAGTCTTCTTCCTTGCATGACTCAACTCTCATATCTAGCTTTCTTGTTGCCATATCTAATTATATTTATATCTTTATTTCATTTCGCTTTGTCGGTCTCCCGCGTTAGCGAGGTAGCGCAAGGAAACAGACAAAAGAATGGCTCAACCCACCCACATACACATGTATATACATACACGTCCACACATGCAGATATACATACCTATATATCTCAATGTAAACATATATATACACACACAGACATATACATATATACACATGTACATAATTCATACTGTCTGTCTTTATTTATTCCCATCGCCACCTCGCCACACATGGAATAACAACCCCCTCCCCCCTCATGTGTGCGAGGTAGTGCTAGGAAAAGACAACAAAGGCCCCATTCATTCACACTCAGTCTCCAGCTGTCATGTAATAATGCACCGAAACCACAGCTCCCTTTCCACATCCGGGCCCCACACAACTTTCCATGGTTTACCCCAGACGCTTCACATGCCCTGGTTCAATCCATTGACAGCACATCAAACCCGGTATACCACATCGTTCCAATTCACTCTATTCCTTGCACACCTTTCACCCTCCTGCATGTTCAGGACCCGATCACACAAAATCTTTTTCACTCCATCTTTCCACCTCCAATTTGGTCTCTCACTTCTCGTTCCCTCCACCTCTGACACATATATCCTCTTGGTCAATCTTTCCTCACTCATTCTCTCCATGTGACCAAACCATTTCAAAACACCCTCTTCTGCTCTCTCAACCACACTCTTTTTATTTCCACACGTCTCTCTTACCCTTACATTACTTACTCGATCAAACCACCTCACACCACACATTGTCCTCAAACATCTCATTCCCAGCACATCCATCCTCCTGCGCACAACTCTATCCATAGCCTACGCCTCGCAACCATACAACAGTGTTGGAACCACTATTCCTTCAAACATACCCATTTTTGCTTTCCGAGATAATGTTCTCGACTTCCAAACATTCTTCAAGGCTCCCAGAATTTTCACCACCTCCCCCACCCTATGATTCACTTCCGCTTCCATGGTTCCATCCGCTGCCAGATCCACTCCCAGATATCTAAAACACTTCACTTCCTCCAGTTTTTCTCCATTCAAACTTACCTCCCAATTGACTTGACCCTCAACCCTACTAAACCTAATAACCTTGCTCTTATTCACATTTACTCTTAACTTTCTTCTTTTACACACTTTACCAAACTCAGTCACCAGCTTCTGCAGTTTCTCACATGAATCAGCCACCAGCACTGTATCATCAGCAAACAACAACTCTGACTCACTTCCCAAGCTCTCTTATCCACAACAGACTGCATACTTACCCCTCTTTCCAAAACTCTTGCATTCACCTCCCTAACAACCCCATCCATAAACAAGTTAAACAATCATGGAGACATCACACCCCTGCCACAAACGTACATTCACTGAGAACCAATCACTTTCCTCTCTTCCTACACGTACACATGCCTTACATCCTCGATAAAAACTTTTCACTGCTTCTAGCAACTTGCCTCCCACACCATATATTCTTAATACCTTCCACAGAGCATCTCTATCAACTCTATCATATGCCTTCTCCAGATCCATAAATGCTACATACAAATCCATTTTTTCTCACATACATTCTTCAAAGCAAACACTTGATCCACACATCCTCTACCACTTCTGAAACCACACTGCTCTTCCCCAATCTGATGCTCTGTTCATGCCTTCACCCTCTCAATCAATACCCTCCCATATAATTTACCAGGAATACTCAACAAACTTATACCTCTGTAATTTGAGCACTCACTCTTATCCCCTTTGCCTTTGTACAATGGCACTATGCAAGCATTCCACCAATCCTCAGGCACCTAATTATATACAGTTTTAATACATTAATATTTCATTCTTCTCCATTCAAACTGATTTTAAACTTAGCATACTATCTATGTATTCTATCTATATCTCTGATGCCTGTTCCTTCCAGGAACCCCCTCAAGAGGGTGGCCATGGCAAAAGTCTTCATAACTGGTGAACTCTTAGCCTTTAATGCCTCACCTTTAACAGTCCACTGACAGAGGGCAATGCTAGCACAGTATTTCCAGAGGGTCCAAACTAATGTTCCTACCAATTACTTCTGCCCAAAGCGTTCATCAAATGTTCTAATTTATTACTTCCACCTAATACTCATGCCTAATATTCCGACCTACTACTTCTACCTAATGCTCCTGCCTACTACTTTTATCTAATGCTCCAAAATGCATGGTCAGCACATAGCACTCACTGCTCAACACAAGAAAATCTAGGTTTAAAAGGAATGATTTGTGTGAGTTAAGTATTGTCAAGTGTTATGTGTGACAAAGAGATTCTATGTTTGTAGGCAGAATCCCAGCAGTCCACTTGTGGCTGAGGCAGAAAGAGTACAACTTGACAACCACTGAAGTGCTCATTACAAGACTGTAGTACTGGTAATATACTTCCCTAGCCAGTGGCTGCCTACCAACTTCTACCTACAAACTCAGCATACCAGCCACTAAAATTAACAGCTTTGCTTTCTTTTATATATAATTACTTTCGACATCCTTCTAGTACATGTATCAACAATGTCACTTAACATTTTGCAAATATCATCTCCTGATTCAGCTAAAAGAGTAGCAACAGCCACATACAACAGCTGTGCTTGTTTATGTTCTCTTCCACAGTGGTCTCTTTCATCACATACATTTCAGTATATATCTTGAATACTGACAAACGTTAATTAGTATTTACCACATCATCACTACGTGAGACTAATACATTATTTGATTTACAGATTAATGGGATTTAATCAAATGCTCTATGATCTTACTAAGAAAAACATGGAAAATTACCAAGAAACAAGACAACCGTAATCCCATCTCAGAGATGGCTATTCACTTTTCCTGACATTCACATCTAATATTCTCTATCCCATTTGCATTACTTCTTTAGATCAAACCTGCTTAACATGAGTGACTATGCACTGAATGTATGCTCTTAACACAGAAATGAACCAACTTATCTTCATTATAGCAAGCATCACTCTCAAAACAAAATAAACACTTACTTGGATTTGCCAGTAACAGTGTTGGCTATGGTACGTAAGATGTTTGGAGGTTTGATGAGTTCCTTCAAGATGTTGCTCTCTGTTGCTAGTGGGAACCCATTGTCCAGCATCTCATCCAATAACTGGGATAAAATTCTCACTCAATTTTGACAACACACTTGACAGCTTAAATCTATCCATCCATCTCATTATCTACATATAATCAGCATCATAGTATGAGCTAAAACACTGTACTATTACAAATATTCACCTACTTAGGTAAAAACTATTCAACAATGTGCCCTAATATACTGGCTCCAATTTTCTATTTTTTTCTTATACGTTCACTGTTTCCCACTTTAGTGAGGTAGTGCCAGGAACAGATGAAATAACGTCATTTCCTTACAATCACTCTCCAACTCTCCAAAAACAGCCAAGCCCCACAGATCAATTCTGTGCTCCCCTTGACTGCTTCATATGGCCTGGTTTACTAAGTCCATTAACAACATGTCACCCTCCATGTACATCACTCCAATTTGCTCTATCCCAAGTACACTTCTTATCCTTCTGAATGCTCAGGCACCTGAAGCCTCTTTCACTCCACTGTTCCACCTCCTCAGTCTTCCCCTATCTCTTACTCTCTCTATTTCTACCAAGGAGATTCTCTTTGTCAGGGTTTCTTCCCTCAACCTCTCCAGGTGTCAAAAAATCTTCAATGCACCCCAAGTCAGGTCTCTCAATCAGACAGCACTTATGAGCACATCTCACTCTCACACAGTTATTCCTTATACAATCAACCTTTCTCACACCATACATTGCCTTAGATGTTTCATTTCCAGCACATTCACCTTCTTCCATTCTCTTGCATTCAGGAAACAAGACATATCCATTTAACACCATCAGGCCTGTTTAACCTTTAAACACTTCCATCTTACATTAACAGACAATGACCTCCATTCCACACACTTAAAGTTCTCAGAACCTCTGCCCCACTTCCCAATCCATGACTCACTTCAGCTCCCATGGTTCCATCCATTGAGACCACTCTCAGGTACCTAAAGCACTCCACTTCTTCTAAGTTCTTCTCTTTCAAACTCACAATCAACTTATCCTATCTCAAAGCCCTGTTACAACTCATTACCTTACTTTTATATAGATAAATTCTCAACTTCTTATCCTTACAACCAAAGTTGGGCAGATAATTATTGAAGTTAATATGTGTTATTGGACCACTTAACTTCCAATAATTAGATTTTCTAGTCATAATGTCTGTTAATTTTTTGTCCAATAAGATGTTCAATTTTATGTTTTCTTTTTAGGTTCATCAGTATAACTGTCTTTCACTGTTGTTAATTCTATTTCTTGTAATAAGGAAGTCTAAACTACAATTGGTTATCTAATAGATATACTTTGTTCATTCTTTTGTCATTTAAATATCATTTATGTATTTTTTTATTATACTTGACCACTGCTTCCCACACCAGTGAGTTAGTGCCAGGAAACAGACAAAGAAAGACCCACCCACCCATATACATACATATATACATACATGCCCATTTACGTACATATACACACATACATATCAACATATACACATACACATATACACATGTACATATTCATACTCGCTTGCCTTTATCCATTCAAGGTGCCACCCCTCCCCACAGGAAACAGCATCAACACCCTCCTGTATCAACAAGGTAGCACCAGGAAAACAGACAAAAAAGGTCACATTTGTTCACACTGCCTCTAGCTGTCACGTGTAATGCATCAAAACCACAACTCCCTATCCACATCCAGGCCCCACAGACCTTTCCATGGTTTACCCCAGACATTTCATTTGCTCTGGTTCAGTCCATTGACAGCACATCTACCAAGGTATACTACAATGTTCCAATTAAATTTATTCTTTGCATACCTCTCACCCTCCTTTATGTCAGGCCCCAATTACTCAAAATCTTTTTCACTCCATCCTTTCACCTCCAATACGGTGTCCTGCTTCTCCTGACACATATATCCTTTTTGTCAACCTTTCCTCACTCATTCTCTCCTTATGTCCAAACCATTTCAACACACCCTATTCCACTCTCTCCACCACACTCTTTTTATTACCACACATCTCTCTTACTCTTTCATTACTTATTCGATAAAACCACCTCACACCGAATACTGGCTTCAAACATTTCATTTCCAACACATCCACCCTCCTCTGTAAAACTCTATCTAGAGCCCATGCCTCACAACCATATAATATTGTTGGACCTACTATTCCTTCAAACATACCCATTTTTGCTCTCAAAGATATTCTCTCTTTCCACACATTCTTCATCACTCCTAGAACCTACGCCCCTCCCCCACCCTATGACTCACTTACATGGTTCCCAAAAAAATTTGCTGCTGTCCACTCCCAGATATCTAAAACACTTCACTTTCTCCAATTTTTCTCCATTCAAACTCACATCCCAACTAACTTATCTCTCAACCCTGCTGAACACAACAAATTTGCTCTTATTCACATTTACTCTCAACTTTCTCCTTTCACACATTTTTCTAAAGTCAGCCACCAACTTCTGAAGTTTCTCATTCAAATCAGCCACCAGTGTTTATCATCAGCAAACAACAACTAACTCACTTCCCAGGCCTCCTCATCCACAACAGACTGCATACTTGCCCCTCTCTCCAAAACTCTTTCATTTACCTCCTTAACCACCCAATCCATAAACAAATTAAACAACCACACCCCTGCCACAGATCAACATTCACTAGGAACCAATCACTCTCCTCTCTTCATACTCGTACACATGCCTGAAATCCTTGATTGAAACTTCTCACTGCTTCTACCAGCTTACCTCCCACACCATACAATCATAAGATCTACAAAGCATCTCTATCAACTCCATCATATGCCTTCTCCAGATCCATAAATGCCACATACAAATTCATCTGTTTTCCAAGTATTCTCACATACATTCTTCAAAGTAAACACCTGACCCACACATACTCTACCACTTCTGAAATCACACTGCTCCTTCTCCTCCCCGGTCTGATGCTGTGTATGTGCCTTCACCCTCTTAATCAGTATCCTCCTATACAATTTTCCAGGAATACTCAACAAACTTATGCCTCTTTAGTTTGAACACTTACCTTTATCCCCTTTCCCTATGTACAATGGCATTATACATAAATTTTGACAATCCTCAGGTGCTTCACCATGATCCATACATACACTGAAAATCCTTACCAACCAATCAACAACACAGTCACCCCCTTTCTTAATAAATTCAACTGCAATACCATCCAAACCCACTGCCTTGCTGGATTTCATCTTCGCAAGGCTTAACTGATGAAAATACAGATATATCATATATTCCATTTCTGATAAAATAATTCTGCATAAAAATGTCAAAGAGCACATTTACATTCTCTGACTTACCTCATACACTACGACATAGTGCTCCTTAATAATGGACTCAGTACATTCTCCAAAGTAATCTTCAAAGGTGTCAACTACACGATGGAGAAACTCAATCACAAACAAAGGAGGAACTGTAAAGATAATCAAATACTATCAGAGCATATCAATACAGCTCATTGTTATTATTCTCACCATTATCATTATTTAATTGTTCCATGCCACACATAGTTGGCAGTGCTATTCATTGTGGTATGATTAGGCTTGTCGCTCTGTCCTGTTAAACTGTAATACTCAGCCAATCTTTTTCACCCAGAAGCATACTACAACAAGCAATGAGTAATAATGAAAGATGATACTTTTTCAATTTACCATAACCCACCTTCAGTCATACACACAGCAATAAAGAAGAGGTTACTTCGTAGAACACTGATGAGATAGTGGTGTGGAGTGGTGATGACCGGTGGAATGTCCTCATTGTTATTAGCTTTCCTTTGAGCATCAAAGAAATAATCACATATAGATCTGGGAATGACACTCTTCCAGTGCTTCTCCATAAACACATCACTGAAAATAGTAACATAAAAAGACCTAAAATAACAGTTTAAAACTATATATGGGCACACAGCCATGATTTTTCTGCAAGCATCATAAAAGACCTGCCAGTGTTGATGTCTCATCATCTAATACACTGTCCCCACACCACCTACAAACTTCAATCACTGTATAATTCCCCATCACTTACCCAGCCTTGATTTGGACTTTCTTGGTCACAGAAGCCTTCAACATTAAAAAAAAAATAAAACATTACTGCTGATACAGCAGCACCCACTTTCATTTAGAGGGCTACTCAAATATTTGAAATTCTAAGCCCTCTATAATATCAACACATTCTTCTGCTATTATTCTCCTTCAATATCTCTTTTGGATTTTGCTTTGTTTTTAATTCTGCAAGAGTCCTTTCACACAAGCTAAGAATCCTGATCTTCAACCAGTTAGTCAATCTAACTAATATTCTAACTGAATTAACAAAAATAGAGGTACCAGAACATCACCTCTCAGGGAGTTTTTCTTTTATGGTATATTTGTATAATATCTGTTCTTGGCTGAAATTTCCATTCCTAATTCAAGAATACGAAATGAAAATAACAGTGTTGAAATCAAATGCTTGTTTATGTCCTTCATTGCAACTCAAATGAGCTTTATAACATTTCTGAGTATTCAGACCTTACAAAAACCTTATCAGTTACACCAAAACTACTATACTGAGGAACAACGTAACATAAACGAACCTCTGGATAACTAATGAAAACATAAAACAATGTTAACCGAGAGTACATATAAAAATCATTAGACCCTGTACACAGCCATATAAACACGCATATCATCATCCAATTACCATAATGGTATTTAATCACTTTAAATTTCACAAAAATCATATGACAAATGTATTGGAATTAAGAAGAATTTGGAAACATGACTAAAAATCCAGTCTTTTGCCGTGATTACCATTATATGTTACCAATCGATTCATAACCTACTTTACAAACACCTTTTAAAACTGTGGGTTAGAATAAAGATTTCAGTGTTCAGCAAACCTACTACTGTTGTAGACTCACTTATTACAAGAGGGAAACAAACATCCATAAGATCATAATCAAATGACACCATAGAAATAATCTATGGAACTGGAAGAACTTCATATCAATGGACTGGAGCTGTGATTTCAAGCACTCAGTTTTTAACCTGGTATAATAAATAAATGAAAATGGGGAGGGCTATGAAGAATAAGGGAAAAATGGAGTTAATTACCACAAAAGTTGGTGAGGTGAAACTTGTACAAATCAATTGAACCCATTATAAAGGGTCCTGTTGTCACCCATGAGCTCCTTCTAGGAGCTCCTGCAGCGCCTATGCTGCATCAATGGCGAAATGATGGACTCATTTGGAATGAAAAGTTCTTTGACGAGACTGTAAATGATACAGCCTCGCCAAAGGTGACCTTTGGCTTGCAGTGTAACCACGCGCAGGCCGAGTCCTGTAACACCAGTGATCACACAAAGTAAGCTATTCATTCCTGTGAGCCATCCAGCACGCTGGGCTTGATGTAATTAATGCCACCATAACTATTACCTTTCGCCGGCTGTGGTCTGTAAGTGTCAATCCACTGATCATACCGCCACTCCTTATCCTCTTACTAATAACTCAGTCACCAGCTTAAATTCTCATTCTACTGCACATTAATAACTTTAAAAAATCCCACTTATATCTTACCCGGACGAATTTATTATAAAAAGGCTGTGTATCATTTTGCCACGAATTCACAGGACACGATGAGAAAACAAGATAAAAACAGCTTCTTCTTTGTTGTGCAGCTGACTTATAGTTCCCTCACTGCTGATTACTGCACATGTTCTTTATTTGTTGAAGTACTCCGTCAAGAATATGACATCACATTACATGGTGCAGGTTGAGTCGTACAACTGTCAACCCACCAGAATCCAATAGGACTTAGGGGGAACGGCAGTGTTTACTTGTGTCCGATTCTCTTCTACTTTGCATATTTTAGTTTCGACACTGTTCAATTTTTACTTTCAATCAAATTAATAAAAAGAATATTGTATGTTTTGTGATATGTACCTTAGATTTATAATTCCGAGATATGATTATTTTCCGATGTCTCGTTTAGTAAAACAATAATCCAAATGAAATCAAAAGAAACCATTTAGAATAATATGTTTGGGAAATCTACAAGCCTAAATTTTTATGATTTTTTATGCATAATTTTGTCGTATTTTATAATACTAAAGACTGAAATTGCAATACTATGGTAATATGTAAATAATGGTCTGAAAACCATCTAAAAGCTATAAATACCAAAAAGATCTTAACGTTGTGATACAGTAATAAAATTTCCTATACATTGTTTGATACATACAAAAGAAAAAAACATTAAGTAACCATTGGGAAAAGATTTCAATAATAAAGGTTTTGAATGATGGAATGGAGCACGCAAGTAACGTCAGCAGGGATGATAATAGAATTCCTTCATTTACGAATGATGTGATATTTTTAAAGAGGTCTGCATTGTTTACAAATATTTAACGTTGTTGGTAATGTTGGTCATTTTTCGAAGAATGAACGAAGAAATGTACAGGATATTACAAGAAATTAGATAAATGCAATAATTACGATTCAGGTAATGTATGAACTGCAGTCAGCGATGGATATCTGGGGTAGAATGACGAATTTATAAAAGTGCAACTTGATACGCACACCTCGTTTAGAGCTTGTAGACAAGCTGTCCTGTATGTGTCGGCTGTCACGAATATTTTTACATAACTACATACATACATATTTGAAATCTAGTCGAGGGTGTTAGCCACATACGGCTGCACCAGTTCTAAATCTTCAATGTTATGGAGGTTCAGTCGAGATGGTAGCTGTATAACGACGTCATGTTTTTACCAGATTGTATCTAAGCTCATTTTAGACTTCATTGTTGTAGGGGTAAAAAGAAATCCATAAATATATTACTCTGTTGCAAAATGTATATTTTCCAATATTTAACTGGTATTTTAAGATTTTATGTCCTTTTGTAATTATTTTCCCTTCATTCAAAATCTGCTTTTATGGAGAATTCATATTCATATTGTTTCATTGATGTTTCTTTTCCTTTAGTATGACAGCTTAGGTAACCGTAGAACTTTCAGTCTATTCTCATGTATATGATTACTTAGTCATGGCACCAGTTTGCATGCTCTCCTCTGCACATTTTCAATCATGTTTATGTTATTTTTTGTATTGAAACCACACCTGAATTGCTTATTTCACATGTAGTCTGACAGGTGTTGCATGTAACATTTTGAAGCTTGTATTGTCTCTTTAATTTCTTGTTTCTCCTGATAATAGAGTTTGCATTGATAACTTTTCTGAAATGTGATGATTAGAATTCTAACTGCTGTCGATTGTCACTTCCATCTCCATTTCTGAGTCTTATCTTTACATCATTGAAAGACCATGTTTCAGTGCTCGCTGACCTTTGGTTACTTTAGATTTGCCAGTTCTTAAAGTTTTTCATTTTCCCAAGATGGAATTTCAAAAGCCACTTTTCAGATAAGTGTTCATAAAATTGGTGTCCTCTTTGTAAGAGTATAGTCAGTATCTGTCTGGATGTTTCTGAAAATTTGTCTCATCTGCTGAGCATTACTTGTTTTTAGGGACTATGGTATGTCATTAATGAAGAGCACAAACAGTGTTGACTTTGAGGGATTTCACTAGTTACTTCCTTTCAGTTAGTTTTCAACCTTTCAGAATATCCTGTATCCAGTTGAAATGAAAATCCCTTAACATATACATCCTCATTTTATAGATTAGCCTTTAAGAAGAGATTTTAATTATAAAAAGCTCATAAAGTCATTGTATACTACATCCACCCAAGTCCAAGATCATAGTCTATCAAAACTCACAGATTGGATGTTGAGCCTCTAAGAAAGACAATTTCCACCAAAATAATATCTTAAGAAATATGGATTGGTTGGATATATTTTTGTATCCAAGATTTTATTTGGAAAATTTAAGTCATGTGTATTTTTAATTTTTATTTAAGTAAATGGAAAATAGGATATCACCTATTTGTTTTAGAAAGAGACAATATGATTTTAATAGTTCTTACTTTGATGTGCCACAAAGCTGCCTAACAAAATGAATCGTGGGAAGATATCTTTTGGAAAAATTGGACTCAGTCTGGGGGTAGCAAAACCCACAGATGAACCTGCAGTAGGAACTACCAGTGACAGTGGAGAGGATCACATTACAAGTACGCATTCTGGATTTGGGTCATTTGGAAAGAACCAGCCAGAGAAGAATGACAAGGATGATAAAGGTAAGTAAATTTTATAAATTTTACTGTTTAGTATTGAACTGAAAGTTAGGGGGCATTTTACAATTTGTATGCAGTAACCCTCTTGAGAATTTGACACAGTATGGCATGATGTGTATCATATCTTTCCACATTTTGATGATTCTCAAGTTAACAGAACTGGATGATTTATTCTAGATGATATCCTTCAGTTCCACATATCTGTATAACATATACTTTTGCAGTTATAACTATTTAGTTTTGTTGGAAGCCACCTAAGAAAACCCTGCACCTCAGAAGCCTTTCCTCTTCCCTTTCATTTACAGGTCTAAATATCTGTGCCTCCCATACTGTTAAGTACTGTATATAGCCTTTTTCTTAAAATTAACTGTATAATGAATGAGATATCTTTAATTTGGCAAAGAATTTAATGTAATGCATAGATTGTAAAGGAGACAACACTGGGATTTAGGGCCTACATAGGAGTGATTTACAAAATGTTCTCTGAATGGAAATTCCATATCATGTATCACTGAACTGCATGCAACATACTGTACTCCTGTACATTCTTCATAGAAATAGGACTGCATGTGTCATGACAACACTTTTCACATACACTATTTTACAGTATACAGATGCTCCCCGACATACTTCTGAGTTCCATTCTGACCAACTGGTCAGATCTTGAAATGGACATTAGTCAGACTTATGTCAGCATGGCATGTAGAATTCTCCTACCGATCCAGCATTCTTTTATCTTATTCAATTTCTCTCATGATTATCTTGCCTTTTTTCATCCAGCTTTATTACATGATTCTGGAGTTTCTTTTTACCTTTTATTTAAGATTCTTTAGTTTAGATTGATTCATCTAAACTTTCAATGAACTTTTTGGCAGCTCCTGTCAGTGCCTGTTGCTTCACCTATGACTTGAATGTTGTGCAAGCTATATCTTATGTCTTCTTTTGAATCTGTTGAACCAACCATGACTTGCTGTGAAGTTCTTGATGTAATCCTATCCTGCTTACTCCTTCAAAGTCTCAAAAAGACTTCAAGCCTTGCCTAAATTGTTAGTAAGCTTCTTGGTACATGTTTATGAATTTGATCTTTCATCCACAGCATAAAAAAAAATTTCATCTCGGATAGGCCCTTGTCATTGCTTTGTTATTATTGTTGACTTCATGCTTGCTGAACCTTTCACTGCTTTGTCCTTTAAGATTGTGAAGACCATTGAATAGAACAACTATATATCATCTGCAATCACATTAAATTTTTTTTTCTCCTTCATACTGGGTGATTACCTTCATTTTCAATTCCAAATCGAGCATCTTGCTTGGCTTCTTGCCAGATCTAACAATGTGATGGGTTTTTCCTTTTACTCATCCCCTTCTTTGGGGTTTAATACAAAAATGGTTTAACCCAGCATGAAAATTTGTTAGATTCACTTGAATGACACACGTGCTTACTAAATGATAACGGAGAGCGAGAACTGAGTGATGCTGTGATATACACAATGCTGGGATATCATCTGACATTCATTATTGTACGCACACAACCATTAGCACTGGTGGACATATGACCAAGTGCAACTTTTATATTTACGAACATAATTTCTATTTTTTTCAAGTCATATGTACAGACAGTTGTAAGTCGCATAGGTCGTGAGTCGGGGAGTATCTGTAGTTGACCTGTTTTAGATAACCACTTTATTCATTAAAGCTCAGTACTGGATGTTACTACATATTCCAACTTGATGTTTGACTTTACTGTTTATGACTTACACATAAGTGGCAACAACTCTTATTAACAGATGAGATGTCTTTTACAATGGGATTCTCTGGCTTTGGCAAGAAAGCTAGGGATTTTGATGTAGACAAGTTAGTGGAAGAGACTCGCAAATCTGCTCTTGACAGGAACAGAGAGAACATTGGTAAGTTATTGTTCATTGTAACAGACAGTTTAAGGAAAGTGTTGTCTTTTCAAGTTTTAATATTTGTAAGCAGCAGTAGATGCTCAAAGAAGGATTATTGAAGTGTATGGATGTTATCTGGAAGTAAAGACGGTAAATACTCCTAACATTTGTGGAATGCACTGCACCTAGATCAGGATATGCAGATGACAAAAATTAAGTTGAATCAGTAATGGTGAAAAGTATAGTATCAAACATTACTGTAGTTAACAGTCTCTTAGTGAATGTTGAGTACAGCTTAAGCATGTATTTTGTGTAAATAATGATCTATTGTATGAAAAACAATTAATGAGACCTTTATGACTGGGACATTTCTCCCATACAAAAGATGAATGAATTCATTGAATTTATTGTTTAGATTAAGAAGTATACCTTTAGTTGCTTCTGGGAAATTACCAGAGATTGTGTGAACTAAACATATTGTGCGCATGAAAGAGGTCAAAAGGTTGAAGGAAGATTCTGTATATAGATATTTGTATAATTATGATAAATATAGTAAAATAGAATGTAAAGACATATTATTTTCTTTCAGAAAAAATGAAACTTCAGTCTGAATTAGACCTATCAGCAGGGGATGATTGCAAGTCTGTTAATGTACCTGCATCAGAAAAATCAGCATTATCCTCACAGTCTTTAACACATAGTGAAAGTGATAAAGAGGAAGACTTTATTGGACCACTACCACCTCCAAGTATAGATTTTTCCACGCCAGTTGAAGAGAGTGATGATGAAAGTGACAGTGAAGAGAATCAACTTCCAGTTACTCATGAGTTAGTCCTAGAACATGGCACTAAAGCAGTTTCTGGATTGGCTGTTGACCCTTCTGGTACCAGACTTGTTAGTGGGGGCTTAGATTATGATGTAAGGTACTGGGATTTCCAGGGAATGGACCAGTCAAAAGAAGCCTTTAGATCCTTCTGTCCAGCTGATGGCTATCCAGTAAATGTTGTTGAATATAGCTGTACAGGTGACAAGGTTTTGGTGGTGGCAGGTTCCTCACAGGCTAAAGTTTATGATAGAGATGGCATAGAATTATTTGAGTGTGTTAGGGGAGATATGTACTTGCATGATATGGCAAAAACAAAGGGACATATTGCAGGATTAACTTGTGGTACTTGGCATCCTAAGGACAAAGAAGAATTTCTGACATCTGCTAGAGATGGAACTTGTCGTTTGTGGCATACAAGCCGACCAGAGTGTCAGAAAAGTGTAATCAAAGCACGAGCATCAAATGGCCTTAAGACAGTACCAACTACTTGTGCATTTAGTAGAGATGGTTTATTGGTAGCATGTGCTTGTGATGATGGTTCCATACAAATGTGGGATCACCGCAAGAATTTTGTTAATGTAACCATAAATATAAAGAGTGCTCACACAAGGGGAAGCGATACCTCTGGATTAACATTTGCTTATGACAACAAAGGCTTTGCCACAAGAGGAGGCGATGATACTCTGAAACTATGGGATATACGCAATACAAAGCAAGAAGTACATACTGCTCAAGAACTTTTCAATAGATTTGGCATGACTAACTGTGTCTTTAGTCCCAGTGACCAAATATTAGTGACAGGAACATCTTTAAACAAAGGAGAATCTTCAGGTAAATTATTAATGTATAATCGTAACACATGGGATATTGTTAGAGAGCTTGAGGTTGGACCAAGCCACATTATTAGAATAATTTGGCACCCCAGACTAAATCAGTTTATGCTTGGCTGTGGAGATGGTAAAATACGTCTTCTGTATGAACCAAAGATTTCACATAATGGTGCAATCCTAGTTGCAGGGAAACATAAGAAACGTTCTAAACAAGCTGAAGTTGTGGTATCTCAGCAGATTATTACTCCACATGCTTTACCAATGTTCCGTGAAGAAAGGCACAAGTCAACCCGAAAATTAGAAGAACGAGATAGAAAGGATCCAGTTAAATCCCGCCAACCAGACCTACCTGTTGGCAAGGCGGGTTCAGGAGGACGTGTTTCAGCTGGTGGATCAACACTGTCATCTTATATCATTCGCAACATGGGTCTCCGCAACAAGGTACGAGAAGAAGGGGATCCAAGGGAAGCACTTTTGAAGTATGCTAAGGCTGCTGAGGAAAATCCTTACTGGGTTACTCCAGCTTATGCAAGAAATCAGCCCAAAACCATTTTTCAGGAACAACAGGATGGGAAGATAAAGGAGGATCAAACTGAGGAACCAGTTCCTAAAAAAATTAAATCAGAGTAAAGGCAATTATGTGTTGAGATTATCATACCTCCAAACATCAAGACGTGAAATATTTCAAAACAGCATATTTATACTAAGATTAGTGTATCTTCAGTAGACTTGTATTTTTACTAAAAATTTTGTAATGAATATACTGTAGTCATATTTGTTATTGTAATGAATTTATGAATGGAAAATAATAAAAGTTGTTAAAATCAGGTATTTTTGACTAATTACTTCTATTACTTATATTGTCAGAGTGAAAAGAATGTATAAAAAGCATGAAAGAAGATTGGAAGATCCATAAAAAGAATAGCAGAATTTCAATTAATCCATCACCCACAATTACTATGGACTTCCTCCAAAAACTAAGATACTTGTATATTATTTCCCTTCAAATTGTTATGTCAGTTGATAAACTCCAAACAAACCACTGATAGATATGACAAATCTTGGCTATTATTGGCTAACAACAATTAAGAGGGATGAAACTGCAGGTAAGTTTTTCATGAAACTAATTGTCTTTAGATTTTCTTAAGGGTATTGTTCAGAAACATAATTTGTGTTCCAACTTTGTATTTCAACTGCAACTCATCACTGTCAATGCATAACTTTGCACATTTCTCCATAATTTATCTGTCTCACACACAAAGTATACCATTGTTGGGAGCTAATTAAATGGGAAGTGATGGGGCAATCTCTCTCCCACACTGAGCTATGCCATATAGTATGTAATAAACTCAATTTTAATGGTTTTATGTTGTACAGTTATTCTAACCTTGTTATCCCCTGAAAGGAAGAGTAAATGTATATGTCTGTGACCATTTCAGTGATTTTCTCTCGTGATAAACAAAGATGTTCAGTTTGCAATGCCCCTGAACCATTCATTTATCTTTTAAAGATACAAATCTGTTTCTATACACTCCACAATGCAGCCAGAACCTAAGTACCCTCATCAACCTTGTGGTTCACTTCAGCTTCCATGGTTCCATTTGCTGTCATATTCACTCCCACGAATTTGAAACACCCCACCTCCATTCAAGTTCACACTCCAACTAACATATCTCTGCACTGCTAATCCAAATAGCCTTGCATATTTACTCTCATCTTTCACTCAAGGTTATCATTACCTTGAACAAATATTTAAACAGTTATGTACACTTCAAACATGTGAAACTCTTATGTCTGCTATGGGCCCCTTATGTTAATCTGCAATGCTTGGCATATGAGGTACTCTAGTAGTATTCTCAAGCATAAGTAGTGAGATGTATTTTTGGAGGTGTTTTTGTCACAAATAAATATGATTACAGTACAAAGTGTTTTCATAATCATTATTTATGATCTATTTAAGTGTTATAGCTTCAGAAATTATTCTATAACCAGAGGATGCAGACCTCCCTGACGACATGTACAGTGACTTGTGCAAGGAAAATATTTCAGCCTGTAGTGCCTCGTATCAATACATGGGATGCTACTACAGTAATTAATGGCTATATATTTCACTCAAGGAACCGGCAATCAATTCAAGAAATGAAAGTACACATGCAGAATGGAACAATGCAAAATTTCTTGTGACCTCCACAGGAAGTACAGAGCAGTAAAAGGTTCAAAAGATCAAAATGAGGATACTGAAACTATGCAATGCAATAAAAACTGTACAATTTAATTTTCTGAGAAATATAAATGATGCTATTTACCTAAAATACACTCCTTCATTACTTTCACGATAACACTAACTTCTGACTGAGGGATCAAGAAGAAATCTACAGCACGTCTGACAGCCTGAAAGATATGGCCCTGAAATTTTGTTACTTTGTGAGTACGACATCATCACAAACTATATAACTGGTGGTTCCAGGCATGCTTTCATTTTTAATTATTACTTAAATAGTTCTTCCAGTGACATGCAAAATGAAGCACAAGTATCACAGGTTTGGCTTACAGTGAATAGTAGCAAGATCAAGTCAATGGACATATTTCCATTTTTCAGATACTAAATTACTACTATCATCCCAAACGAGCTGTATCACATGGAAATGCAAATTGTACAACCATATTTTCCAAACTGGAAATGGAGTCTGAACAGCCTACAAAGCACTGGACATTTATGAAATATCCACAACTAATAATGAAGATACCTTGTTGATACAGAATATCATTTAAGCCTAAAGCTTATATAAAAAAATATTCAATCTTGCTTATTCAACAAACTATACTTTTTGGTATCTGATATATGCAGTCACCATTTTGAAAGTAAACCATCCATAATTTATCATTAATATATAAATATCTAAAACAAAAAAAAGCTATATTTACTTTCCATTCTATGTAGGAACCCTTCATTCCGTTATTTCATTATATCAAAGAAAGGAAACATCAGATTCATAAACTACAAGGCTTATTCTAAACAAATTGTGAAAATCTATGTTTAAAATCAAGAAAAAATTGAGAATATTCTAAGGTACAAATCTTGCCACAGAGCCTGTATGCCACTTCCAGCAGTGAATGGGTGATATATGAAAACTTATGACTAGATCAAAGAAAACAGCACTGGAGGAGCTATAATGAGCACAATTAAACTGGTAACAACTGTAGGGCCTAAATATTAAAAATAACAATCAAACTTTAATGCTCAGAAAGTTCAATAAGGCCTAAAGTTGACAAAGTTGCACAATTTAGCTTGAATGTGTTCAAGCTCGTCTTACACATCATTAAACATGAAGTAACTAATACTGTATATTTCTTTATATTGAGGTTTACATACCAGTCTTTCAAACTTAAATAACAGCACCAAAATTGAACTGGAAAGCTCTATATCAAAAGTATCTTAAATCATCTGAACTTTACAATGAAATTCATTGTGAATACGGATTTAGAATTTTTATTAAGAACAACTGCGTTAACACTGACAGTATGCAAAGCTTGTAAATCTCATGTAAAAAGTGTGAAGAGATTCAATCATCTTTTACACCAAAAGTTTAGCCTTGATTATCAAGTTCACCTTTGTACCACTAACAACAGGAAGGCACTCAAGGAGAAAATCAATTCTTATATACCCCATTTACTCAACTGAATTTTGTCATTAAAATGAATAAATGTGTAACTGGCATTTCAGGTTTTAACACTGAACAATATTAGTTAGAGCAGGGTTCTTTTCACAGAAGGTTCTTTTCAAACTGGCAGGAACTCGGTCTCACTACATCCACTGCAAACCTGGAGCCTGTGATCTGTATACATGATGACTGACAAGTCAGTACTTTCATTATGCATATGCAACCAATCAATGCACTTTGTTTTAGCAACAACAATTACACTCCTGACACAATTTATCAAAAAATTAAATAATGGTTGTGACAATATTCACATGAAGTACATTTAATTATGCACACAAGTGTAAGGGAAATAAGAAACTCTGCATATGGGATTATATCATGTAAGATTTCTGCTTTCCATTTTAACGACTAGTAAATGAAACAGAGTTCCATTATAAACTCAAAATACTGCCCAACAAAATATACTGTAGTTTCAAGCATGAGTCACAGACAATACTTACAAATTAACAAACACAACATTGTAAAGCACATTATCTTACAGGTACAATGCCATACCAATAATAACTATGTTATTACTTTTATATCCTATTATATGTAAGTATTTTTTTTAATACATAAGCCTCAAAGAACATGTTAACATGTTGAATCTTGGGACCTCCACCAGAAAAGATATGCCAGTTCTCTAAGTATACTATATATAAAAAAAAATCCTAATTTAATAAAACTAAAATTTAGAGAAAACAGACTAGGTATTACTCCCCAAGAGCAAAACAAAAGCATCAACCTCTGAGCAAAATAATCTTAAAGTTTATTGTGCAAGGAAAATTAATTATTAAGAATCTGTCTAAGCAAAGATACCTGTATGAGTATCAAAAGTTTCAAAGGATGTAACTTCAGGTACTTAATCTAAGAATACAATGAAGTTGGTCCCCATAATAACTTCAAATTATACATTAAGTCTGTTACAGTAACAACCTGGGATCTCATTAGCTACAATCTATTTTAACCAGCATTCTGAATTAAGTAAACTTTTTCATCTAAGACGAAGGTAATTAAAACAAAAGAATTAGGTTATTTTCAAAATGCTAAGTTTACAGAGGAATAATGAAAAAATCCCTCAAACTTTTCAGCACTAGAATGCCTATAAAAGCAACTTAACATACTAAACTCACAGACATAAATTATAAGATTCATAATGAATGTACCCTGCAGCTCTGAATATAATTAGTAAGCATTAGTAATGGCAAATATCTGCACGACCCATAATCCATTAGTACGTTAGTAAACTACACTGACAGGTGGTCGCACCCCTGGCGACCCCCAGGAGTTTACAAATCCAACTCCTCCTGTTTGTTTTGCTCTTAGTAATCTAAATTAATAAAAACACGAAATGAAACACATGAATGTTAAAAATTAAGAAATTAATTCAACAAGCATTCTTTTCCTGCTAAAGGTCCAATTACTCAATAACACATAACCAACAAATCATTTTGGCATGCAAATTGTGACTGCGGTACTACACAATTACTCACAAATTGAATTCTCAAATATGTTTTCATGAAAAAGTACCTTTTCAGCATTTGTAAAGTATAAAAATATCTGAATAAGTATTGCAACAACTAACTTTACAATACAATCATTAAAGAAACAAAATTAATGCCATTACCATTGTATCACATGGTAAGGCATAGAAATCAAAAAGATGCAAGCAAAAGCCATCATATTATGAGAGGCAAAAGCAAGTGGACCCTCTTCAAATGTAGAAATAAACTAAGAACCAGGTATACAAAATCCTTTTTAACAAGGATATATGATTTGGATACCCTGAAATTCTTAAAATATTTGAAAGTTCTACAGTTGTCAATTTTCTGTCATGCAATGTTCATAATTACGTGAATGTCCTTTTTTACAAGTTAAAATATTCAAATGAATCAAACATCATATACTTCTATTTAATTCAAACAGAAAAAGTAAGACCTTGTTCAGAGCAAGTAACAACATATTAACAGTTTTTACTAGCACATCAGTATCACAATAGTTAGTAACCTACATTCAACATCAATGTTTTCTATCTTTACTAATCATATTCAGAAAGGAGGAGCATCTGTTAATGTTTAATTAAATCTAAAATATGAATTTTTTTTGTAACGGCTATTCCCATGTCCAGTAATTCTGCTTCTTCAGCTAAAAAACACAATTTGAACTGAAATTTAATCTCTCTAATTTTCAAACTAACCTCACTTCTATTACAGATAACATACTACCCCCGTATTCCCTGCAAGTCGTAGAAGGCAACTAAAAGGGGTGGGAGCAGTGGGCTGGAAATACTCCCCTCCTGTTTTACTTTTCCAAAAGAAGGAATAGAGACAGGCCAAGTGAGGATTTTTCCCTCCGAGGCTCAGTCATCTGCTCTTGACGCTACCTCGCTAAAGCGGAAAATGGCGAATATGTGCACGTGTGTGTGTGTGTGTGTATGTGTACATTGACACAACTCTGAACTATTGTTCAATCATATGAATATCACATCTATGGAACAATGGGAATTAGTAACTGGATTAATTTACTTTTTTTAAGGTGTTTCAAGTTTTAATTGTCTAAATGATGTCACCTCTTCTGCATTAAAAGTGTGATGGTACAGGTAGATCACCCCCATATATGTCAACATGTAATGATCTCCACTAGTGTGTTGATGACATAACAGTGATGGTTTAAAGACCAGCTGAAAAATTCTTCACACTGATGTGTTACTGAATGTGATGCAGTCACCATCATACTATCACCATATTTTCAAGTATGGTACGGAAAATCACCTACAAATCTATCACCAGCAACAATGAAATGTTAAAGGAAAAAAAGAAAGCATCCCTTAAATTAGCAATCCTTCATAAAACCCTAAAAAATCATGTGGTGCAAAGAAGACAATTTACCACTAATTCTTACTGACAGTAGACAAATAAGAACCTTAGCACCCACTCTGGGATGCATAGTGCAAGTCCTACTTGAGCATAAAGGAGGCCTAACACAATGGATACATCTAACATTCAACATTTATCATATGCTATCATAATGCAGATGCGAGCAAATGATCTATTGTTCTGAAAAAGTTACCTAGCCATCAAATACTACAATTAAGCTTTAACTGTGCACTTCCACAAAAAGAGCAATTGGGTAGTAAAGTGTATATTTTAACAAACTGCTGAGCCAAAATATAATTTTCACTTTAATCAGTTTTGTTCTTTGCAGGACAAAATACATGACTGAAAATTAGTCGATAATGACATACCTGAACATCAAAGCTATTTTCATCAAATGTCAATGAAAACTGTAGTAAAAATTCAATCAACATTCACCAAACTGCAATATATTCTTAATGGATACTACATTATTTTAAAAAATTTCTACTCGAGAAAGAAAAAAGTAGTAACATATAGTAAAGGCATTAAAAATCCTTTTTCATTACAGTTTTAAGGTACTGGTAACTTTACGAAGACGGTAACTTAAAACACTTAGTACTACCAAGAAAATCTGCTTAAAAATGGAAAGTGACTATAAACATAGCAAAAGATATATGTTGACACCCTGCACCACTGATTTGTTACATTCTAATTACACAAGTGATTATCTGAGTATATGCATTAACAAACAGTAATTTCTATGATTAAGAATCCATTTATTACATTAAGGGCATCCATGAGTCTCAAACCCCGAGTATTTTTGAAGGACTGGACGGGAAAAATTTGTCTAAGTTGTTACACATCTCAGAACCTCATCCTGTCCACATTATGCTATAATTCAAACCATTAAGCTCTTACAATAAGTAAAGATAAAAAATACAATAATATGCATTCACTTGGATAATTATAGCAGGTCCTACATTCTTGAAAACTAAACATAAATGAGCATACAAGCATATCCCATGTTTCTTAAAAAAGCCAAACAATAAAATTCCACATAGATTTTATCAAGCTTATATCTGATGAAAACTATCACAAAAGTGACACCAGACCAACTAAAACTACCATGAAAATGAAACTTAAAAATTATTCTACTTAAACAAAATTGTACTACTCTAACAGAGAACCTCATCCAGTGGTAAGTCAACCTGAGCTAACATCTAGGATGTTAAAGGGAACTATATTTCAAATGAACAAATTAATGAATAACAATCATTGTTCCAAGACTACGGTACTTGATATAAGAAATAATAGTCAAATGATTACAAACTGCCTTTTAAGTAATTCAGCACTGCCAAAAAAGGTCACAGCTCCACCACAAGTATGTTACTTAATATAATGAAAAGAAAGACAGACTAGCAAAAAACCATAGCAAGAATGATGTGAAATGTGGTTATTAACCATTCTTATACATTCTTTATAAGATGCAACAACTCTTCATAAATACAATTTATATATATATATATATATATATATATATATATATATATATATATATATATATATATATATATATATATACATACATATATGTGTGTGTGTAACTGGACTGTTAAGAATGGTGGGTATAGTCAAATATTTCTATATACAATTCTTAATAGATACTATATATTTTTTTGATATGTGCAATAATGGCAAAGTCTTAAGAAATTTACCTACCTTTGCAATATATCTCTATGTATCACACAAAAGAAGCTATGCATCAGATCCAATTAAGGAAAACCTTGTATCTGTAATTATTGTATACACTCTGATAATCCACAAAAATTAAAAGGGATCAACAATGAAAGTCCAAATCTACTAGGACACTAAAGATGTACGATTTATGTAATATACTAATGTATTATACTTCAAAGTCACATAATATAACTAATAGTTACTTGCTACAGGATTTTTTTAATGCAGAATTTGGCTCTGAAATTTAAAGTCAGTATTTCTAAACTATGACTTCAAGGAAAGGGCATCTTCTGATATCCACAAAAAAATATCTAAATTTTAAAAGACTTACCTGGACATGGATAATTCCTCTGATACAAGAACAATTATGTCTCATTAAAAATCTCTGACAGCATTAGTTTTCACTCATATTTTACTAGTGTCAGAAGACCTGATGAGGCACAATTATAAGTTTGTGCATATACTCCTGAGAATGTCAATGTAATCTTATTAAGATCTGTTTTTAAAAGTTTCTGCAAAAGGAAGAGAAAATATCGTGGCTATTATTACCAGAATACTGGTCCATTCTCACTGAGGTAAGAGGTGCTATTAAATAAAATCATCTGATTTATGACAACAAAATAATAAAAATTCTAATATGTGGGGCCTTTCCTAAATCTGCAGGTACCTCCTTAAAGAGAGACTGAAGGTTAAACAATGGTCTTGCCTCACTCGTAATCCTTTGAACTCTAGAACAAGGGTCGGCTGACAATGGAATCACAGTTGAGCACACACACTTGAGCACTTTCAAAATTTAAAGCATCCTTATTAATTCAAAGTTGCTCTGGAAATTATCTACATGGATATTTCTATCATAAAGCCAGATGCTTTGAGCACCATTCATTCATACCATTCAATCATGAACATGCTATATATCCACTAAACTACTATGCAAATCTTGTACCTTTTTGTACCTGGTACACTGTAAATCAATATGAAACCTTTGTTCCTCTGAATACAAAGATTAATACTTATAACTGCAGATCGTATATCTTATATATCATTTTCAATGGTTAAAAAGATTTAATTTTGAATTTGCTCAAGGTGCCTTCCTACCCTTAACTGATATGCAGTTCACAGACATGCACATCATAAGTTTTGGGTAGTATCACATGGGGCACTTGGAGATAAAGATTTAAACAAATAGTGTGTTTCACTGTATCATCACAATTACCAGCTTGGTATCATCAAGCACAAATGATAGGGATTAATTCTACTGAGATCGAGCTAAAGTGAATTGGAAAAGTCAACAATGAGTTAACATATACTGTATATAATGCTACTACTATCACATTATGAATATACTCACCAAGCTGGCGCATAAGTTTACTCCAACTATGCATATTTCTTTATGTATTCCAAAATGCCCCTACATTAATGTGTACACTTTAAACTCTTGCCAAAGCTCGATGCCCTAACCACTGGTGCCGATCACTGCGAGGGTAATTACCACTATTCCACCTGAACTTCTGAGGAGCCACGTTTGGGGGTGACCTTGTGAAATGTGCAGGCATCTGGGCATGTGTATAGTGTGCTGGAGCTGTTGGAGAGTATATAAAGCTAGCAGAACTTAATAATGGCAAGTGTGGTGGTGGGGGTGGAGGAGTCTGGCTCAAGTTAAGCCATGACTGAGTCTTATAGAAGGGTGGTGAATAAGAACCATTCTGATGGTGGTTACTATGGTGATTAATTGGACCAGAGCTATAATGGTTATGGTAACTGCCAAAGGGTCTTCTTTCTCGGATACTTCCATTTATGTTGTTTCTGCTTGGTGAATTATGATTTTTTATTCCATGTCCGGAATGGATTGTACTCAAGGGCTTCTTTTTGGAAGGCGTGGATTGAGTGCTGGATGGTGGGCTTGGGATGTTGCTTGAATCCAGAGTTTTTTCCTTTAATACTTCTGATGACTGAAACATGCAGACAATACATATATAAGCAAAAAATATATGTGCCAAGACTTTACAATTATAGGGGGTGGGAAAACAGTAGATTTTTGATGCGCAAGGACATAATCAAAATATTGGCATGAGAACTCAATGTACTCAACTTTCCTTCTCTCTTTCTCTCACTCTGAATGCACATGCACGCATATAAACATTCATAAATTCTTAGCAGATTGCACACTTCACTAAAAACTAATGGTAGCATACGCAACATATAATGATATAAATGACGAGGCTAAAGATACCCTATGGCCAGAACTTGAGAGTGCAAGAGGGGATATAGATCCATGAAAAAAAAAAGGTGTGCAATCAGTTATGTGAGCAGACTGTAGGGGACTCACAAGACATGGTGGTAGGTACCTTTCATGTCCATATATCAAAGATGAGCCCAATGCTCCTTCATACAAACTTCCTGTCCATTCTAACCTTAAATTTTTACAATTTACTAGAAATTTCTTTGCACCTCTAATTTTTCTCCCCTGAATGACTCTACTTTGAACTTCAGCTTTCCCTCCATCATCCTTACTATACTTTACCCCTAAATATCTATAGGGATTTCATCCACACCTTAATAGTTCTTCACCATGCAAAGTAAGTTTCCATATCTTAAAAATTTAGCATCTTATTTCATTCATATTCACCTTCAGCATCCTCCTATACACAAAACCACAGTAAACCACAATTCATCAGCATGCAGCAACTACCATTCTCCTCTCCACGTTTAAAGTGGTCAAGTACATCACAACCTCCAAGCTTGCTCTCGTCTCATGAAATGTCCCATCCAAAATATAAACATTATATAATCATGGTCACATCAGACAACACATTTCAACATTTATTCTAAACCACTAACTCATACCGCCACTTACTCTGAGACATGTAATACTTCAACAAATAATAACAGTAGAGCAACAAAGCAGTAAGAATATCAATGTCTTCAACAAACCTTTGACATGCCAGATGGTGTTGAATTTGGTCGTTCAATTTGGGAAAAGTCAAAACTTTCAATGAAGTTCTCCTTATTCCCATCCCTAAAGGAAGCTACAGTACAGCATGATCCCTTCTGTTCTCCAAACCTGCAGCATACCTCCTCTGGGTCCACCCATATTGTAAGCTCAACTGGTAGGTTTAGATCTTTATATTTGAGGCCACAATCCTTAGCAGCTCGCTCTATTGTTGGCTCTTTTCTTGTAATCTCGTTTACTCTGCCAGAATAATATTGGTCTTATCTAATTACACAGAACTGAAAAGTTAGACATCCTCAGGAGTTGTAACATCCTTTTTTACACACGAAGAAAAGTCAAAGAATAAAATAAAATGTCTGCAAAGGGCTGTGATGCAAGTTTGAGATGGAGGTAACTAGATGAGATGTACAAAGATTAAAATAATAAAATAAAAGAGAATGTAACGAGATACAGCAACATATGAAACAATGAGCAACAGAAGATTATGGAGCACAAGCTTTTTAACTCAGATTGCTGCTAAGTGTAAAACTGAAAATGTGCATTACTTAATAATAGCTTAAGTCCAGGCAAGGGAGTTAGATACCAGTTGCAGTGCTTTCAAAAAGGATGAAACTTTTAGAACAATTGTATCTTAACCTATAAAAAATACAACTCCTAATCTTTGATCTAATTAAATAAAAAAAATATATTTTCAGGAGAAAAGGGATACCTTTGAGATGGTGAAAGACCTGCACTACAACAGTAACAATTTCAACTGGCTTCATACCTATAAGGATTAATTAACAACATTTTGTTATCTTCATGAAATATAATTAAAATTTCATCAGTACAGAATACACATGTAGTTCATAAAAACAGCCATACTATATGGATGCTTCCAAAATAATATGTCTAGAAGCTAACTGGTCTGTTTGGCAGTAAATGAAATATATCAATAAAAATGCTTTTAAAAACTACCTATTCTTTCTATTCAAAGGGTGCTGAGGTTTTAACGAGGGTAAAAAAGCTTCAATTTTCTTACTTATCATACTAGGAAGACATTTGTCAAAAAAAAAAATAACTGCAAACAAAGGATTATCAAAAAGTATGAAAGGAAACTCACACAAAAACTTAACTAATAATGTTTACAAAAAAAAAAAAAAAGGGCAGCTATGTCTCCCCACTTGCAAGCATGCCTTACGTTCTTGATAAAAATTCCTTCCTGCTTCAAGCAGCCTTTCCACCGTTTCCATAACACCTTATACAAAGTAACTATGTCAACCCTATTACATGCTATCTCCTGATCCATTAATGTTGCAAAAAATATTTGTACTCCTCTTTAAACTATGTCTCATCTGCCTGATCTTCCACCTTCTCAAAACCATTTATAACAAAGCTGCAAACCACACAAAACTGAGCACTCAGAACAATCACTGGCTGCCTAGCAACCAGGAGCACACCTTCACAATGATACAAAGATCCTCCCAATACAGTAACACAGTCTCATCTCAACATGCATGGCACTCAATTCTATGCAACAGCACAGGACCCCTTCCAACTAAAAAACTCTATAACTAGCCATCAACATGCAAGTAGAAATAAAAAGCTTACTCTTCCTCACACTTCAGCAACCTCTACTCATAGATCCTCATACCCCCAACAAATATAACATATGAAACACATACACATTAAACTGACCTAAGAAGCACTAAAACCCAACCTCCCAACTCAGTTCTAAATGCCAACCCACCAAGCATACATCCATCAAAAAGCACACTCCCAAACAAAGTCACACTCTCCTTTCTATGCTCCAGACATCACATATTACTACAATACAAACACCCTTTCAATACATCCAAAGACCCTTCATGCCCATGATGCAACCACCATAAATATGACACCAGCACTTACTGCTAAATTGCCCTACATTCTCTGGAAAAGCACTTGCACAAACAAAACACGTTAAGACCTATGGTCCAGATCAGTGGACATGGCCAGCCTCCTGTGTGCTGCAAGAGTCTTATAAAGATAAATGCAACTTTGAGGCAGGAGAGAAAGTGTGAAATATGATGTTGAAACTGGAATGCTGTTCAAGCTAACTACAGAGGCATTTTCATGCTGACATACCTTCAGCAATGTGGAATTCAAAACCATGGTAAGTCATCTGTGCTCTAATCATGCTAAAACAACAACTGGCAACAATATCAGATGAAAAACAAGATACTAGAGTGAAACCTGTCATATTCAACAAGGTGCCGCTCAGCCTTTTCCCAGATTTTCTATACAACAGTCAGATGCGATAAAAGTCAGTTCTTACAATAGTGAGCACCATCCTCTAAGTATGTAATCATGTTCTGGTAATCATTAGTATCATGGAATGTCTTTAATATTGTTTTTCTTAAACCTATATCTTATAATCTAATAATGATATCTGTGTATTTTGTGCTACAACTTATGACTGAAAAGAAACAAGTTGGTTTTTTCTTATACTTTATCTTTTAATGAACAATTAACAGATAATCATATAAAGATTTCCTGAAAAATAAAAAATGCATTCATAAATAATGGGTGGGACCAAAGGAATTAATTCTTTCTTTACAGATTCATTCGGCCTAAACATAGCCTGGGCCCTAGCCTTTTGGCAGCTCCAACCATTCTTTCCACCTACATGATATTTTGCTCATAAAAAATTCTAAACTTTGCTTACCTTAGACATCGGTAACCCTGGCCTTGCCATGGTCGTTCAGGATGCCAGTGGTTGCTAAATCGCTCTTCTAATAGTTCTCTGAGCCTTTGTTCAAACTTTGTCATCATATTTTCTGTCACAGTGGCATTTCCATTGACAAGTTTCGATATGAAAAGCACTGCCGCAGAAATCTCTTCTTTCATTGTGTGGTATGGCAGTGTTTTCCTGAGAATGTGTCAGCTTGTATTCTTGCAAGGGATAGGTTAAACACATGGGGAGAAGCAGATACTGTATAGTGATGAGATGTTTGATAAAGCACCTGTATCTTCCAGTCTGTAAATAAAAAAAATTTATGACTTCATTAAAAGCAAAATAAAATAGCATTTACATGTTTCTGTTAATATCCTATTTCAAAAAACACACTGAAAGTGTGGCAAACCTAATGTACACACTCTCATGGACTATTCTACTCTATATATATTGGTAACAAATACTTTTCAAAACCTAAACTAAAATCAGACATAAGCAAATACAACAATATATGTGTACATACACATAATTCTCATTATTACAATAATAGTCTTAAATAATTAAATGAAATATAATGGTCCAAATCATGCTCTGCAACTGTTATAACTCTAGCACTACCGAGGAAAACCATCCAATATCAAAAGATAATGCAAGTGAAAACCTACACTTTACTTTTACCGAAATTCACGTATCATAAAAGTCAGTTCATTCTTCTGTGGTAGAAATAATTTCAAATCATTTTCGTCAGTCAATATATATAAGTCTACCCCTAATATACACTTGTATAAAACTACTTTCTTAACATTTACTTGTGTTCACAATGATCATCTTAAATGTCCAAAGAAATTTTCAATTTTCCAGATTCGGAAGTTCCTTATCAATGAAAGCAATATTAGCAACACTGGTGATAAGTTCAACCTCTAAAATTTCACATCTGGCCAAAAGCATTTCATTTTAACGCACGAATAAACATATCAATTGCAATGCTTTCTACAAATCATCCATCTAATAAGACTGTGTGCATTGATAAATCTCTGTACGAGAAAACTGACATCTTTCACCACTCGATACGATTTGTGAAAGTTTCAATCCAAAATAAGTTTAATTAAACAACAACTTAGTTCATTCACACATGTTTACCACTTAAGAGAATAACTGATTTTAAAAGTTATCTCTGTCGTAATATCAGTAATTCTCACAAAATCTATTTCCAAGACATTTATCTACACACCAATGCACTTCAACATTTGCATGCTGAAATCCATGTACACACGAAATCGGATTCCAGAACTACAAAATCCTTCTTCCATAATTTCAAAAACGTTTAGAGAGAGTACAACTAACACAGGTTTATACAACATAGTTATCTACATACACAATAATATAGGTAACCACACAAAGAGTTGTTTACTATGTACCACCTCGTGTTTATCTACAATAAACATACAAAACGAGGCCTTCACACTTCCATATTTCACATATTTCCTCACTTATTTTCTTAAATTCTACAATTTCTGGACCAAACTGTAATCCTTGATTCTTCTGTGTTAAAGTCCAAGCCCAAATCCTAACACAATCTTACACACACAACATCTAAAACTACATAAAGCTCACCAGTGAAGTGGCTCGTACTTTCCTCGGCCCTGATGACGTCTGCTAGCAGGTAAAATAGCGCGGGGACTAAGATCGACCAATCGCAAGTCTCAGCACATATAAGGTAGCCAATCGGTACTTTTGTCAGATAACCTTTTGGTACACTTCCAGTGGTGCCACATTAGTATTTACTGCGCAAAATATTAAGGCCAGGTAACGGACTATAGTTGGAAACATGTCACCACCGCGTGTGTTTGTGCACGTCCCGTGGATCAAAACACTCGCACGAGTGAGTGTTAAATGAGATTCTCTTACATTAAGTGCATAATTATCAAGCCTGCACCATCCAATATAATATTCTTTCTTCAGGTCATTTCGTGCTGTGTGATAAACTGCATCAAACGTATGTAAATACAGTGACTTGAAATGCAGATAGAATATTTGAGAAATTTAATACTAAGGTTCACCCTAATGAGAGGATATTGTTAGTAGTCTTCCCATAAACCATAGCTTTTCTTGAAAATGTGACTGATTTTTCATGCAAATTTTACATTTTTCTTAGTTATGAAAAATAGAAGAGTTTTGGAATTTAAAGCTAGGATTATCATATTTGCTTTTATTTTATTATGACTATGTTTAACCCGTTGAATTATATATATATATATATATATATATATATATATATATATATATATATATATATATATATATATATATCTTTCATACTATTCGCCATTTCCTGCGTTAGCGAGGTAGCGCCAAGAACAGATGACTGGGCCTTTGAGGGGATATCCTCACCTGGCCCCCTTCTCTGTTCCTTCTTTTGGAGAATATAAAAAAAAATAAAACGAGAAGGGAGGATTTCCAGCCCCGGCTCCCTTCCCTTTTAGTCGCCTTCTACGACACGCAGGAAACACGTAGGAAGTATTCTTTCTCCCCTATCCCCAAATATATATATATATATATATATATATATATATATATATATATATATATATATATATATATATATATATTACGGGACTTTGCATGCATGTACACCGTCACATCAACGAGCGCACTTCAAAGGATTCCATATTTCTTTTGGACTAGAAGTAATGTATCCTACACTGCATTGCCCCTGGGGAAACGTCGCTGGGTAACATCAAGACTTAGATATTCTGGACAATTAGTGGAATGAATGAGTAATATAATATATATATATATATATATATATATATATATATATATATATATATATATATATATATATGTGTGTGTGTGTGTGTGTGGGTGTCTGTGTGAGAATCGTGTTCAGGTCATTTTGACGCAATAGGTTTGCTTATGTCACTTCTCTCAACTAGACATAGTTTTCACCGAGTTACTTATTCTGTTGTCGAAATATCTGTTTAGCAGCAGGCATGACTACATGCTGAACTGTAGACCCGGTTACCCAATATATGTTAAAGTATTTGTGATTTAATGTGGGCTGTTTCCATTCTTGAATTCCGTCACATACTCTTTGCTAGGTTTGGAATTTCCTCAAATTTATATTGGGAATACCATACTTTTCTTAGTGTGTGTTTATTTTGTATAACGTAAGTGGTGTAATGTTTAGCGTTAGAGCCCGTGACTCAGCGGCTGAAATTCTGGGCGCAACAGTCGGCCCACACCCAACGCAGATGTTCATCCTCCATTGAGGCTGGCAGTTGAATGGAAAAGTAATCGCACCCCAGAACACTTATCCATGTCCCCCGTTGGTAACAAAATACTAAAGCCAGGGTGTACTGCGCCAAGCGCCCTGTTAGTACCAATTTACCTGTTACATAAGTGTAATGGTCTAGGTAGTAATGTTAGTAATAATAACGTTATCTGAAGTCTTTTTGATAAAAATGATGGTGATAGTAACTAATTCCTCTGACTTGTATTGAAAACAGCGGTCAGAAATAAACTGTTGCGCATGGGAATGAGAGCGGAAAAAAATCTATGCCCCTGGCATAATGCATCATTTAACAGGTAATAGAGAACGGAGCTTTAAACCTTGGCTAACGTACGTTCTGCCTTAGGTTGTGATCATCAGAGCCTAAGATCTCTCTCTCTCACTCTCTGCAAAATCCAATTTCCGGTAATACGACGGAAATAGCCTAAGCAGGAAGTGATGAAATAGGGTGAACGAAACGAGGTCAAGCGTTTGTTGTAATATTGTTGTAAGTGGTGGACGGACTGATTCTTTAAGTGATTCATGTCATCAGAGTTGGAAGAAATACTCCTTGTGTCGTTCAATTTTTTGATGCCCTTTACTTTGTGGTAAGTGAAACCATGTCTTCGGTGTTTGAAAACCATTTCACGAGCACCCGGCCCCTTTCTCATCTTCAGTGGCTCGTCCGGTGATTCTTCACACCCTTTAAAGCAAGACGGCTTAACCCTTGCACGGTTAGATAGCTCAGCCTTTGACTAATCTACCAGGTCTCTTGTACCCAGATGTCGTACCATCATGATGAAGGATCGTATATATCATCATGCTTAAGGGTTTTATCATTAGCTCAAGGGCGATAACGCTGTGTTAATATCAAGGGGTTTACAGCCTTCATACATACTTTCGTTATTTCAGCATGCTCCATGATCTCTCTTCATCACTTACATATAGTGTGGGGGTAAGATATCCTCCTCAGTAAATATGCATATGTGCATGGGAACTTAATATTTAGCCTTTCACATCTTTCCTTTTATTTCGACAACACTCCTCTTAGTTCTTTAGTCTTATTAATTGTATTTTAACTGATAGCTTCACAATAATGAAGTCATCGAATATTTCAGAATTATCATATTTCATGTCCACTCTTTTCATTTTAATTCCTCTTCTCTTCCCTCATCCTGTTCTCTTGCTCTTTCATTCTTAAAAATACCTCTTGGTCACCTTTATTTTCTCCATAGTGAGTCTTAAAGACTTGGTCCTTTATATCTGTTACACTGCGTTTGTCCGTCTCTTTCTTCCTATCTCCAGATCCTACCATTGGTGTACATCAACAGACTCCCCAGTCACAAACTTCACATAGCCTCATGCAGTACTAAGTGCTCCCAAACTGATGTATTCCGCGTCACATCAAAAATACTTGCGGGATTTCTTCTTGGTGTTTGGGCTCCTCTCTGATCATTTTACTTCATTCGCAAACCTTTTCCAAGTTGGAAACGAAAATTGATGTTTTAAATGAGATCAAGTATTTATCATGTAGCTATATCCCGGTTCTTGTGTATTTAATGTCACGCGAGGTTTTCCTGCACAGTTTAAACATTTTTATCGTCATATTTCTGCTCCAATATGCGGAATTAGATGTTCTCATTCGGTTTCCTCATAATTAGGCTGTATCCATCATCGGGCAGGAATTGTGCTTGGTACCATGCATCAAGCTTTGGAAGTATACCATAAGAAATAGGCAGATTTTTCGTGACTTACCTCTTATCCTATAATTAACCAAGAAACCATCATATGTTAATAGCTTTTGAAACTGCATTAATATACGTGAAAAGGCCTAACTTCTGTCTTCTCTTAAGATTCCGTACAACTACGTATCTTAATTCATTCCAAGGATAAACTAAACGCTTGCGTATCATTTCGTTTCGCCATTTGTAACTTGATTTCGCGTATATGATCTGTGCATTACACATAGCTCTTTTCCATTTGCTTTTTTCTCTTTGTCGGCAGATCTAGTCACGGATAATAATATTCCTGGAGGCTAGGCATTAATCAAACACAGAGGTTAGATAAATTACAACGTAAGGAAGTCAAGAATATTCGAGATATTGCGAAAGTGGAAAACCCGCGCTTCAGAGTAGGACAGGTAATGGTTGTTAGAAATGTAATGGTTGTTAGAAATTGGTGCAGATCGTAACTCCGTAACTCTGTTGAACCATGTGATTACTTAAAGAGTCCAAAGCTTCGGGATGAAGGGAAAGAAACAGAAATCACAGTGCCGTACCCCGGAGCTTCCAAGAGCGACACGGTGGCTTGTAGAATAATACGTAGGTTAAATAATTGCGGGTGCGCTCATGCGGACAGTACCTGGGAGCTGAAAGCGAAAAAGGGGAAGAGAACTAACATCTCGTGAGGCAGTTGCGTCAACTCTATCAGACTGGGAGAGTTGATGAGGTAGATTGCTGTTGAGTAGTACACTTAGGCAGCTACGTATGTGTAGCTAGAGCTTCTCCTGTCGTGATACCAATATTCTTCTTAAGGGAGAATCGATTCGTTTCGTATCCCGAGCAGTTGATGTGAATAGAAGCTTCAGCATCTGGACTCACAAGTTATGAAATGGCAAACATGCTATCCTTGTAACGGGTTTCCAAAACAGATTAGATGTTACGTTCATATGTTTATGGCAGTAAGTAATGGAATTACTGAGCCGCTATATGAGATGGGAAAGTTGGAGTTTTAGAGGCCAATAGAATAGATCAATTGGGTTTGTACAAGCATTAAACACCAATGTTACATGTGCCCTACTATGAGTTCATAGAAGTTGTGAAAAGACGAATCACTTTGCACTAACCACAGTGTACTTACTGGTAAGTAGAAGTAATCGGAATAGAAATATGCGAGACTAAAGTTGCACCTATTGGTTATTTCTTGCTCGTCTCAGTTACTTGTCTGTATATCACAATCCTCATTTTGATGTCATCACAGTGTTATATCTTAATTTGGCTGACACTGGTGTGAGTCAACTAGGTAGTTCAAAAGATGATTCCAGTCATCCTACACTGAGAGAAGTGCTTCCTAATATTTTAGTTACTTTGGTTCTTGTAAAGTTTAAGCATATTAATTGTTAAATTATTCCTGTTTTCTTCAAAGAGTTTTGTCCCTTTCCCCTCTATATTCCAGTGTTGGCATATCCGTCCTTTAAGAGTTTCTTAATGTTATAATCAACAAAGCCATCAACCTTTCAGCTGCGAAGACTTGCAGACTTCCTTAGTGAACGTCGCCAGGCTGAACTATTCTGAGGGGCAGTCTCCACTTTACATGGATGATCCTCAACGACGCCACCAATGATTGTCAATCTTGACAGATTATCAGCCATTAGGAACGGACCACGACCAATTATATGTCAGTAGTCATGCAAATAAATCCCCTTTTGCTACCATGTCCCATACCCCTATGTATCATTAAGCCCTGTCCACCTCCAAGTTATTTTAGTCTATAAAAAATCGAATGATAAACTATGAGCAAAAAAATTACGTCCATCAAATCTTCCAACTATCGTCTTTACATTCTTAGTCGACTGAAGACATTTGACTTACCTGTATTTGAACTTAATTACATTTACACAACTTGGTATTTTCAGACTCACATGCCTTCTCTGTCTGATGTTCCTCTAACCACCACACAATAATGATTACTGGAAAAGATGTACAGATGCCTGTGAAAGATCATCCTTGGTCCCTTCTACTCATCAACTGGCCGTCAGCTTAATCGTTCTCCCAACTGTCTAACGCAAACTACAATAACATTCCGGGAAGAAGCTCTATTACCTTCGCCACTGCCCCGAGCTACGTAGGGTCCCTCGTTCCCAAGTTACAGTTTGGCACAACCTGTGTATTTAAGTCCACCTTAACTCTTACAAGAATAGTCCCATCCTGATTATTGTGACAATAATCAGTCATTAGTTGACTTCCCCCTTATAATTTGTTTAAAAGTTACTTAACGCTGCCTTTTCACCATTAATAAGCTCATTGTTTACGTTGTATATATTTTTAGTATATTTTCAGCCTTTGGCTCCAGGGAAGCTAACCTGATATATATATATATATATATATATATATATATATATATATATATATATATATATATATATATATTCTAAATGGCTTCGTCCGTAGCATTGGATTACAGGCATTTTTGAAAGATGGCCAACCAGTTACATATCTTAACTTGGTGTTGAATGCAGTTTTTAGTGTGGTAATGTACCCACACTAAATGTTCACAGCTAATTTGGTAACGTGTAACATCTTGTTTCTAAATTTACACATCATTCCTCAACGATATTTATTATTTGTTTACGAAGTTGTGGAATCAAACTCTACAGTGGAACCTTGTGGAAAGTGGAAAGATTTTTTTTTCTGGCGGGTGGGGGTCTTTATTTCGTTTGTAAATAGTCTGATATTGATTATCCATTGTGTTTAGTGTCAGTAGGCCAGGGTATTTGTGGCACTAGAAACAAGCAAACTTTCTATCATTATTGACAGTTATCAGTTGCCAAACCTCATGAGATACGTGGAAACTTTATATTCCAACTGGCTGGGTTCATTTATGTAGTAATAATGGTATTGATGTTTATTGGTTTAATTTGATACAAATTATCAATTTTATGTATTTTCCAGTGGCAGGAAAAAGGTTTAGAAAGTGGTGTAAGGTGCGCAGCGAGAGAGGCATTTGGCTTCAGTTGACAACAAACGGTGGATCCAACGGTCTTTTCTTTCGTCGTGATTCGTGAGGAAAGGAATGATCACTTGCAGGACTTCACCCAAGCTATAAACAAGTTTCGTGCATTAATTATTATCTTCGATGAAACACTAAAGTGCCGGAAAAACTAGGAAATAAACGTTATTCCGCCAGACGCTATGTCCGCCGTGAAAAGTCCATGAGTTTGTTGGCACGGGAACTTGCTACACTGTTAACGGAATTTAGGCTACTCGCCATATTGATTAAGCCACTGTTGGACTAACTACAAAGTGTATTTTATATCCTCGTGCATCGACTCTGATTTTATTGGTCGGTAAGTGTTAAGAAGTGTGGTGGGAGATGGGATTTTGTGATAGTGATGAGGGTGAGGCGGAGAGGCAGGTGGAGGAGGCGAGGCGGCTGACCCTCTCAGCTGATCTTTGACAACTCCAGCAGCTCGGCCGTCCACCTACCCCATAAATCCCGAGGCAGACGCCTGGAATTATGATCCTAGTCTCGTATGATGACTGATTTTATCCCGAAATTTCAGATGTGTATACAAAAGAGGGTCAAGAAGATTATAACATATGGTTTGAATGATTGTAACATGGATTTATGGTACCAATTTTGGTTTTATCTTGTAGGTTATTGTAGTGTTAAACTCGTTATTTGGGTATATGCGAGATGATGTACGGGAATGTTCGTATTACTTGACATCAAATTTACTATTTGATAAAAATTCGGTTTTAAGTTGTTGCCCATTTAGTTTTATTGCTACTCTATAATGCCAGTACCCAATGCTACAAGCATGTACATTTTCAAAATTGTCCTGTGAAATGACTACTTGTGTTTAGTGATTTTGTTTTTGATTACATCCTTCTGAGCATGACTTAGTGTATTGTACTGAAGTATAAGGCAACAATAGTGTATGAGTAATTATGGGGTTATTTAAAGTAGGTTGTATTCATTAACTTAACGAAACTTGTGGAAGCCTTTCCTAACCTCCATGGCACTTGATATCCTTTTTCAATCTTGTTAGAATATGCCAATTGTGCTTGTGAAAATGCAATCCCAGAATAGCAGTGAATGTCACTAGACTGCGATCACTGGATGAAAACTAATATATGGCAGTATATTTGTCATTTTATGTTACCTGGTGTTATGAAGGTTGTGCGTATTGTGTATTGCCTACAGTTTAATATTTTTTGAAATGTGTAACTCTCATAGCATTAATATATCATTAATATATAGTGCTCTAAAGTATGCTCCCTGGGTATTCCAGGAATTGCAATTATCACCTTAAATTCTGGTAGGAATTTTGCAAAGTTTTGATTTAAACTTTTATATTTCTGTGTAAAGTTTTACATAGTTTATTGATGTGATCTTTTGCTGTTGGAGTAGATTCTCTTTCGTAGTTAAGTAATAAGTCAAAATAAACAAAGCTAATCGATGTAGGTGGAAAATGTTCAAATTGGAATAGGTATGTTGGTGTATTATGCTGTGTAAGCTCTTTTTCTTGCATTTAAGTGGAAATAAACCCTCTATGTTTCAGCATTTTAGGTGTGCATCAATAACTTTTGAATGCGCTAACTTTCTTCTGTACTGGTAGTGTAAGATTGAGAATACATTGATTACCTGCATTACCCTGGCTGTGTTATTGGGTTACATAGTCTCGTGCTGTGGAGGCACTAAACCTATGCTCGCTTATTCATTACTATCCTGAGTGACCTGTTGGATGACTTTTTGCCTTTAATGCAATTAAAAAAATTTTGTAACTTCATTTGCAGGCAGCTTTTTAATTTGATGAGTTGAATGGTGAAAACATGTATTTTGATATATATCAAATTGATTATAGAGGTGCCAGGCTTGCACACAGTATTCCTGAAGTGGCTTTACTAGAAACGTGGAGGCATATATTGGACCTGCTATTACCCTAGAAAGCTCTCATAATGGTGCTTGATTTGCTTTCTTGACAATCTGATGTAATAAGGTCATATTGGTTTGTGAATCATGACACACATATCTATTGTCAATGATGGCAGTTGTTTCGCCATACAATTTTTACACATTTGTGTTTAGATGACCAATGTGCAGATGCATGCCCATGTCCACATCAAAGGACCTAATCACCCATGCAACGACTGTTGAGATGTGTCTAGATCCTTCTGTAGCAAACTAGACAAAAGTGAGTGTGCCTACCACTCCAAAACAGACAGATGTCATCTTGAACATGAACTGTGAACAGAAATGACCATAAAACTGAACCTTGTGGTTAGCCACTTATTACATTTGCCCATACTACCCACTACCCCTTATTACTACCCTGTATTTTAACCATGCCTCTTCCAGCTACAGTATTTTGGACCCATTTCGTGGGCCTCATATTTTTAATTGCCTGATCATTTGGAAACTTTATCGAAGGCTTTACAACTGTAAAGTTCAGTTAAGAAATATATGGTTTATCCTGTACCAGCATATTTTGTCACCATTCAAGAAAAGTCAGTAGCATTGTGAAGTAAAATGATAAGGTATTCTTAAGAGGCACTAAAAGATGGCATGTTCTGTGCATTCGAAATGCCGTTTCTGTATATGGCTTGTAATACTGTGTGGTAAAGAAGTTCTAATGTCTTTTTTTAGTATGAAACTGAAGTTGGGGTAATTCCTTTGTTTTTGTAGAAATCTTGTATTGTGCCAAATGAAAACTTAAGTATTCCCAATAAAGTGTGTATAGTTTTTGGTTAAATTTATGACTTGAGAGCTGTGTTCATCATTGTACAGTTGTTCAGCATGATAGTGAATTGACTTTATACTTGTACATCAGTGATTAGGTAATTTATTACAAATAATTAATTATAGATTCTTCTTTTAGTGAGAAGCTGGGGCCTGCTGAAAGGACCCTTACCCAGACATCATGGCAGATATGGCCACTATACCTAATCATGCATCTCCTATAAAGCCTGTTATAAATGACCAGGTTGTCAAGTAAGTAGAATAATATTTTTATACACTTAAAGTTTGTATAGAATGAATTTGTAATTGCACATAGCCCATCAAGTTGAACAATGGTTTATTTTCTTGCTGAGGATATGAGATTTCAAGTAAACTGGGTTACTTTTTTGACACTGGCAGATTGTTAGTCATTTTTAATTTGAAGATTAGATATGCATTTTCTTCTAGGGCCATGCAAGTTTTTCATATTGGAGTGATTACATGCCATACTTGGTTGCATCCATTTGTTGTTGATGAATTACACTTCCAAAATGGGAAACAAAGACAAGCACCAGCTGTAAATACAATATTTGAGGTTTAAAAATACCAGTGTTCATACTTTCATATTAGATTTTGTTGGACCTTATACTGCAATGCTCTGCTTTTCGGCTGCTGAACTCATTTGCCAGTTTAACATGAAAAATGATAGATTTGTGTATTTGATGCGATTATATTAGTCTTGCCTCTGCTCTTTTTGCATTCTCTTTCACCACATAAATAAAAGCATATCCTTTGCAATTGCTGTTTGTGTTTTACAAGACTGTTTTGTTCTTGTTGCCCATTCTCTAAACCTTGTAAAAATGTGCTACGTCTTTACTCCTGTTTGTGTATAAACATGCCACACTGTAGCCCAAGTGCCCATTATTGACAAGCCCCAAGATGAGGATCAACACCTGACCAGGTTGGAGGAAACTATCATACCCAGTATTTGAACCCATGCAGGCCAAACACAGTGTGGACCCATGCTGACTCTGGGACAATATTAATGATGACTACACCATGCGAGCCTCTTTGACTGTTTGATGTGTGTGCATGCATGCTTACCATATGTATTTCTGCAGGATCCAGGATTGCTAGGTTTGTCCTGTATTTTTTCATTACATTATTATATCTTGATTTGTGTCTTGATTTGGAAATGTTCAGTTTTGGCACACATGGTTAAAAATTCCAGCATAGTTACTCTTTGGAAGATTGGATTTCCTCGCATTTTCTTCCTCCCATGTCATATGTAATTATCTGTGATCATTTATGGGGACTCTTTTGCCATAGCCACCCCCAGAGGGAGCTCTTGGAAGGAACAGGTATAACATTAAAAAAATTTTTCCTTCGTCCTTTCAAATGTTTAAATAGCCTAGTTGTATTGCTTATTATTTTTCGTCCCTATAAGGTTTTTTTTTTTTTTTTCCTTGCACTCCTACAAAGTAGGCACCTAACACGTGGCTGTATATTGTACTTTTTCTTTGTTTGTCAGGTATGGGTTTTAAACAGCTGTAGCATATTCTAGTCTGTCTTATGAAGGCAGCTGTTAATTTTTTGATATCTACAAATGTATATCCAGGGTAAGAGTGAGGCGAGGTAATGTAATAAGAACAGAATGGTGGAGAGAGATGAAGAGTGTATTGTATATGTAAGTGTAAAAGAGAGATTTCTTAAAATGAATTGTTTGATGGAGAGCTGAAAAGCTTGGATACATGAAGTTAATGACGTGTCTTCTTTTTACCACCGCACCAATTCACTTGATCCATTTCATTTTTTGCACCCTATTGCAAGTTCTTGCCCATAACCTTAAACAACTTTTACTTCATCTTTCTATCCCTTCATTGGTTTCCCTCTTATCCTTGTTCCCTTCACATGCAACAAGATGTGCCTCAGTTGAGGCCATTTCCAGTAATGGAAAAAAGTAAATGAAAATAAAAAGTAACCATGATTCTTAAGATGTTTATAGACCTGCTCTTGGAGAATGACAAGCGAATTCAACAGCTTATGTTTGAGGGAAGGGGGTATCGTAATGACCAATACTCAAGTGGCTGGACTTCACATGGAAACTGTGAGAAATGGCAGCCAAATGTGTATTGTTGGTTCAGGCTTGGGGATGGTAACAGTGGTAGACATCTTGAGAAAAATTACCAAAATTTCTATAGAGAGCAGCAACATCATGGTGTGTGGAAAGGGAAAGTTGTAGGTGATGCCAAAGAAATACTTCATATGGAAGGCTTTTGATTCCACTTTACTTATCGGAGAGGTGGTGGATGAGCAATACCAAATGTGCGAGTGGTATTCTGTACCTAGGTGAATAAAACTGCAATTGATATTTTGGTAACTGATTAAAAGGAAAATAATACAGCACCTTACAACACTACTTTTGGGAATCAGACCATGATTTTGTGGGTTTCCAGGGCAGAGTTGAGGATATGGTTATGCTCAAGGTTGAAATTTAGTGTTTTGAAATTGTACGGAAGGTTATGAATGATTCTTGGAAAGAGATATAAGGTCAGTTTGTTTTGCAGAACTATAGATTTTACAAGGTTACTGCTTCCCAGTTCTAGAATGTTAGATATCCAAAGTGAGAGGAAATGTGAACAGTACGAGAAAGGGACGGATTGTATTAAAGGAATGAGGGAAGGAAGCACGAGTTATGAATATAAAGTGGAACTGTTTGCAAAAGTGAAAGGAGTTCAGAAAGCATTGACTTGTGCCAAATCTTGTCGGATGCTTTAAAGATGTCAAGGGCTACAACAAAAGTTTCAGTGTGTGTGTGCAATGTAGTTTTTCATTGATTATCAGCTGTAGGTGGAATATACCTGTAACTGGCATGCTTGATGGTATTGTGTGGATTTTCACCTTGTGAACATTTGCTGTTGTCTAGGGTTCCAAATGTAGCCATGGAGAATTTTTTTTCTATGCATATTCACCATTTCCTGCAATAGTTAAGTATTGTCAAGGTGGGTGACTGAGCCAAGGAAGGAAGTGTCTTCCCTTTGCCCCCTTCTCTGTTCCTTCTTTTGGAAAAGTAAAACGGGAAGGGAGTCTTTCCACCTCCTTCCCCTATTAGTTTCCTTCTACAACATGCAGGGTATGTGAGTAGTATTCTCTCCCCTATCCCTAAGGATAAGTGATATTTATTAATTTTATCAACATAGAGGCAGACTTGGGAAAAACTGAAAAAATTGTTAGTTGACAAAGATTTATTTTGGTAGAAATGCAAATGGTTTCGATAAAAAAATAGTTGCTTTTAGATATCAGAATTCGGTTAAAGGTAGATGAGGTTATTAAATTCATGTGTAAATGTCTAATTTTGATCTTGAAATTTCAGACCTGGTGATGACAAATCATGGAAGGCACAGCTTGTTATACCTCCAAGAGACAGAAGGAAACGTACTTCAGATGTAACGGACACTAAAGGCAACGAATTTGAAGACTTCTGTTTGAAACGGGACTTGTTAATGGGTATCTTTGAAAAGGGTTGGGAAAGACCGTCTCCCATTCAGGAGGCTTCCATTCCTGTAGCACTTAGTGGAAGAGATATCCTTGCACGTGCTAAAAATGGCACAGGGAAAACTGGGGCATACTCGATTCCTTTATTAGAGCAGGTATGATATATTCGTTTTAAGCCCTGTTGGTAACATTTGTATATGATGTATTCTAGCCATTATATGGCTGCACTGGTGGCAGATTAGTTAGAAAAATCCGAAGTTGGCATCTGTATTTGGGAGAGCATGTGAAAGAAGTAAGTTGAGAAAGAAAGCGAATCGAAGCAAGTTAATTAGGTGAAGCGGTAGAAGGAGACAGGTTAGTTGGGGTGTGAATTTGAAAGTGGAAAAGCGAGATGAAATGTTTTGGATAATTGGATACACGTACATGATTGGAACACAAAGCCAAAATGAGCTATAGGATTGGTGAGGAGCAAAGGTTCTAGGAACATTTTGAGGCACATGTGGAAAGATGGGTTGCTGTTTGGGAGCCCTAAACTTGGGATATTTGAAGGTATAGCAGTCCCAGCAGTATTGTGTGGCTCCAATGCTTGAACTATTTATAAGAATATACAGAAAAGGTGGTGAATGTGAAGGAAATGTTTTAGGATAGTATGTTGAGTGAGAAGGGTTAAGTAATATGGTAAGAGAGAAGTGTGATAATGACTATTTGTAGTGTTTTTCGGGAAGAATGAAACATCAGTGAGAAAAGTGGAGAGGTAGTTGAAATTGTACCATAGATATATCTGATCATAGATTTGGTGTGTTGAAGTGGTTTGGACACATGGAAAGAATGAGTGAAGAAAGATTGACAAAGAGGAAATGTGTTGGAGGTGGAGGGAACAAGAAGTGTAAGACCAAATTGGAGGTAGCTGGGTGGCGATGGGAATGGATGAAGGCAGCAAGTACTACTTGAAATATGTATGGAACACGTATGTTACCACAGTGAAAAATCCAGAAAGCATGGGTCCAAACGACAAACTCTTAAAAGATAATTCCTTATTAGCACAACATGCATGAATAACTAATATATTACTCCTAAAATTGAATGTTGCAATTAGCACAGAGAAAATACTCAAGTCGTGAGACCTTGGATTATTTGACACTTTGCTTGTGGATAAAAAACTAACGAGGTACTAGTGGAGAAATCTGTAAATTCCAAGGTAGATATTTATCAAATCTACCAGGCCAGCCAGACTCTGGTGGCTGTGAAAGCATGTAAGCCGTGACATCCACTACCCTGGTCAACCAGTGTTCCACCTCTTTAGCTTGGACTTGGTCCAAGCTTTGGGGGTAGAATACCTCAGAAGTTTATGCCAGGTTTAGATATCCCAAGCATTGAACACTTCTTTAAGTATTCCTCCATCTTGCATATCAGCCCTCTCTCCCCTGCATAATTAGAAATTAGTTTGTACTTCTATGTCATTCCACTGTAAGCTATTCTTTGTTTTTCAGATTGACCCCACACAGAATCATATTCAGGCAATGGTGGTTGTCCCAACAAGAGAGCTGGCCTTGCAAACTAGTCACATTTGCAATGAGTTAGCAAAGCATCTTGGAGTAAAGGTTATGGTAACAACTGGAGGTACCAATTTAAAGGTAAATATGATGTTCTTTCATGTTATTAAAGGATAGGTAAATGAGTTATTTTATGGTGACCTACTTATTTGATTGCATCAGGAAGGCTGGAAAGTCACTTTATGGCCATAAAGTGAGCTGTAATTGTGCAGATTTTCGAGTAACACGCAGGTAAACTTGAAATGTTAATTAAATGATTGTGAGCAGAGAGTTTAAGGCACTTACTTGCCACAGTACTTTGAGGTTTGCCTGGAAACATAGTTGGTCTATATAAAGAATTTCTGCTCCGTCTTAACACGCTAGACTTGGAATGAGGATATGTAAAATTGAACAAATTCTGTCGGCACCTGATCACTGTGTAATTACAAATATTGGTATCATTTGAAATGCTGCTTCTTGCTGTTTTCTTTTTTCATCTTGATCTATACAGTTGACCTCTTTTAATGCTTGGCTGTACTATGGTTTATACTCTGGACCAGGATTTTGTTTTCAGCGCTTTATCTGGACCATTCAGTTTTTTCCATCTCCAGAAGGGAGAACAGAGAAGGGGGCCATGTTAGGATTTTTCCTCTTAAGGCTTGTTCCTTGTTCTTGACTTAGACTTTGCTAATGTGGGAAATGGCGAATATGTATGAAAAAAGACAAAGTCCACATTTGTTCACACTTTGTCATGTGTAATGCACCAAAATCACAGCTTCCTATCAACATCCAGGCCCCACAGACCTTTCCATGGTTTACCTCAGACGTTTCGCAAACCCTGGTCCGGTCCATTGACAGCATGTCGATCCCATTATACCACATCGTTCCAATTTACTCTATTTCCTGCACACACACCTTGCCCTTCTGCATGTTCAGACGGATCATCTTTGTAAACCTTTCCTCACTTATTCTCTCCATATGCATATATATTGTTGATTTTTTTTTTATTTATATACCGAACACTTTTTTGTACGTTTACCTTTTCCTTCTTTGGTGAAGAAATGCTTGTAACAAAAGACTTTGGGGAATAGTTCTTGCTTGACTCCTTACTCCATTCATTTTGGAAGTAGCACAGAAAGATAGGACTGAAGTATTTTCAGCCCTACACTCCTGCCCATAGCTTACTTCTACAACAACCATATTTGTGGCTAATTTTTGCCAGTGAACATTTATTGCCTCTCCTGACGTGTAAAACTCCGAATGATCAACCAATCCTTCAACAGAACTCTAAATGTATTAGGTATTGCACGACAAAGTGAGTTAAAGTTTCAGACTAGAGATGGCAAAAGTGAGAGCAGTTGGTGGTAGTTGGATGGTTTAGAGCCTTCCTTTCTAAGGGATGGACTGCACTGAAGCATGCTTCCAAGCTGAGGGGAAATTCTTGTTTTTGAGATGAGACAAGAGGAACTTCAGTACAAGGACTATAGATATACTAATTTCTGAAAACACTTAGTGGCACAAGCTTCTGATAACAAAAGGCCTTGCTGGTCCTGTATAAGGAGTTGATCCTTTAAGGCTTGATCTACCTTATCATCCACCATTTCGCAAGCAAATGTAATGAATTACAAACCACTCGAAGTGAAGTGCTGTGAACAGTCACCAGTTGCTTAATTCTGAACATTCAACACCCACACGACAAAACTGAAATGCTTTCAGAACAATCCCATTTCAACACTTGCCAACCCAATATTTTCAAATGACTCGTCCCACCCAGTCCTTGAAAACATTTGTTTTGTATACTTTCACTTTCTCCCCCAACAAACATGGTGCTAGCAAAACAGAATGATTTAACGCCAAACTTCTCTCTCTCCCATACTGAATTGTACACACTTACCATACATATACCATGTATATAATAGTTGCACTTTGTCATCTGCTTTGTGGATACCATCATCATCACAAAATCCCTATGTTCAACATCGGCTAACACAATTGACCCTGAACATCTTTCCTGTCCTGAGTAGACCTCGTAGACCACAAACATCAATAAACTTGGGTTTTTCCATCAGTGGATATGGCTATCTTTGAGTGCTGTGGGAGTACTATAGATGGAGATCTTGGGGCAGGAAGGCATGGCAAGGTTAACAAATTAAGATTTTTGTAGATATATTTGATTTCTTCAAGCAAGACTTGTGAACAAGGATGGATATAGAAATTGCAAGTTTTTTTTGATATAGATTGCATGAACCATCCTGGTGAATGTTAAAGGCATACTTGACACTTGTAAATTAGTGGAAGTTAAACAAAGTTACTTAACAGGTTTTAATGTAAATCCTACTCCATAGGATGACATAATGAGAATCTATGAAGTAGTTCATGCCGTCATTGCCACACCTGGTAGAATATTGGATCTCATGGAGAAGAAAGTTGCAGTTATGGACAAATGCAAGATGCTGGTCTTGGATGAGGTAATTGTTTTAAGTATAAAAGTGCATATGCAGTGCTTAAATGATGAAAAAAAAAAAAAGATTGGGGGCAAGGGAAGTTGATATGACAGTCATTAACACAAACATTTATCAACAGGCCGATAAATTGCTATCGCAGGACTTTAAAGGAATGTTGGATCGTGTCATCTCTTACCTGCCACCGGAGAGACAAATACTTTTGTACTCTGCAACATTTCCTCTCACAGTGAAGCAATTCAAGATGAAGCATCTGAGGTTTGTGTGTGATTATGGTATAATGCTATTAAAAGTGAGTGATTATTACTGTAGTTAAAATGATAAACTATATAAGGTGCAACACTGAATGTTGCAGACTTGTGAATTGATGGAGTGGGAGCCATAGTGTTATAACTTTCATGGTAATTATCAATTGTGAATTGTCTTTCCCTAAGAGAGAATTTTTGAACAGTTGGTACTCTAACCTGACCTTTAATGAAAACCAAAAGGGTTAATTCACTGGCCACTGTTGAGGTTGTTTTGGGTTTCGTTGTGGAGGATGTGATGAGGGTGCAACTGTGAATGATGTGGCAAGAGTGCATGTATGGAGGATATGGTGAAAGCGTGTCTGTGAGGGGGTGGGAAATATGGTTGTGTGGGGAAGTTTCGCCTGTCCAGGATCCTGGAGTATATTCGGTGCATTGTGTGGATGTACCTTGCATCATTTAAATTTTTTTTTTTTTTTATATATATGACCCTTGGAGACACTAGGTTGTCACTCGACTGAAAACCAGGCAGTATGATACACTGAAATGGAATTCCTGTCACTGAAACTTTACTTATTAAAGTGAAGGAAATTGAGAAATAAAATGCCATGCTGTGAGGGGAAATCCACATTGCTTAATGGTCCTTTGATGCCAAGTTGAGCATAGTTTTTGTTCCTGTTGTACTTGGAACAAGGAAGTTTTACAGATATTGCTTATTTCAAGCTGGAATTTCTTGCTCAATATATGTTGCTATATAGAAAATGATAGTGTATAAATTGTGGAGATGTAGGCCTTGAAGTGGGAGGGAGGCATAAGTGTGCCCCAGCACTCTGAAATCATTCGCTGGTATCTTCAATAGGTATTTTCAGGTGACAAAAGCATGAAACATACTTGAGAACTCGACAGGAACAATAAATTATTTTGTAATGTTAATGGTATGTACGTACACTGCCTTAAATGGCAGCCTATATATTTCTATATGACACCTGTTCCCTACAGCAACTCCCTCAAGGGGGTGGCAAAGCAAGTCTCCATAACTGGTAAACTCTTGCTGCTTCATAACCTTTAGTGCCTTCTCTATATAGATGACAGGCCACTGGCAGAAGGCAACTTTAGCGCAGTGTTCAAAGCTCCTACCTCATGTTTCTACCAAATGCTACTTCTACATAATGTTTCTACTGACTTAAACTTTTAACAACCTAATGTTCCTGTCTAATGTTGCACTGTACTTGCCAGGCTCTGTCAATTAGAAGTTACATTGTGAATGAACAGTCTTCTTTGGTAAAGCTCTTATTGTTGGAAATATTGTTTTATAAAATCTTGTTGCTCCAGAAGAGACTTCATTTCCCTGCTACTGGAAATAGTCCAGCCTTGGGTTGCAAGAGCCTTTGGAAAGGTCCTGGATAATTCCATGGCGGTCCCATATAAATTGGTCTTGTAGTTTTAAATAGAAAGAAATATATCTTTCAGACTTGTTGGCAATTTCCTGCATTATAGAATTTCCAGGAATAGACTATGAAAAGGCCTCATTTGCTCTAATCCACTCTTGCTATTGTGTAGTGGAATGAAATTGCTGCTTCCTGTCCACAGTCAGGCCTTTCCTTGTTTGCTTTTGCTGCTTTATATACCCTGGTTTGGTCCATTGACAGCACCTTGCCTTCTGTATGTCGCATCATACCAATTAACACTCTTGCATATCTTTCGCCCTCCTGCATGTTCAGGCCTTGCTCTTTTTTTTCTTTTTTTTTCCCCATCTTCAATTTCTTCTTCCCCATTTGTTTGTCTTCTTCACGTCCAACACATATAAGCTCTTTGTCAACCTCTCCGTTTTCCTTCTCTCCACATTTCCAAACGGCACATTGTTATCAGCACTCTTCTTATTTTCACGGAAGTTTCTAGGCTAATCTTTACTTACTTGATGATCAATCTTTACTTATTTGATGAACACATCACGCATGGTCCTCATGCATTTCATTTTTGACACATCCACCCTTATTGTATTCTTGCCCATATCCCATGTCTCGCAAAAGTTTAAAAATTTTGGGACTGCCATTCCTTCAAACGTACCCATTTTTGCCCTTCCAGGTGACAACCTCTTATTTCCACACATTTATTAATGTTCCCAGTACCTTGGCTTTTTCATCCACCCTGCGACTAGCATCCACTTCATGGTTCCATTTGCTGCCATGTGCATTGCCAGGTATCTAAAACACCCCACTTCCTCCCAAGTTTTCTTCATTCTTACCGACATCCATATTACTACATTTCATTCAACTGCTAAACCTAATAACCAGTCTATTCTCGATCTCTCTTGACTTCCTTCTTTCACGCACACTCGCAGACTGACACCATTTTTTAGCATTTTCTCGTTTAAATATGCTACAGGTGCTTTATCAGCAAATAAGGATTGTTTCACAGGCCCCTTCACTCTCTGCAGACTACATACCTTCCCCTCTCTCCAAGACCATTTTAATTACTTTTCATCTCCCCACCTATAAAAAAGTTAAACAACCTTGGTGACATCATACACACTTGCCACAGACTCTCCTTCACCAAGAACCATTCTCTCTACTCTCAAACCTACTTGCACACATGCATTACCTCGTGATGAGAACTCCTCACTGCTTCTAATGGTACTTTCTTCGTCATATATTGGAAATATCTTCCACAAAGCATCGCTAATAATCCCATCTTATTTCTCGTCCACAAATGCTACGTACAAATCCTTCCATTTCTCTTTTGACTAAAATAAAAATGTGTTTTTTTTTTTCCTTTCTAATCTTCCTTCATTCTTCAATGAGGTGCCTTTCATTTTGCAAGTACAAGAATTTCTCACATTTAGATGATTGTTACCATCATTAAAAACATTGTACATTGAGTATTGTTCATAAATATGAATAATGTATTGGTTGTATTATGTAGATACTGATGCGATCTGAAACGGTTTCATTAAGATTGTTCTCCTTGACCCATTACTTCCAAATGAGAAAGCTTTGGTCGTATTAATGATAAATTTTGGTTTTTCCTGGATATCCACTAGTCTAAGGTAAAAAAATTGCAGTGGGTTAGTTTGGGAGTTTGATTTACCTAGGACTTTAAGTATCTATAATTCTGTGCTTTTGTGTTATTCCTTCCATATCAATCTTGGCCCAAAGTAATGTTTTTAGATGGATATAAAAAAAGAATCAAGATTTGTCTTTAGTAGGGGAGTGTATAAAAATCCAAATGTTTGGTGACTCGCATAAAGTTGACACTTCACCTTAATGCTGTCAACTTAAGCCTGACTAACTTTTTATATCCTCAGATCACCTTATGAAATCAACCTGATGGATGAACTGACATTGAAAGGGGTAACGCAATACTATGCCTTTGTTCAAGAACGGCAGAAAGTCCATTGTCTTAATACTTTATTCTCAAAGGTGAGTTCTTTGCAATGAATTCCTTGTCTAAGAATGACAAAGCCCATTATCAAAGTAGGTATTTTCAAGGATGAATTTTTCTATTGAATCCCAATGCCTGATTAACTGCCATTTGACAGTTTATTCTCCGAGAATTTATGAAAAAGTTTTGTTAGTTTTCCAACCTTGTCTACAATATTCTTTTCAGAGTTTTTGTTCATTCCCTCTTGTCTTGCTTTGATTAAATAAGCAAATGCTTACTAGCTGGCTGGCACTTTCCTGTAACTTTATCACTACATATCTCAAAGCTCTTAGCATTTTTACATTAAACCTTCCTTCCCTCTGTATTTGAGACTAGAGGTACCCATGCTTCCAGTCCTTCTTTGTAAATTTTACAGAATCTCTTGCCACAGTGGCCTGGTTTTTGGCTTCTGAACTTCGTTTGCCATAGAAATTTTTAAGATTTTGGTGTCCATGATTATATCTTTAGTACTTTCCTTACCTCTTTACCTTACTCGTTACCTCATATCCAAACTTGAGCATTATGTGAACTCTTTCCAATTGGTATATTGTACAAGATCTCAATATCCATGGTAGTGTATATGAAGATACTTTAGAAATGATTGTGTATTGGTCCCCACTCGTCCACTGTTGTAAAAATATTTCCTATAGTCTAAAAGCTTGTCACCGTGAGAATTTCATTTCCTCTAGTCTTGCTCTTTCTTTCAAATCTCCCATTACCAGTCCTTTCCCATATTTGAAAAGTGATATACAGTTTCCTGTAACTTCCCATTCATTCCTTCTTTGTTGTCATCATGTATCTGTTCTTGATTGTTGAAATTCTTTAGAGGATTAGATATAATGACAATTCGTTTCTTTCCTGCCATAGTTGCTCTTTCTATTGTGTATTGTCTGAATAGACCATCCTCCATTGTTTTCAATTTCCTCTTTCTTTAGAGATTTATAGAGAACTAATTGGCTGAAGTTTGATTATTAGTCTTGGGTAATCTTTAATTTTTAAAGTTAAAAGTTAGAGAAGTTGGAGTAACATTGCCTCCTCTCTCAAGGTTTTTTTATATTCTTTGGCTGAACCTCCCTCCCTTTTTTTTTTTTTTTTTTTTGCATTTTCCACATTCTTCAGGCAGTTTCAGGAGCAGATGAAGAAATGACTTGTTTGCTCACATCCACTCCAGCTGTCATATATAATATAATGAAACCTTAGCACCTCTTCATAACCAAGCTTTAAAGACCTTTCATTTGCTTTCCATTGACAGCATGTTGCCCACTGTGTAACTCGTCACTCTAGTAACTGTCCTGAGCATGCCTTACGGCCTACATGTCGGGTTCTGAGCTCTTTCTCTTTCCTCTGTTCTTTAGCAATCTGGCAGAAAGAAACATCGAGAGATGTAATGGGATTGTTCATTTGTCATAATGTATATATAAAAATGAGAAGGTTAATGGAATATCTTTCCTGTGAATTCGGGCCTGTCTTTTGAACCAGAAATGTTACACATTGTCTTTCAGGGTTTTTGAATTGTTTCTTACTGAAAAATGTCTGTAATTACAGTTACAAATCAACCAAAGCATCATCTTCTGCAACTCAACCCAACGAGTTGAATTACTAGCAAAGAAAATAACTGATCTTGGGTATTCTTGCTATTACATTCATGCAAAGATGGCACAGGCTCACCGCAACCGTGTCTTCCACGATTTTCGAGCTGGACTTTGCAGGAACCTGGTTTGCTCTGGTAAGTAGTTTATATAATTTATATAAAAAGAAATGGTATAGATTTAAGAGAAAAGGCTAATGCAAAGGAAACATAATTTTATATTTATTCATATCCCTTAAACAGGGGAGAACTCTTGCATGTACAGTGACGAAAGGGCTAGGGTGCATTGGGGAGGGCTAGAATTCCTCCCATCTTGTATTCAATTCCAAGAGAAGGAAGAAGAAAAATTTTTTCTTTTATGGGTCCCTTCTATTCATGATATTTCTTTTGTATTCTGTGTGTATCATTTGATAGTCTCTTAAGGTGTAATGTAAGAATAATTCATTAAAAACAAATATAAGTATGTGATTACAAGTATTGGCGACCCAAAAATCCAAACGAGTGTGATCCCACTTTTTGTTTCATCCAGTGGTAGCATTCCATATCGAGACTGAACCATGATATAGATACGAGAAAGGTTAATAGAGGGGGAAATATTAAAAGTATACTTGAGAAACTTGCATATGTGATTGAGTGTTCTTCTTTTTTGTCATTTCTTCACATGAGGGTATTACGTGTACATTTTGCTAGTCTTTAGGCACCTTATCTTGGGTAATGCAAATGCTTAATAATAAGCTTGACAAACCAGTTGTTGCTCCTTCTTGAAAAAAACTACTGCAATCCCATCCCACACCTACAGTTTTGCCTCATCGTGTGTACACACACTACTAATACGTTACTCAACATGCCACCCTGCCCCATCATACACGCCACATCCGCTGCCCTGTCAACATATATACAGATTGTCAGAATTCTTGCTCTGTCCCTCTTTACCTCTTCCTTTCCATTAAAATTACCCAATGTGCATCTCTCGTTCTCTAACATTTGTTTCCTTGCATTCTTTGCATCCTTGCAAAAGATTTTTTTTGTTCTCATTTGTATCCCTCTACACAGGCCTCTTATTGAAGCTTACTTGCACATATTTAATTTCCTCTTTCCTAAAATCCCTATAGACTTTTACACTGTCCTCCAAGAAATTGTCTGGCATCCCACCTGCTTCCCCTCTCAAAATTTTCTTGCTGAATAACCTCCTCTTTGCAAGCCCATTGCTTAGCATGCAATCTAATGATGTTCGTTTATCTCTAAACCTATTTGTTTATGTGTGTTTTTGTGTATGTCTCTGTTAAATGGTTATAAATTTGCAAATTCATGGTTATTTTATTGTAGTTAGTCGCTGTCTCCCACGTTAGTAAGGTAGCGCAAGGAAAAGGAGGAAAGAATGGCCCATCCCACCCATATATACATGTATGTACATAAATGCCCACACACGCACATATACATACCTATACATTTCAACGTATACATACACAGACAGTCCCGTTGCCACCCCGTCACATGAAAGCACCCCCCTCCCCCAGCATGCACAAGGTAGTGCTAGGAAAAGACAACAAAGGCCACATTGGTTCACACTCGGACTCTAGCTGTCTTGTGTAATGCACCGAAACCACAGCTTCCTTTCCACATCCAGGCCCCACTAAACTTTTCATGGGTTACCCTAGATGCTTCACATACCCTGGTTCAATCCATTGACAGCACATTGACCCCAGTATACTACATTGTTCCAAATAACTCTATTCCTTGCATGCCTTTCACCCTCCTGTATGTTCAGGACCTGATCACTCAAAATCTTTTTCACTCCATCCTTCCATCTCCAATTTGGTCTACCACTTCTCCTCATTCCCTCTACCTCTGACACGTACCCTCTTTGTCAATCTTTCCTCACTTGTTCTCTCCATGTCACCAAACCATTTCAACACACCCTCTTCTACTCTCCCAACCACACACTTCTTATTACCACACATCTCTTACCCTTTCATTACTTGTTTGATCAAACAACCTCGCATGACATATTGTCCTTTAACATTTCATTTCCAACACATCCACCCTCCTCTGCACAATCCTATTTATAGCGCATACCTCGCAACCATATAAAATTGTTGGAACCACTGTTCCTTCAAACACCCCCATTTTTGCTCTCTGGGATAACGTTCTTGCCTTCCACACATTCTTCCATGCTCCCAGAACCTTTGCCCACTCCCCCACCCTGTGGCTTTTCCACTTCCATGGTTCCATCCGCTGCCAAATCCACTCCCAGATACCTAAAATGCTTCGCTTCCTCCATTTTTTCTCCATTCAAACTTGCCTCCCAATTAACTTTTCCCTCAACCCTACTGATCCTAACAATCTTGCTCTTATTTGCATTTACTCTCTGCTTTCTTCTTTCACACTTTTTACCAAACTGTCACCAGGTTCTGCAATTTCTCGCCTGAATCACCACCAGTGCTGTATTGTCAACAAACAACTAACCTGCTTCCCAAGCCGTATCATCCACAGGACTGCATACTTGGCCCCCCTCTCTCCAAAACTCTTGCATTCACCTCCCTAACCACCCCATCCATAAACAAATTAAACAACCATGGAGACATCACGCACCCCTGCCACAAACCAACATTCACTGGGAACCAATTGCTTTCTTTTCTTCCAACTCGTACACATGCCTTACATCCTTGGTAAAAACTTTTCACCTTCCACAAAACATCTCTAACAACTCTATCGTATACCTTCTCCAGATCCATGAATGCTATATACAGATCCATCTGTTTTTCTAGGTATTTCTTGCATACATTCTTCAAAACAAACAACTTATCCACATATCCTCTACTGCTTCTGAAACCACACTGCTCTTTTCCAATCTGATGCTCTGTACATGCCTTTACCCTCTCGATCAATACCCACTCATATAATTTCCCAGGAATACTCGACAAACTTTTTTTTTTTTTTTATTTTGCGCCGCTGTCTCCCGCGTTTGCGAGGTAGCGCAAGGAAACAGACGAAAAAAATGGCCCAGCCCACCCCCATACACATGTATATACATACGTCTACACACGCAAATATACATATCTACACAGCTTTCCATGGTTTACCCCAGACTCCTCACATGCCCTGATTCAATCCACTGACAGCACGTCAACCCCGGTATACCACATCAATCCAATTCACTCTATTCCTTGCCCTCCTTTCACCCTCCTGCATGTTCAGGCCCCGATCACACACAATCTTTTTCACTCCATCTTTCCACCTCCAATTTGGTCTCCCACTTCTCCTCGTTCCCTCCACCTCCGACACATATATCCTCTTGGTCAATCTTTCCTCGCTCATTCTCTCCATGTGCCCAAACCATTTCAAAACGCCCTCTTCTGCTCTCTCAACCACGCTCTTTTTATTTCCACACATCTCTCTTACCCTTACCTTACTTACTCGATCAAACCACCTCACACCACACATTGTCCTCAAACATCTCATTTCCAGCACATCCATCCTCCTGTGCACAACTCTATCCATAGCCCATGCCTCACAACCATACAACATTGTTGGAACCACTATTCCTCCAAACATACCCATTTTTGCTTTCCGAGATAATGTTCTCGACTTCCACACATTCTTCAAGGCTCCCAGAATTTTTGCCCCCTCCCCCACCCTATGATCCACTTCCGCTTCCATGATTCCATCCGCTGCCAGATCCACTCCCAGATATCTAACACACTTTACTTCCTCCAGTTTTTCTCCATTCAAACTTACCTCCCAATTGACTTGACCCTCAACCCTACTGTACCTAATAACCTTGCTCTTATTCACATTTACTCTTAACTTTCTTCTTTCACACACTTTACCAAACTCAGTCACCAGCTTCTGCAGTTTCTTGCATGAATCGGCCACCAGCGCTGTATCATCAGCGAACAACAACTGACTCGCTTCCCAAGCTCTCTCATCCCCAACAGACTTCATACTTGCCCGTCTTTCCAAAACTCTTGCATTCACCTCCCTAACAACCCCATCCATAAACAAATTAAACAACCATGGAGACATCACACACCCCTGCCGCAAACCTACATTCACTGAGAACCAATCACTTTCCTCTCTTCCTACACGTACACATGCCTTACATCCTCGATAAAAACTTTTCACTGCTTCTAACAACTTGCCTCCCACTCCATATATTCTTAATACCTTCCACAGAGCATCTCTATCAACTCTATCATATGCCTTCTCCAGATCCATAAATGCTATATACAAATCCATTTGCTTTTCTAAGTATTTCTCGCATACATTCTTCAAAGCAAACACCTGATCCACGCATCCTCTACCACTTCTGAAACTACACTCCTCTTCCCCAGTCTGATGCTCTGTACATGCCTTCACCCTCTCAGTCAATACCCTCCCATATAATTTACCAGGAATACTCAACAAACTTATACCTCTGTAATTTGAGCACTCGCTCTTATCCCCTTTGCCTTTGTACAATGGCACTATGCACGCATTCCGCCAATCCTCAGGCACCTCACCATGAGTCTTGCATACATTAAATAACCTTACCAACCAATCAATAATACAGTCGCCCCCTTTTTTTAATAAATTCCACTGCAATACCATCCAAACCTGCTGCCTTGCCGGCTTTCATCTTCCGCAAAGCTTTTACTACCTCTTCTCTGTTTACCAAATCATTTTCCCTAACCCTCTCACTTTGCACACCACCTCAACCAAAACGCCCTATATCTGCCACTCTATCATCAAACACATTCAACAAACCTTCAAAATACTCGCTCCATCTCCTTCTCACATCACCACTACTTATCACCTCCCCATTTGCGCCCTTCACTGAAGTTCCCATTTGCTCCCTTGTCTTACGCACTTTATTTACCTCCTTCCAGAACATCTTTTTATTCTCCCTAAAATTTAATGATACTCTCTCACCCCAACTCTCATTTGCCTTCTTTTTCACCTCTTGCCCCTTTCTCTTGACCTCCTGTCTCTTTCTTTTATACATCTCCCACTCGATTGCATTTTTTCCCTCCAAAAATCATCCAAATGCCTCTCTTCTCTTTCACTAATAATCTTGCTTCTTCATCCCACCACTCGCTACCCTTTCTAATCAACCCACCTCCCACTCTTCTCATGCCACAAGCATCTTTTGCGCAATCCATCACTGATTCCCTAAATACATCCCATTCCTCCCCCACTCCCCTTACTTCCATTGTTCTCACCAAACTTATACCTCCATAATCTGAACACTCGCCTTTATCCCCTTTGCCTTTGTACAGTAGCACTATGCATGCATTCTGCCAGTTGTTAGGCACTTCACCATGAGCTATACATACATTGAATATCCTTACCAACCAATCAACAACACAGTCGCCCGCTTTTTTTTTTTTTTTTTTTTTAAATTTCACCGCAATACCATCTAAACCCACCGCCTTGCTGGCTTTCATCTGCAGTTCTTTCACTGCCCTTTCTCCGTTTACCAAACCATTCTCCCTGACCCTCTTATTTTGCACGCTACATCGACCAACAGCATATAAACATTGATATTGTTTCTTGTTTTATTTTTTATTTGCAGATTTATTCACAAGAGGAATAGACATTCAGGCTGTTAATGTAGTCATAAATTTCGACTTCCCAAAGATGGCAGAGACCTATCTTCATAGGATCGGCAGGTCTGGACGTTTTGGCCACCTTGGTATAGCAATTAATTTAATAACGTATGATGACCGTTTTGCATTACACCGTATAGAACAAGAATTGGGAACAGAGATTAAACCCATTCCTAAGGTAAGTTATATTTTAGAAATATTTTGATTTTCTGTATAACCTATTGCTTGATAATTTTTTTTTAGAACTTTTATCCCTAGGGATAGGGGAGAAAGAATACTTCCCACGTATTCCCTGCGTGTCGTAGAAGGCGACTAAAAAGGAAGGGAGTGGGGGGCTGGAAATCCTCCCCTCTCGGTTTTTTAATTTTCCAAAAGAAGGGACAGAGAAGGGGGCCAGGTGAGGATATTCCCTCAAAGGCCCAGTTCTCTGTTCTTAGCGCCACCTCGCTAACGTGGGAAATGGCGAACAGTATGAAAAAAAAAAGAAGAAGAAGAAGAAAGGAGGACTTTTGATACTGTCATTTATTTGAATGAAATTTAGGAACTTCTCTTCCCTACTACATGAGCAAAACTGAACTCCCAAATTGGCTAAGAGGACAGTACCTACCTACATTCGAGTACTTATGGTGAAAAGTCTTACTTGTGTATTTTCAGATTTCAAAAAGAATGGAGGCATAGCCTAGTGAAGATTATACCTTTTAAAGTTCAGACTGGGATGTCTAACCATGTCTTCTTGAAACCAGGATATAAAGGGAAAATGAATGCTTTGCTTGTGTAATTCAGATTTTCATGTTTTTGGCAAAATGCTTAAAGGGGACAGGAATAGAAAATAAAATGGCTCAAACATGAGGGATAATATTGAGGCTAATGAAGGGTTAGGGTGAAATAATGGTTGACACTTTTGCTAAAGATTGAGCTATAGGACTGTGTTAATGTAACATAATGAATTCAAGGTTGATTTGGGTTAAGAATTAGTGGGCAAAGAGAGTTTACTAGTTATTAGGGCTTTTTTTTTTTTTTTTAAGAATATGATAGCAGTCATGATTGATCATATCTTCTTGCAAGGGGATGTGAATACAGGGATGCTACTAGGGGGCACTGGGTGCACCTTTGTCTGACAGAGTAGTGATTGTAATTGGGTCAGGATATTTATTTAGTGCTTGTCTAGTCATTATGAAGTGCATGTTTATTGTTTTTTTGGGAGAAGTAATCTTTGTCAGGGTATTTTGTTGAAATATGCTTGGGATTGGCTTTTTGTTTTGCTCAAGGATTGGTTGGTTATGAAGTTATTTGGATGTGAAGGTTATAGTCCTATTTCAAAGAACTAATTGCTGAGCATGTTAAGGTGAGATTGTTTTGGAAGAATCTTTATTGTTGTGAAAGTGTGTATTTGTGGCTGCTAGTAATTTGAACACTCTCCTTTATCCCCTTTGCCTTTGTACAATGGCACTATGCATGCATTCCGCCAATCTTTAGGCACTTCACCATGAGCCATACGTACACTGAATATCCTCACCAACCAGTCGACAATATAAGGCATTACAGTTTTGCTATTACTCTTTTTACCTTGAAAGTTTGCTGGTGTTCTATATGATCCCATAACAATCTTTTCAGCTGATCAGTCTTGTCTGATTACATTGTTTGATTTTTTTTTTTTTTTTTTCGCTGTCTCCCGCGTTTGCGAGGTAGTGCAAGGAAACAGACGAAAGAAATGGCCCAACCCACCCCCATACACATGTATATACATACGTCCACACACGCAAATATACATACCTACACAGCTTTCCATGGTTTACCCCAGACGCTTCACATGCCTTGATTCAGTCCACTGACAGCACGTCAACCCCGGTATACCACATCGCTCCAATTCACTCTATTCCTTGCCCTCCTTTCACCCTCCTGCATGTTCAGGCCCCGATCACACAAAATCTTTTTCACTCCATCTTTCCACCTCCAATTTGGTCTCCCTCTTCTCCTCGTTCCCTCCACCTCCGACACATATATCCTCTTGGTCAATCTTTCCTCACTCATTCTCTCCATGTGCCCAAACCATTTCGAAACACCCTCTTCTGCTCTCTCAACCACGCTCTTTTTATTTCCACACATCTCTCTTACCCTTACGTTACTTACTCGATCAAACCACCTCACACCACACATTGTCCTCAAACATCTCATTTCCAGCACATCCATCCTCCTGCGCACAACTCTATCCATAGCCCACGCCTCGCAACCATACAACATTGTTGGAACCACTATTCCTTCAAACATACCCATTTTTGCTTTCCGAGATAATGTTCTCGACTTCCACACATTCTTCAAGGCTCCCAGAATTTTCGCCCCCTCCCCCACCCTGTGATCCACTTCCACTTCCATGGTTCCATCCACTCCCAGATATCTAAAACACTTCACTTCCTCCAGTTTTTCTCCATTCAAACTCGCCTCCCAATTGACTTGACCCTCAACCCTACTGTACCTAATAACCTTGCTCTTATTCACATTTACTCTTAACTTTCTTCTTTCTCACACTTTACCAAGCTCAGTCTCCAGCTTCTGCAGTTTCTCACATGAATCAGCCACCAGCGTTGTATCATCAGCGAACAACAACTGACTCGCTTCCCAACCTCTCTCATCCCCAACAGACTTCATACTTGCCCCTCTTTCCAAAACTCTTGCATTCACCTCCCTAACAACCCCATCCATAAACAAATTAAACAACCATGGAGACATCACACACCCCTGCCGCAAACCTACTTTCACTGAGAACCAATCACTTTCCTCTCTTCCTACACGTACACATGCCTTACATCTGTATTTTATTTTCTTGGTCAAGCATTTTGGCTTTTAATTTCTCGGCATTTTAAGCTGAACTCTGAATTGTCATTCAGTTATCATGCATGATTCCTTACATACTTTTCTCTCGCTTAAAGGATCCACTCTGTGATATATTTTTATGTTCATGTATGTGAATAGTAACTTTGGGTTCCTCTTCATGTTTTGTAAAACACTTTATTTCATTCATTTTGTATGGGATTTCATTATTTGATTTGTGGATGAGAGATGCATATTTTTGCCTAGATATTGTTGTAGGGTGACATAAATGGTTAAATGCTGGAAGAACAATGAATGAGATGTCAATGATGGTGGAGCTAGTAAAAAGCCCTACAGTGAATGGAGCAGAAAGTACAACTCTACAGTGGAACAGGAAAAGGGTCAAAACATCCTTGATGCAGATCTTCCTTCACAGGGATCCACTTCCTATTCCCAACATGTCGCATTCTTCCACCAAAAATTTCCTTGCGTGCAGCAACTTTTCTATATTTTATTTGTAGCACCTTCTTCAAGGCCTTATGTTAACCCCATTTGCATTCCCTTTCCAGATCTATAAAGGTCATAAAATATATTATCCTTGAGTATAGGGGACAAAGTTTAGTACCCATTATTTCCCGCATTTTGAAGATGTCTGTTAAGGGTATGATTGTTTGGGAGAAAATTTTTTCCCGTGGTATTTAAAAGGAAGAACAAATGAGCTGGGCAGAGTGAAAATTTTCCTCGAAGGCCATGGTTCTAGTGACACTAAATTTGGGCAGGAGAGACTAGCAAATATTATGAAGATCCTTCACACGTAAATGTACTGTACGTCCCATATATTTTTGTATCTAAATTTTTGTTCTATAATATGTTAACATTGTTTTGTAATTTTAATACTTGTTTCAGGTCATCGATCCAGCCCTATATGTTGCAGAGCACCATTTTGAAGATGATGATGAGGGAAATATCAGCAAGTAACTCCCACGTACTAAATAATAATAATGGGGAGGCAGGAAGAGGGCGTTTATTCTCAGTTGTTTAATGTCCCAAGGCCACTTGTGCCAGCCATCATCAGGGAAGGCAAAACACCACACTTGCTGCATAGGCATCATCATTATTCATCTGGAGGAAATTGAGTTTATAGACAGGCATAAAATGCATGGGTATTGATTTTGGGATGAATTTTTAAGTACAGGGTGGTAGCCAACTACTGTTGGCTTGGACTGATCATGAGACATTTCTTTCTCAGGTGGTATTAAATAAAATGTAAAGTTACAAAGGAAGCGTACAGTGGTTTCTGGAAAGTTTTATTAACTTGCCAGGTGATGGTGATGCCTAGACTTTGCCCAGGCTACATTCTCTGATGCTCGGCTGGTCTACAGAATGAGCAGCTGCAATGGACAGCAAATTGTGCAGAGTGATGTGTGATGTGATAAGACCAGTGTTACTGCAAAGGAAGTATTCGAGAAAAGATTTTTTTTCAATTAGCTATGTCCATAGCTTCTATACTAGTGTTGGTAGCCAAGAGAGCTGAGGAAAATAACCAATGTTTAGTCCTAGAAGTGGAGGACTGGTCAAGTGGTCGTTAAGTGAAGCTGTATGTGAAGAGTCATGGGTCTTGTTCTTGAACAATGTTAATTATCCTCAAGACTAAGAGTACCTTTACTGGCTTATACAAGAAACGTGAAGTCAGTTACACAAATGTTAGTCTGTGATTTATTTCTAATGGGGAATGGGACCCTCTTATGTGAAGCAAGACAGACGAGCAAGCAAGAGTGAATATTGCCTCCCATGTGGAAGGTATCGGGTGGTCTTGGCTTCTAAATATTTATGTACAGTTAGAACAACACGTGCATTGTTAACTTGGGAGTTTACCGTGTTCTATACTTTTTTAAAAATTGACTTCCCTGTAATTAATGTTTTCGGAGGTAAAAAACTGATCCCAATACTTAATTTGGGATTATCCTAAACTGGCGTGACAATGCACATTTGTAGTTTTGTAAATCTATTTTTATACAAGATGGGGTTAATGTTTCCAGTGGGATTAAAAGGTTACTTCAATCTCGAGAACAAGGGTGGGTCCATTTAATGTAACCTGATGGTGCCACTGGTACTTTACACTCCTCTGTGTACAGTTTTTCCTATGAAAGTCTGACTCCGCACTGACAGTTATAACTTGCTTAGCAGGAATTGTGTGGAAACGTCTTATCAGTGCAGTGCCATGAGAAGTGGACTCTGAGGCACCTTGAGTTGGATGTTTTCAAAATTTGCCAAGTGAGTGGTGATGGGTTTTGTGGTCCTTTTGAGGGCCAGAGGTGGATCATTGTGAACATTTAAGATATATGGATTCAAGGGCCAGATTTCTCCAGTTACTGTCCAGGCTTTTGTAACTGCCTAGACTTTGCTGGGGTTTAGAAATGTGAATCCTTAAATTTAAAGATCGCAAGATATTATTGGCTGCACTCAGGAATTCCATATACATCAAAGGGAAATTTCTGACCATTGAATTTGGACCCACCCAAGCTTCATCTGACAGATAAAACTGATGTGCTCTTGAAAAATTAAATTATTACTTATCTTCCCCTTTACTTTATTTCGTCAGATGAAAATGTTTTCCTCTTTTTATTGGAAAAGGGCAATCTAAATCATTTAATTGGTAATTATTTAACTGGACTTGATCCGATGTAAAATTCCTATTGGTTAAGAAGCATGTAAAAGGTTAGTAGATACTTGTAATCCTGTATCCACTATATCTGAAAACTATTGTTAAACTTTAAAGCCAGGTTGGTTAGGACAAGATGATCCTTTCATGATTACCAAGCTCTGTAAAGTGTAAGAAGTGTTAACTTAACCTGGTTATCTTCCTGTATTCTGTCCACAAAATTAGGATTACTTACAACAGAGGCTGCAAAAGCCATGCAGAAATGCTATCATAGTAAAGTATTTTAGGCAGTTGTATTTTCCATCTTGACATCTACAGCAGTCATATTAAAATGAAAATATTTATTTCAGAATGTCAAAGACAAGCAACAAAAGTTGTGTAGGCAAAAATATTCTTGGAATATATAATTCTCCATACCGAGATCTAATACATTTTTGTGCTCGTGATCAGTCATCTCTGGAAATATCAGGAGCTTCATTATCCAGATTTGATAAATACATGCATAGATTTTTTGTTTTTGTTTTTTAGCTCGTGCTCTACAGCTGTTATTGTATGGACAGTATTGTGGTTGGGGTTATTCAAAATGGATCGGAGATTCTGAGTATAATGATTGCCTAACACATAAAGAAATGGGTACTTTGAAAGATTGAGCAGCATTGAAAAAAGTAAAGATGTAAATGAAGAATTGAAGATTTACTCGTGCATAGAAGAGATTATTTTTCATGTATTTATTTTCTTGCAGAAGCAAAAATTGGGGAAAAGTGTTCAGATAACTAGGATATTCACACACAAGGCAGTTTTTCATTCAAAATATTAACGTAGAGTATTGGAGTCTTTTATCCATGATTAAAATATTTGAAATGCCATTGTAAATCTTGTCAAAGTTCAAAATATGGCAGCTACCACACTGCAGTGTTCATTGTTTTTGAATTAGAGGCAAAGGAGACAATTCAGTGTTACAAGATAGACAAAAAATGGGAACATAAGAAATAAAAAAAGAAATGTAATGGAGGGCTGTCAGTACAACCATGCATATTGCCCTCTAAAGGGAGGGGGGGAGGGGAAAAAATAATTGGCATAAAATTTTGGGTGAGGACATTTGATTGTAAACGTCCTTGGAAATTTGTTTCATGTTTGTATTCCTATACAAAGTTGTTAAAATTACTCTGTCAAAAATAAATTCTCCTCACTCAGGTTGCCTCTTCTTAACCTTTTGGTGGATTTGTTAATTATTGTGTAAGATGATGAAGAGTTTTTGCCTGATAAGCAAACCCAAGTAATTTGTAAGAATGTACCCTTTATCAAAATCTGTCTTATGAGTTGCAGTACTGGCTTTTGTTAGGGTCCCCAGCATGTTATCCTTTTTCTCTCGTTTGTAGGAGCTTGACATGGGATATTCTTGTCCTTCAAGGCTACCGTATTGATAATTTCTAAAATATCACAATATTAGAATGTAATTTTGTTTATAGGTAAAATAATGTTTGTGTATGCAGAGGAAATTAATAATGCCTTGTCTACTCGTTGCTTTTGCACAAGACGAAATTTTAATTTCTTCTTTTGCTAGTTTCCTTAGTGCAAGAATTGAAGTATGCATGAGTATATGTATTTGTGCATATTAATTTGAAGAATTTAATGCCTATAGATGGGTTTATGACAAAGGCGGTGTTTGATTGGTGATAGGAATGCAAAAGTGGTATGTGATGGCAAGATACTTTCCAAGTGAGGAGTGCTGGGGTGAGAGAGAAATGGCAGATATCTAATGAATGTCTTGTGGTGAGTGGGATTTATTCATTGCAAACGCCTTTTGTCAGCACAAGGTGATTGAGACATAATGAGGTAAATAATGGAATTGAATAACAAAAGGGTTTGTGTCAGTGGATGAAAGGCTTCTCTGGATGAAGATTCTCATGATTTTGTGATTCTTGTGAAGATGGGATGAGTGAAAGTATGGTGTGAAAAAGGATGGGAAGGAAAGTGTTGGCAAGGAAGATTAATCGGAATGAGAGTTTGAACAAAAGGGGTGATAAAGTATAGATGAAAGTGCGGTAAATGTAAGGATGCAGTCTTGCGTGGCTATTTAAAATACTTTAAAACATTAGAAGAAATGTTTTACTAGTTAGGATAGAAGGTCAAGATATAACAAGTGTAAATGTATGGTGGACAGATGACATTAGAAATGCTTTGGAAGAGAAGAAAAGGGTGTAGTAGATTGCTTGAAAGGAGTGTGCCAGTGGCAGTTCAGCAAAGAAGAGAAGAATATAAAAGGATAATAGAAGGCAGCAGAGATAAAATAAAGATTTTAGAAGAAAGTTGAGTAAACCATCTAAGGCAATTGAGATTGTATTGAAAGTTCATGAAAAAGGGAAGGGTTGGATGTAAGGGTAGAAATGTAAATGAGAAATAAGGAAGTGGAACTGTTGAAATAAAAGGAGGATGGAAGGAGCGTTTTAGAAACAGATGTGAAAGGTGAATCGTCAGTAGCTACATGCATAGATATGAAAATTGGAGGGAAAATGATAAAGTGCATGGGGCCTATAACAATAAGAGAAGTAAAAAGGGCCGAGTGACATTGAACATGGGAAAGGCACCTGGAGTGTATGAGATTACACCTGAAATGTTATAGTATAGAGGAGAAAGTGTAAAAAGTGGTTGCATGTGATAAGTAATTTAGTTGAAGTAGGTTGTATGTAAAGAATAGGTGAAAGCTATTGTTGATTTATTCAAAGGAAAAGATGTTAAGGTTGTATGCAGCATCTATAAGGGAATAAGTCTGTTGTATAGATGTTCATGGAAGTGGTGATTGATAGTGATGGAAGTGACTGAATGCAGAGTAAGTGAGGAGTAAGTGGGTTTTAGGAAAGGTAGGGTATGAGTATATCAGAATTTTGCAGTGAAACACTTGAAAACTATCCAGTGGAAGGTAAAAAGCTGTTTGTGGCTTTAATGGATATGCAGAAAGCGTATGGCTGTTGAGTGAAATGCTTTCTGAGGTGCTTTAAAGGATACACAGGGAAGGGGACATCTCTTGGATAGTGTGAAAGCCTTCCATAAAAGAACAAATGCTTGTGTGAAAGTGGAAGAAGACCAGCGAAAGTTTCGTTTTACTTCTTGATATGAGGCAGGGTTATGATTTCACGAGGCTTTCTAACGTATTTGGTTGGAGTGATAAGAAAGGTGAAAGCTTAACTAGTGAAAATGGGTGTCGAGATGTGTGGTGGTAAAGTATGGTGTATAGTGATAAGACCGCTTGTGGTTGATGGCGATGTTTGCCGAGTGAAGAGCAGGAGAATGATTTTGTGTCAGCTTAAGTGATTGAAGGTAAATGTGAGTAAAAGTAAAATAATGGTGTCTGAAAGGAAGCTGAAAGTATAGATTTTGCTTAGCCATAAAGAGAGAGAGAAGAAAGTGTACAATATTATATATTGGAAGGGCGGGGTGTGACAATTCAAGTATTTGAAAGCGGGCAGAGTCCAGTTTGGTGATTTTGTATGAGATAAGGGAAATAGCAGTACAGGGTACAAATCATTGGGCCCCTCTACTGTAATTAAGGGTAGAAAAGTAAGAAAGGGAAGCAATGATTAACGGACAGAATAGTCCTGCCGACTGTGATCTTTGCAGCTGAAAATATTCGCTCCTACCCTCAACTGATAAAAATTGGATGTATCCCGAAAAGTGACATTGCTGAAGAAATGAACAAAATTCCACACCCTGATAATTGAGGTAATTTCTTTTAATCTCTCCAGGAACTGATTAAATTTCAATTACTCTCGGGAGCAAACCAGATCATCATAACTTTTGCTTTCTGTAACGCATGAAAGCATCAGATTACATCTGGTAGACTCTCCTTTATCAACAGGCAATTCAAACCGCCCTTTTGTTTCCTGCCTGTGAGTCAATAGACTAGGTAAAGCATAACTTTCCTCGAGATTCCCATAAGACCAGTTGGTATATTTATCTACTTTGTTGCTTGGGCCGGAGAGACCTGATTGAAGACGCCAGCGTAACGAACCAGCTATCGCGCATGTGAGGCCACAATATAATACAACAGTACTTGTTAGAGCTGATCTTAGTAGTTACAAATTAGAATAATCAAATCATTTGTGGTCTAATCCAATGAATTCTTAAAGAACGTCTTTGCTTCATGGTGCAAAGAATGTGCAAGTGTACGAAACAATACTTGTTGCATTCCATTACTTAATAATAAGTGTATGAACTTTGTGTTCCAAGAGCTTTTCATGGTTTGCGTTTCTTTGACTTATAGAACCCAAAGAATACTAAAGATACAAGAATGTAAAAAAAATCTGTCCTCATGAATATTTCCAACCAAAACCTGATCGTCCAGTAAAATATTTCCCAACAGAGCCTGATCATTGTCAGTAAAACTATATTCTCTTGATCGTTATTTGTAATTTTGCATTGTTCGGTTTGATCGTGCAAGTCTCAAATCTCTTAACAATATCTCATTTGACCTTTTTGTAATAATCTGAGCATAGCAGATGTTTTCGATAAATATAAGTCCAACATACATCAGTATAATCTGTAACATGAAAATGCACCCGTCTGACCTTTTACCTTTCTATGACCTTGAATTAAAATTCTGACCGACATCCACAAAAATTAATTATGACAACGGGCAATGATGTTAGCATGGTTATTTAGCATAAACAAAAATTTAAAGAGCAAATAATTCATCTATAGATCTTTTGGGGAAATCTCTGGTTACATGGTAACATTACCTGCAACCTTACTGATTTCACAACCATGTTAGCGGTACTGTAACCTAATGTGTCAGCTGTAACAATACCTTTCCCTTACTTCTCATGCTACTAATAATTGTAAGATTACGTAACCATAATTAAACACAACAATTCTTTCCTAAAATTAATGAAAGTAACTCCACGGCCCTCCTCGTCCACCGAGAATGATACTTCACGCTTCAGTCCATCACAAATATGCCATCATTGAACATTTGTCTGTTATGTAACATTCAGTAACCACTCAATTGTAAATAAAATTTGGTATAGTTTGATGCTCTAATGTAATCTAGTGACCATTAAGGTTTACAGCTGTTCCATATGTAAAAATAATCCATACATGTTATCTAACAACGAGAAGGAAGATGATTCACTACCTTTCAAATTATTATTCCTTGGCATTATGGCCGGCTAGACTCACTGCTAGCATGATCCTGAGTCCTGCTACTACTTTGCAAGAATGTGAATAACTGCATCACAATAAGTGAAGAAAAAAAAAATTTAAGATGGTGAAGGCTTATGTTTTCTTCTTATTTATTTCAACCAGTGGTGTATTTTTCTAGTATTCTTATTATTTCATAATCCTGCATTGTGGAGGTTTATGGGTCTGTTTATTATTCATGCGCATATATATATATATATATATATATATATATATATATATATATATATATATATATATATATATATATATAGTCGAAGAGCCACATCATTTTAAATTTTCAAAGCTTAGCCTCCACACATCAGTGAAAAAATATGAAAATATACCCTTTACCAAAACGATATGTTATTGATTGATTATCATACAAAAAATACGGTAAGATCATTCATTGGACTTAATAAAGTATATTATGATCATATTAAGTAATGCGAGACATGAAAGCAGTTCCTGCATGTCAATAAGGGAAGCAGATGTAAACATGGCGGACAGCGGTAGTCACCATTATTCTAGTTCGGACAGTAGAGAAGACTCAAACAGTCAAGATGCCACTAAGCTACAGACGGCAAATATCTTCAGAAACGACGGCTCATTTATGGAAATGTTTAAGAAGCTGCAGGAGGACCAGAAGAAGAAGGAAGAACCCAAAGCAAGTGTGGCTGGCGAGACGACGGCGGCCGCGACCCCAGAGGACGACGGTGGAGCGGCAGCCCTCGAGCCCTCGTCCAAGGACCAGCCCAAGAAGACATCCTTAAGTTTTGTAAGACCAGGCTACCATAGCATTCATTATGCTTTTACCATCACACCTTGTCTTAGTAATGTAACTCTGCCTTTCATTCCAGCTCAGACTACTCATGACGTTCTGTTATTGCAGGATTAACTTTTCCTGATTTCAGGCAAGATCAGATTTGTTTTTCAGATATCAGTAAGACTGTTGGATAAGGTGTATATCAGAGTCTGTAAAGAGAACAAATGATACTTAGTTTTGTGTAAGCAGGAAGATCATCTTAACCAACAGGAAACGGCAGGTGCTGCTCCAGTTGTATACTAACACTGTATTGTCTATGTTTATATTAATAGTGGAATACTAGTGTAATACAATGGTCTTGGTGACTTTGATGTGGCTAACAATTTACTCTTTCATGATTATGGAAAACAGTGATATGAATTTGAGAATGTATCATTCAATGTGATTCTGGCACTGTGGAGAAATTCTTTAAGAAGACAGCCGTTGTTAAGATTCTAGTGCAGGGATGCCATTCTCAGTGGTAATGGAAACGGGAGTTGACAGTTTTGCCTTTGTGCCACATAGTTAATTTATAGGTCTGCAGCATTATTAAGGAGCTTCAGGTTTAGTTCTGCAGTTTCAGATAAGCTAATAAAGGAAAGTTTTGAAAATTAAGGAAAATGTAGTGTAGATTCATAGAAAAGTTAATTATCTTCAGAAATCACAGACTATCCATAGCAGCTTAGATTTACCTTCAGTGCTACACTTGAAAAATAACAATATAATTATTATGTGTTCTGTAGGGCTGCATGATCAAATGTGTTCATTACTGGATTCATTTGAATACAAATTTATGAAGTTCAGAAAAATTAAGGGGTATTCTAACCTATTAAAGATGTTAGAAATAATTCTGTAAATCACTAGAACCATTGACAACCTCATCTAACATCTAGCTGCCTAATCGTATACTTTGATGCTGTAGATGAAAGGTACCAAAGCTTTTTGTGCTCTGTTTAAGAGTGCTAGCCATTGGAAATTGTGCATCTACCTGTATGTAAGCATTGCCTCATGACCATGTTTTACCCATCAATCTCTCCACCTATATACACACAGTGGCAGGGTATCCTCTTCACCCATATATTTTTATGAACTGAGTTTTGCTGCCACAATTCCTCAAGGGTACATGGGTGCAAAATGCCTTCAAAGGAAATATCATGTTCATCTGTTTTACCACATGGCATTGAACCCATAGCCAGAATTTTACTAGGGTTAAGGGACAAGTTTATTGGGATATAAGATTGGATGGAGAAAGACTGGAGGAAGTTAAGTGTTTTAGATATCTAGGAGTGGACTTAGCAGCAAATGGAACCATGGAAGTGAGTCCCAGGGCGGAGAAGGAAACGAAGGTTCTAGGAGCAATGGAGGACGTGTGGAAGGAGAGAACGTTATCTCAGAGAGCAAAAATGGGTTTGTTTGAAGGAATAGTAGTTCCAAGAATATCATATGGTTGTATGGCATGGACTAAACCTGGGCATGTGAAATGTTTGGGGTAAACCATGGAAAGTTCTGTGGGGCCTGGATGTGGATAGGGAGCTGTGGTTTAGGAGCGTTACAAATGACAGCTAGAGAATGAGTGTGAATGAATGTGGCCTTTTTTGTCTGTTTTTCTGGTGATACCTCACTGTAGCAGGGGTTAGCAATGCTCTTTCCAGTGGGATGAGGTAGCGCGTGGAGTAGATGAAGGCAAACAGGTATGAATATGTACATGTGTATATATGTATATGTCTGTGTATGTGTATGTAGATGTGTATATATTGATATGTATATGTGCATGTATGAGCATTTTTGTATATACATGTGTATATCAGTGGATGGGCCATATCTGTCTATTTACGTATTTGTTGTACTTGATCGCTGTTTCCTGCGTTTGCGAGATAGTGCCCGGAAACAGATGAAGAAAAACCTATCCACTCACATGCATATGTTTGAAGGAATAGTAGTTCCAACAGTGTTATGTGGTTGTGAGGCATGGGCTGTTGATAGGGTTGTATGGAGGAGGTTATGTGATTGCGAGGCATAGGCTGTTGATAGGGTTGTATGGAGGAGGGTGGATGTGTTGGAAATGAAATGTTTGAGGACAATATGTGGTGTAAGGTGGTGTGATTGAGTAAGTAATGAAAGGGTAGGAGAGATGTGTGGAAATAAAAAGAGTGTGGTTGAGAGAGTGGAAGGGGGTGTGTTGAAATGGTGTGGACATATGGAGAGAATGAGTGAGGAAAGATTTACAAAGAAGATATATGTCTCAGAGGGAACAAGGAGAAGCGGGAAACCAAATTGGAGGTGGAAGGATGGAGTAAAAAAGATTTTGATTCATTGGGGCCTGAACATACAGGGTGAAAGGTGTGCAAGGAATAGAATGAATTGGAATGATGTGGTATGCTGGGGTCGACGTGCTGTCAGTGGACTGAACCAGGGTCTACTGCTTCTCCATGTTCCCTCCACCTCTGACATATATATATATATATATATATATATATATATATATATATATATATATATATATATATATATTCAAACCATTTCAACTTACCATCTTCTGCTCTCTCAAACACATTCTTTTTATTACCACACATCTCTCATACCCTTTCATTACTTACTCGATCACACCACCATACACCACATACTTTCCTCAAGCATTTCATTTTCAACACATCCACCCTCCTCCATACAACTCTATCTATAACCCATGCCTCGCGACCATATGATAATGTAAGAACTACTATTTCTTCAAACATGCCCATTTTTGCTCTCAGAGATAACGTTCTCTCTTTCCACACATTCTTATCTCTCCTAGAACCTTTGCCTGCTCCCCCACCCTATGACTCACTTTTGCTTCCATGGTAACATTTGCTGGTAAGTCCACTCCCAGATATCTAAAACACTTTACTTCCTCCAGTTTTACTTCATTCAAACTAACAGCCCAACTATATATTACAATGCCTCCAACAGCAAGGATTCGAATCTTGCACCATTTGCGTGGTAGCTGGGTACACTAACCACTTGGCTATGCTGCCCTTAGCCTGAAAAAAAAAAAGAAATTGACTGGTGTGTACAGAAAACAATAGAGGGGTTTAAAGGTTAAACATTTACTCTTAATATTTTTTTTAAAGTTACCAGATTGACAATGCATCAAAACTAGCTTTGGATATTGCGTTATTTATTTCTGCAGTTCTAGTGTAGTGTTATGGGAATAACAGAAAAAAATAGAGTTTGATATGAAACACTGTTATTTCTGTATTATTAAATGATAGGACAGTGTAATGATTATGGATATCAGGAAAATGCAAAGTTTATGAAATTGTGATAAATGTATAAAACCTAACAGAATCTCTTGTAATCAAACTCGCATGTAAGCCAACAGAACTTCACCCACCCTCGCCTAGCATCCAAGATTTATTGTTGAAACATACCAACATTATTGTGATCTGTTACTGGGAACAGCATGAAGTGGCTGCTTGGTATGTCATTTTTATTGACATTTGTGGGTAGCTTTTGTGATGCCCATCTTGGTTTTGTCCTTTAATCTTTGATCATAATAAAGTACTTATTGAAAATATAAATGTATTATAACTGAGAGGAAGGTTAGGTAAGATTTACTGAGGTTCTGTTGATGATTTACAATTGTTTTGCCATTGTTTACATTAATTAAATGTACATTTTTCTGATAATTATAATCCAGTATCACAAAATAAAATATGTTGCTCAAAATCATACTCCATAGCTTTTGTTCATTTTTTTTATACAGTACACTGTACTGCAGTCATAAAGTAGAATTATTCATTGTTCAAAGCCAGTTTTGATGCTTAGATAAACTGGTAAATTACAGTACCTATTTTTCAGAGGACATCTAGCTTGTACTTTATCTGATAGAACAGTTAAGTGATGTTTTCATGGGTTCTCTTGATTTCTAAAAGTATTTCACATACTTTTTCCCTAACTTCCCATTTTTTGCCTGTTCTGTATAACCCTCACCATTAAACTTTTTTTTATGTATAAAGTAATACCTCAAATAATGCTGCATATAATAAGATATATAGAGTAGACATCCTTAAACAAATATTACTGAAGTAGTTGTAGAAAACAACAGAACCCCATGAAAAGTTCTCCTACCAGCTGAGATTTTCCTTATTTCCAGTGTTATAGCTGAAGTATACCAGACATAACTTGATTTTATCATTATACCAAATGCCTGAATATGTAAACAAAGTGAGTATTTAGTATAACTACTGCCCAAGCTTCCAACTAGCAGCCATTGCACATGATTCCAGCAGCTCATCACATGACGCTGGTGTATTTGTTCTGTGAATGTCAGTGGTCAGGGTCATTATGTGAGGTTTTTATGTTTTGATTTATCAGGCATTTCATTTACATTTTCCCTTATTTGCCTAGCCTAGCCTAGCCATTTCAACCTTACATATTGCAGATTTGAAAATAATGGTCCAGACAAGTTTCTTTGGTCTCACTTTACTATACCTACATTATACTACCACTGTAAAATGAAATTAAATTCATATGTGATTGTCATAGTGTTGTAAAACTGAAACATTACTAGTGTTTCACTTTAATGATTAACCTCATATTTTCTCAGATCTTCATACACCCATCTCAGTTATTTATTTCAACCCGTTTTCAGTATAATGTAGTCATTGGTTGGTTTTCATTGTCGTGTCAGTGAAGCACCTGTTGATGAAAAAGTAAACATGCAGTTGTAATGGTGTTTGTCACACATCGCTGCCTGAGTCGAGTTGAGGCACAGTGTTTTAAAACTAGTGGCTATATCTGGCCTGAGACACTGGTAGGAAAAAAATTTTATGACACTATGGGGTGAATTTGCATTTCACACTCAGCAGTGTTTGATATTTAGGCAGATATTCTGTATCTTGTTTTTTGCATTCCTAAGGTTAAGATGAATAATGACTCAAATTACTCTCCTGAGTCTCACTTTATTTGAAGAACTGTACACCATACTGTCTTTGCAAAATGAATAATTGAAATTTTAAGTGATAGAGATGGGTCATTAAACATTACCATACATTTTACATTTATCTTGTGTATGGTGAATGACTGACAAACACAGCTTAGACCTGTGAGATTTTATTCATGTGAGTTTGTTTGTAGAGGATGATTTATGTGAGAAATAGTAATACAGATAAATTTATTATAGTCTTTGAATGCTAGGATGTTGTTGCAATCTAGGACTTGATTAGTAATGTTGCTAGTCAGTGATCAAGATTTGCCAGATAGTCATTACAAGTCGGTATTACATTTTTGCATCCTGTTTAATTTTTGATGTAGGTTTTTGGCATTTTGTTTTTTCAAGTTAATGCTTGTAGAGGTATATATATATATATATATATATATATATATATATATATATATATATATATATATTTTTTTTTTTTTTTTAACTACTTGCCATTTCCCGCGTTATCGAGGTAGCGTTAAGAACAGAGGACTGGGCCTTTTTTGGAATATCCTCACCTGGCCTCCTCTGTTCCTTCTTTTGGAAAATTAAAAAAAAAACGAGAGGGGAGGATTTCCAGCCCCCCGCTCCCTCCCCTTTTAGTCGCCTTCTACGACACGCAGGGAATACGTGGGAAGTATTCTTAATCCCCTATCCCCAGGGATAATATATATATATATATATATATATATATATATATATATATATATATATATATATTTTTGCTTTGTCGCTGTCTCCCGCGTTTGCGAGGTAGCGCAAGGAAACAGACGAAAGAAATGGCCCAACCCACCGCCATACACATGTATATACATACATCCACACACGCAAATATACATACCTACACAGCTTTCCATGGTTTACCCCAGACGCTTCACATGCCCTGATTCAATCCACTGACAGCACGTCAACCCCGGTATACCACATCGATCCAATTCATTCTATTCCTTGCCCTCCTTTCACCCTCCTGCATGTTCAGGCCCCGATCACATAAAATCTTTTTCACTCCATCTTTCCACCTCCAATTTGGTCTCCCACTTCTCTTCGTACCCTCCACCTCCGACACATATATCCTCTTGGTCAATCTTTCCTCACTCATTCTCTCCATATGCCCAAACCATTTCAAAACACCCTCTTCTGCTCTCTCAACCACGCTCTTTTTATTTCCACACATCTCTCTTACCCTTACGTTACTTACTCGATCAAACCACCTCACACCACACATTGTTCTCAAACATCTCATTTCCAGCACATCCATCCTCCTGCGCACAACTCTATCCATAGCCCACGCCTCGCAACCATACAACATTATATATATATGGATAGAGTTGTGCGCAGGAAGATGGATGTGCTGGAAATGAGATGTTTGAGGACAATGTGTGGTGTGAGGTGGTTTGATCGAGTAAGTAACGTAAGGGTAAGAGAGATGTGTGGAAATAAAAAGAGCGTGGTTGAGAGAGCAGAAGAGGGTGTTTTGAAATGGTTTGGGCACATGGAGAGAATGAGTGAGGAAAGATTGACCAAGAGGATATATGTGTCGGAGGTGGAGGGAACGAGAAGTGGGAGACCAGATTGGAGGTGGAAAGATGGAGTGAAAAAGATTTTGTGTGATTGGGGCCTGAACATGCAGGAGGGTGAAAGGAGGGCAAGGAATAGAGTGAATTGGATCGATGTGGTATACCGGGGTATATATATATATATATATATATATATATATATATATATATATATATATATATATATATATATTTATTTATTTATTTATTTATTTATTTATGATAATTGCTGTCTCCCGCATCGGTGAGGTAGTGCAAGGAAACATGAAAGAATGGACCAACCCACCCACATACACATGTATATGCATAAACGCCCACACACGCACATGTACATACCTGTACATTTTAACGTATACATACATATACATACACAGACATATACATATATACACATCTACATAATTCATACTTGCTGCCTTCATGTATTCCCGTCGCCACCCTGCCACACATGAAATAGCACACACACACACACACACACACACACACAGTAGGGTTCAGTATGGTTGAGTTACAAGTTAATTGGGAGGTAAGTTTGAATGGAGAAAAAATGGAAGTGAAGTGTTTTAGATATCTGGAAGTGGATTTAGCAGGAGATAGAACCATGGAAGCAGAAATGAATCACAGGGTGGGGAAGGGGGTGAAGGTTCTAGGAGTGTTGAAGAATGTGTGGAAGGTGAGAACATTATCTCAGAAAGCAAAAATAGGTATGTTTGAAGGAATAGTGGTTCCAACAACGTTGTATGGTTGCGAGGCGTGGGCTATGGATAGAGTTGTGCGCAGGAGGGTGGATGTGCTGGAAATGAGATGTTTGAGGACAATATGTGGTATGAGGTGGTTTGATCGAGTAAGTAATGTAAGGGTAAGAGAGATGTGTGGAAATAAAAAGAGCGTGGTTGAGAGAGCAGAAGAGGGTGTTTTGAAATGGATTGGGCACATGGAGAGAATGAGTGAGAAAAGATTGACCGAGAGGATATATGTGTCGGAGGTGGAGGGAACGAGGAGAAGAGGGAGACCAAATTGGAGGTGGAAAGATAGAGTGAAAAAGATTTTGAGTGATCGGGGCCTGAACATGCAGGAGGGTGAAAGGAGGGCAAGGAATAGAGTGAATTGGATCGATGTGGTATACCGGGGTTGACGTGCTGTCAGTGGATTGAATCAAGGCATGTGAAGCGTCTGGGGTAAACCATGGAAAGCTGTGTAGGTATGTATATTTGCGTGTGTGGACGTATGTATATACATGTGTATGGGGGGAGTTGGGCCATTTCTTTCGTCTGTTTCCTTGCGCTACCTCGCAAACGCGGGAGACAGCGACAAAGTATAATAAAAAAAAAAATATATATATATATATATATATATATATATTTTTTTTTTTTTTCTTTTCTTTCAAACTATTTGCCATTTCCCGCATTAGTGAGGTAGTGTTAAGAACAGAGAACTGGGCCTTTGAGGGAATATCCACGCCTGGCCCCTTCTCTGTTACTTCTTTTGGAAAATTAAAAAAAAAAGATAATGAGAGGGGAGGATTTCCAGCCCCCCCCCGCTCCCTCCCCTTTTAGTCACCTTCTATGACACGCAGGGAATAAGTGGGAAGTATTCTTTCTCCCCTATCCCCAGGGATAATATATATAATTATTCTTTCTTTTCTTTCATACTATTCACCATTTCCCGCATTAGCGAGGTAGCGTTAAGAACAGAGGACCGGGCCTTAGAGGGAATATCCTCACCTGGCCCCCTTCTCTGTTCCTTCTTTTGGAAAAATTAAAAAAAAAGAAAAAAAAACGAGAGGGGAGGATTTCCAGCCACCCGCTCCCTGCCCTTTTAGTCGCCTTCTCCGACACGCAGGGAATACGTGGGAAGTATTCTTTCTCCCCTATCCCCAGGGATAATATATATATATATATATATATATATATATATATATATATATATATATAAATAACTGCAGAAGCTGGTGACTGAGTTTGGTAAAGTGTGTGAAAGAAGAAAGTTAAGAGTAAATGTGAATAAGAGCAAGGTAATTAGGTACAGTAGGGTTGAGGGTCAAGTCAATTGGGAGGTAAGTTTGAATGGAGAAAAACTGGAGGAAGTAAAGTGCTTTAGATATCTGGGAGTGGATCTGGCACCGGATGGAACCATGGAAGCGGAAGTGGATCATAGTGTGGGGGAGGGGGCGAAAATTCTGGGAGCCTTGAAGAATGTGTGGAAGTCGAGAACATTATCTCGGAAAGCAAAAATGGGCATGTTTGAAGGAATAGTGGTTCCAACAATGCTGTATGGTTGTGAGGCGTGGGCTATGGATAGAGTTGTGCGCAGGAGGATGGATGTGCTGGAAATGAGATGTTTGAGGACAATGTGTGGTGTGAGGTGGTTTGATCGAGTAAGTAACGTAAGGGTAAGAGAGATGTGTGGAAATAAAAAGAGCGTGGTTGAGAGAGCAGAAGAGGGTGTTTTGAAATGGTTTGGGCACATGGAGAGAATGAGTGAGGAAAGATTGACCAAGAGGATATATGTGTCGGAGGTGGAGGGAACGAGGAGAAGTGGGAGACCAAATTGGAGGTGGAAAGATGGAGTGAAAAAGATTTTGTGTGATCGGGGCCTGAACATGCAGGGGGGTGAAAGGAGGGCAAGGAATAGAGTGAATTGGATCGATGTGGTATACCGGGGTTGACGTGCTGTCAGTGGATTGAAGCAGGGCATGTGAAGCGTCTGGGGTAAACCATGGAAAGCTGTGTAGGTATGTATATTTGCGTGTGTGGACGTATGTATATACATGTGTATGGGGGTGGGTTGGGCCATTTCTTTCGTCTGTTTCCTTGCGCTACCTCGCAAACGCGGGAGACAGCGACAAAGCAAGAAAAAAAAAATATATATATATATATATATATATATATATATATTGTTAGGGAGGTAAATGCAAGAGTCCTGGAAAGAGGGGCAAGTATGAAGTCTGTTGGGGATGAGAGAGCTTGGGAAGTGAGTCAGTTGTTGTTCGCTGATGATACAGCGCTGGTGGCTGATTCATGTGAGAAACTGCAGAAGCTGGTGACTGAGTTTGGTAAAGTGTGTGGAAGAAGAAAGTTAAGAGTAAATGTGAATAAGAGCAAGGTTATTAGGTACAGTAGGGGTGAGGGTCAAGTCAATTGGGAGGTGAGTTTGAATGGAGAAAAACTGGAGGAAGTGAAGTGTTTTAGATATCTGGGAGTGGATCTGTCAGCGGATGGAACCATGGAAGCGGAAGTGGATCATAGGGTGGGGGAGGGGGCGAAAATTTTGGGAGCCTTGAAAAATGTGTGGAAGTCGAGAACATTATCTCGGAAAGCAAAAATGGGTATGTTTGAAGGAATAGTGGTACCAACAATGTTGTATGGTTGCGAGGCGTGGGCTATGGATAGAGATGTGCGCAGGAGGATGGATGTGCTGGAAATGAGATGTTTGAGGAAAATGTGTGGTGTGAAGTGGTTTGATCGAGTAAGTAACGTAAGGGTAAGAGAGATGTGTGGAAATAAAAAGAGCGTGGTTGAGAGAGCAGAAGAGGGTGTTTTGAAATGGTTTGGGCACATGGAGAGAATGAGTGAGGAAAGATTGACCAAGAGGATATATGTGTCGGAGGTGGAGGGAACGAGGAGAAGAGGGAGACCAAATTGGAGGTGGAAAGATGGAGTGAAAAAGATTTTGTGTGATCGGGGCCTGAACATGCAGGAGGGTGAAAGGAGGGCAAGGAATAGAGTGAATTGGAGCGATGTGGTATACAGGGGTTGACGTGCTGTCAGTGGATTGAATCAAGGCATGTGAAGCGTCTGGGGTAAACCATGGAAAGCTGTGTAGGTATGTATATTTGCGTGTGTGGACGTGTGTATGTACATGTGTATGGGGGGGGGGGGGGGTTGGGCCATTTCTTTCGTCTGTTTCCTTGCGCTACCTCGCAAACGCGGGAGACAGCGACAAAGTATAAAAAAAAAAAAAAAAAAAAAAAAAAAAATATATATATATATATATATATATATATATATATATATATATTTTTTTTTATATTATTGGAAAGAGGGGCAAGTATGAAGTCTGTTGGGGATATATATATATATATATATATATATATATATATATATATATATATATATATATATATATAAACAGACATATATACACACTGTACACACTCATACTTGCTTGCCTCCTTCCATTCCTGTCACTACCCCACCCCACTGGAAGTAGCATCACTACCCCCTGTTTCAATGAGGTAGCACCTGGAAAACAGACAAAAAAGGCCAGATTCTTTCACACTCAGTCTCTAACTGTCATGTGTAATGCACCAAAATCACAGCTCCCTGTTCACACTCAGGCCCCACAGACCTTTCTGTGGTTTACCCCAGATGCTTCACATGCCTTGGTTCAGTCCATTGACAGCACGTCGACCCTGGTATACCACATTGTTCCAATTCTCTCTATTCCTTGCACATCTCTAACCCTCCTGTATGTTCAGGCCCTTATCGCTCAATCTTTTTCACTCTCTCCTTCCACCTCTAATGAGGTCTCCCATATCTCTTTGTTCCCTCCAACTCTGACATATATCATCTTTGTCAGGCTTTCCTCACTCATTCTCTCAATATGTCCAAACCATTTCAACACACCCTCTTCTGCTCTCTCAACCACACTCTTTTTATTTCCACACATCTCTCTTACCCTTTCATTACTTACTTGATCAAACCACCTCACACCATATATATTGTGTTTGAGAAAGTGTGGGGACCTCGACAGTAACTGCATTGGTAACCTCATCCTCTATGTTGTATCCTGTTTAATGTTTTTGTCTCTCTCTACTTTGACTTTATTCCTAGTGTCACTGTTTGAAGCATCCTTCAGTCTTTTGCACCCTTAGTCTTACCTAAGTTTCTCCCTTTGGAAACGTCTGCATCCGCTGTCGATATATAGTTGTGCTGTTGAGCAGTGCATAGATGTATGCGTTATGTGATTATATGTAGAAAAATTAGATGTTTAGTGTGTACATTATTAAAACTGAGCTGGAACAGGACATTGTGTCTATTTTTTAAAGGTAATGCATTGTACTGATCGTGATAGACTGTCATACTTATCAGCAGGAATCTTTTCTTATCTTAATGGATTTCACTTTAAAAAAATTTTAATATTTTGAATTTTGGAAATTACAGTAAAATTCTGATACTGGATTAACTTTTGGACAACCCTTCTGTGTCTCAAAAAATGTTTAAGTAATGGTATTCATTCCCCCATAGATTGAATTTTAGAATAATGAAGGTTTGACAATGTGCAGCAGGCAAAAATATATCTAAATATGAGAAATTACTACAGCTCATTGACAGACTTATGTATGGCAACTTGGGTTACCATTTTATAAGTCAGACTTTAATCCAAGTTCCCAAGAGGATAGTCCAAGCTGGGTAGGATGTTTATCTACAGTATTGAATTTTATCTCATCAGAATTTTACTGTATTAAAATAAATATGTTACTTTTAAGTCCAGTCTTACACAGTGTATATTGAATAGTTTGTGCAACTTATAGTTTGACTGGCATTTATTGAGTTTCCCATCATCTGAGACCTGTGAGTTCCTCCTACCTCAGAGAAACTTTTTCAAGGAATTTGATTGAGCTTTAACTTTTTTCATCTTTTATTCATTCAGTTTTTTTCACAGTACCCTTCATACTTAATAGCAACTTAGTATATAGATTTCTGGATACATCATGTAACAGCATTAGTTAATGTCGATAGTTTTATTTTATATTATTTCTAAGAATGAGATTGAATTCTTAGCTGTTGCTGTAGTTACCAGCAATTGAATAACTAAGTTCTAATTGAAACTGTAAAGAAATTTTAATATTCTGACAGAAATGTTTATATTTTGTTAAAGTATAGCTAAGAATTCAGACCATATGCATCAGGAGGGTTGATGGGCCCCGCAGGTGGAGGAGCAGACCTGCTTGTATTGTGCTGGATGGTTGTATGTAGTGTGACATAAGGCCAGAGTGCAGTCAATAGTGCCATGGCCGAATTTGGTTCTTCCACAGAGCATTGGTGTGATCAGCGAGATGGTCAGCAGAGCTTGCCAAGGATAAAGTCAAGGTCCCCCTGGACTGGTGAGTCTTATGGGGAAAGATGGGCCCAGTCTAATGGAGGTGAGCTTGTCTCTCCGCAGGTGGGCAAACGGCGGGGCGGGAGAATCCTGGCCACTGGGATGGTCAAGAAGCAGCGGAAAGAACCAGTGAGTGAACCGGTAAGTCCCTTATTTCAGTTAATTGATTATTGTTCATTTGTTTGGTTAGGTTTTGGATCATCAGTAAAGTGAGTTTTAATTACTATACTAGCTCAGATTTCTGATGGGACTGTAACACACTTAATGCAAATATTACTTGTAAAATGAATGGCTCATTTTATTTACAAATACTCGATATATGCATGTGTATGTGGGTGGGTTGGGCCATTCTTTTGTCTGTTTCCTTGCGCTACCTTCAATGCAGGAGAGAGTAACTGAGTATAATAAATGAATAAATACTAGATAAAATGATACAGATATGAGTCTCAGTAATATGAATGATGGATGAATAGAGAAAAATGAATGAAGACATGAGTAATGCAGAGATCATGTATAGATTTAAGAAGTTTTATGATTTTAGAGAATGTTCAAGAGGTAGGTCCCCATTTCTTGAACTATTTGTTTGTGTGTGATTACTTATTTTTATGTACAAGTTTAGAAGATAGGACCCATAAGTGTCAGATGCCCCTCCCTGTACTGTACTGGTTAGTATTTACAAATAATTAAGTTGTGCATGCACACACATAGACAAGGCCTCATGAATGTAGAACTCATTGTACTCTACAGAGGTAATTACAAGTTGCAAATACAGAAATCATTTCCTTTAAAAAACTATAACAGAAAGCAGATATTTTATAAAAACCAAGGAGATTCTTAAGTAGTAACAGGTTGGAGAAGGATAAAATGTTCAAAGTTGGGTTGGGGAGGACTTGCGGACATTAATGGAAACTTGGAAAACAGCAAAGAGAACAGATGTAAGGAAATGTATTTAGTAATAGAATGACATTATTGGAATTCAAGTGGAAATGTAAGGAATTTGAATATTTTCAGAATAAGGCTAAACCAATGTTTTTTTTTTTTTTTTTTTGAGGGGCAAAGCAATGTGAGTTTGTTCCTTTTTCATGTTTACAGATAGATACCTTAATTACACACATTCATGCTAGTTGTTTTATATAGCCCGAGAACCCATTTTATGGGACTTTTGCAGCTTTGTGCTGCATTTAGAAACAGGAAAATGATTGACTACTTGGGATTTAGAAGTTCTGCAAAATTGCACTGCCCTTGTCAACTGATGATGATACAGCCTTGCTGAAGGTGGCTTTTCACTCAGTGAAACCACAAGGCGAAATCTGGTAACACCCACTCACAGGCATACTATGCCACCTGATGGGTATCAGCTTTCATATTTCCACAAAAGTAATATTACTGTATGGATTATAAATTTTATAATGTTTCTAATTTTCCCTTGACACCAGAGCCATCCAAGTGATGATAATTCACATATCACTGTAATATTGAAAAGAAACTCAAAAAGAGTCTGTAGAAAGGAAATGGTGCTTGATAAAACTTCAGTCTGCTTAGAGATGAATACGGATACAATGATGAATTTGTGTGATTGCCCTGTAGCACATTTATGTCTGTCCCTATATATGTCTACTTCTATAGGCCTTTGTTCTGGGAGCGTTGAAGAATGTGTGGAAGTCGAGAACATTATCTCAGAAAGCAGAAATGGGTATGTTTGAATGCATAGTGGTTCCAACAATGTTATATGGTTGCGAGGCGTGGGCAATAGATAGAGTTGTGTGGAAGAGGGTGAATGTGCTGGAAATGAGATGTTTGAGGACAATATGTGGTGTGAGGTGGTTTGATCGAGTAAGTAATGATAGGGTAAGAGAGATGTGTGGTAATGATTAAAAGAGTGTGGTTGAGAGAGCAGAAGAGGGTGTTTTGAAATGGTTTGGTCACATGGAGAGAATGAGTGAGGAAAGATTGACCAAGAGAATATATGTGTCAGAGGTGGAGGGAACGAGGAGAAGTGGGAGACCAAGTTGGAGGTGGAAAGATGGAGTGAAGAAGATTTTGAGTGATCAGGGCCTGAACATGCAGGAGGGTGAAAGGCGTGCAGGGAATAGAGTGAATTGGAACGACGTGGTGTACTGGGGTCGACGTGCTGTTATTGAATTGAACTAGGGCATGTGAAGCATCGGGTAAACCATGGAAAGTTTTGTGGGGCCTGGATGTGGAAAGGGAGCTGTGGTTTCGGTGCATTATACATGACAGCTAGAGACTGAGTGTAAACGAATGTGGCCTTTGTTGTCTTTTCCTATATATATATATATATATATATATATATATATATATATATATATATATATATATATATATATACCTCGCACACATGAGGGGGGAGGGGGATGGTATTCCATGTGTGGCGAGGTGGCGATGGGAATGAATAAAGGCAGACAGTGTGAATTGTGTGCATGGGTATATATGTATGTGTCTGTGTGTATATATATGTGTACATTGAGATGTATAGGTATGTGTATTTGCGTGTTTGGACGTGTATGTATATACATGTGTATGAGGGTGGGTTGGGCCATTTCTTTTGTCTGTTTCCTTACGCTACCTCGCAAACGCGGGAGACAGCGACAAAGCAAAATAAAAAAGAAAAATGTATATGTATATATATATATATATATATATATATATATATATATATATATATATATTTTTTTTTTTTTTTTTTTTTTTTTTATACCTCGTCGCTGTCTCCCGCGGTTGCGAGGTAGCGCAAGGAAACAGACGAAAGAAATGGCCCAACCCACCCCATACACATGTACATACACACGTCCACACACGCACATATACATACCTACACAGCTTTCCATGGCCCACCCCGGACGCTTCACATGCCTTGATTCAATCCACTGACAGCACGTCAACCCCTGTATACCACATCGCTCCAATTCACTCTATTCCTTGCCCTCCTTTCACCCTCCTGCATGTTCAGGCCCCGATCACACAAAATCCTTTTCACTCCATCTTTCCACCTCCAATTTGGTCTCCCTCTTCTCCTTGTTCCCTCCACCTCCGACACATATATCCTCTTGGTCAATCTTTCCTCACTCATTCTCTCCATGTGCCCAAACCATTTCAAAACACCCTCTTCTGCTCTCTCAACCACGCTCTTTTTATTTCCACACATCTCTCTTACCCTTACGATACTTACTCGATCAAACCACCTCACACCACACATTGTCCTCAAACATCTCATTTCCAGCACCTCCATCCTCCTGCGCACAACTCTATCCATAGCCCACGCCTCGCAACCATACAACATTGTTGGAACCACTATTCCTTCAAACATACCCATTTTTGCTTTCCGAGATAATGTTCTCGACTTCCACACATTTTTCAAGGCTCCCAAAATTTTCGCCCCCTCCCCCACCCTATGATCCACTTCCGCTTCCATGGTTCCATCCGCTGACAGATCCACTCCCAGATATCTAAAACACTTCACTTCCTCCAGTTTTTCTCCATTCAAATTCACCTCCCAATTGACTTGACCCTCAACCCTACTGTACCTAATAACCTTGCTCTTATTCACATTTACTCTTAACTTTCTTCTTCCACACACTTTACCAAACTCCGTCACCAGCTTCTGCAGTTTCTCACATGAATCCGCCACCAGCGCTGTATCATCAGCGAACAACAACTGACTCACTTCCCAAGCTCTCTCATCCCCAACAGACTTCATACTTGCCCCTCTTTCCAAGACTCTTGCATTTACCTCCCTAACAACCCCATCCATAAACAAATTAAACAACCATGGAGACATCACACACCCCTGCCGCAAACCTACATTCACTGAGAACCAATCACTTTCCTCTCTTCCTACACGTACACATGCCTTACATCCTCGATAAAAACTTTTCACTGCTTCTAACAACTTGCCTCCCACACCATATATTCTTAATACCTTCCACAGAGCATCTCTATCAACTCTATCATATGCCTTCTCCAGATCCATAAATGCTACATACAAATCCATTTGCTTTTCTAAGTATTTCTCACATACACTCTTCAAAGCAAACACCTGATCCACACATCCTCTACCACTTCTGAAACCACACTGCTCTTCCCCAATCTGATGCTCTGTACCTGCCTTCACCCTCTCAATCAATACCCTCCCATATAATTTACCAGGAATACTCAACAAACTTATACCTCTGTAATATATATATATATATATATATATTTTTTGCTTTGTTGCTGTCTCCCGCGTTTGCGAGGTAGCGCAAGGAAACAGACAAAGGAAATGGCCCAACCCACCCCCATACACATGTATATACATACGTCCACACACGCAAATATACGTACCTACACAGCTTTCCATGGTTTACCCCAGACGCTTCACATGCCTTGATTCAATCCACTGACAGCATGTCAACCCCGGTATACCACATCGCTCCAATTCACTCTATTCCTTGCCCTCCTTTCACCCTCCTGCATGTTCAAGCCCCGATCACACAAAATCTTTTTCACTCCATCTTTCCACCTCCAATTTGGTCTCCCTCTTCTCCTCGTTCCCTCCACCTCCGACACATATATTCTCTTGGTCAATCTTTCCTCACTCATTCTCTCCATGTGCCCGAACCATTTCAAAACACCCTCTTCTGCTCTCTCAACCACGCTCTTTTTATTTCCACACATCTCTCTTACCCTTACGTTACTTACTCGATCGAACCACCTCACACCACAAATTGTCCTCAAACATCTCATTTCCAGCACATCCATCCTCCTGCGCACAACTCTATACATAGTCCACGCCTCGCAACCATACAACATTGTTGGAACCACTATTCCTTCAAACATACCCATTTTTGCTTCCCGAGATAATGTTCTCGACTTCCACACATTCTTCAAGGCTCCCAGAATTTTCGCCCCCTCCCCCACCCTATGATCCACTTCCGCTTCCATGGTTCCATCCGCTGCCAGATCCACTCCCAGATATCTAAAACACTTCACTTCCTCCAGTTTTTCTCCATATATATATGGATGTTAATGTGCTGAGAGGTGCAACTGGAGGGATGTCTGATCATTATCTTGTGGAGGCTAAGGTGAAGATTTGTATGGGTTTCCAGAAAAGAAGAGTGAATGTTGGGGTGAAGAGGGTGGTGAGAGTAAGTGAGCTTGGGAAGGAGACTTGTGTGAGGAAGTACCAGGAGAGACTGAGTACAGAATGGAAAAAGGTGAGAACAATGGAAGTAAGGGGAGTGGGGGAGGAATGGGATGTATTTAGGGAATCAGTGATGGATTGCGCAAAAGATGCCTGTGGCATGAGAAGAGTGGGAGGTGGGTTGATTAGAAAGGGTAGTGAGTGGTGGGATGAAGAAGTAAGAGTATTAGTGAAAGAGAAGAGAGAGGCATTTGGACGATTTTTGCAGGGAAAAAATGAAATTGAGTGGGAGACGTATAAAAGAAAGAGACAGGAGGTCAAGAGAAAGGTGCAAGAGGTGAAAAAAAGGGCAAATGAGAGTTGGGGTGAGAGAGTATCATTAAATTTTAGGGAGAATAAAAAGATGTTCTGGAAGGAGGTATATAAAGTGCGTAAGACAAGGGAGCAAATGGGAACTTCAGTGAAGGGCGCAAATGGGGAGGTGATAACAAGTAGTGGTGATGTGAGAAGGAGATGGAGTGAGTATTTTGAAGGTTTGTTGAATGTGTTTGATGAGAGAGTGGCAGATATAGGGTGTTTTGGTCGAGGTGGTGTGCAAAGTGCGAGGGTTAGGGAAAATGATTTGGTAAACAGAGAAGAGGTAGTAAAAGCTTTGCGGAAGATGAAAGCCGGCAAGGCAGCAGGTTTGGATGGTATTGCAGTGGAATTTATTAAAAAAGGGGGTGACTGTATTGTTGACTGGTTGGTAAGGTTATTTAATGTATGTATGACTCATGGTGAGGTGCCTGAGGATTGGCGGAATGCGTGCATAGTGCCATTGTACAAAGGCAAAGGGGATAAGAGTGAGTGCTCAAATTACAGAGGTATAAGTTTGTTGAGTATTCCTGGCAAATTGTATGGGAGGGTATTGATTGAGAGGGTGAAGGCATGTACAGAGCATCAGATTGGGGAAGAGCAGTGTGGTTTCAGAAGTGGTAGAGGATGTGTGGATCAGGTGTTTGCTTTGAAGAATGTATGTGAGAAATACTTAGAAAAGCAAATGGATTTGTATGTAGCATTTATGGATCTGGAGAAGGCATATGATAGAGTTGATAGAGATGCTCTGTGGAAGGTATTAAGAATATATGGTGTGGGAGGAAAGTTGTTAGAAGCAGTGAAAAGTTTTTATCGAGGATGTAAGGCATGTGTACGTGTAGGAAGAGAGGAAAGTGATTGGTTCTCAGTGAATGTAGGTTTGCGGCAGGGGTGTGTGATGTCTCCATGGTTGTTTAATTTGTTTATGGATGGGGTTGTTAGGGAGGTGAATGCAAGAGTTTTGGAAAGAGGGGCAAGGATGAAGTCTGTTGGGGATGAGAGAGCACCATTTTACAATCCATAAGTAATTTTACTTCTTGTAAAAATATGAAACATCCATTAGATGGCCTGGTATGATAATTCCTGTTTTTGGTATATGTCAAACACATATTGAATCAATTTTTTTTCTTGATTTTGTGTTTACTTATTACTTAATGTGTCAGCCATTAACACTAAAGTTTTAAAGGTACTGTATTGATCTGCCTTTTGATTGTTTGTTTTGAAAGAAGATTAAACATGAAGGGAAATAGTGTTGTGGTTGTGCATGAAAAAGGGAAGTTGGAGTGTAAAAATATGTTGGATTGACGGAAGATGGAGAGTTAAGGTTTTGAATGTAATAAAATTTTTGGGTTGATGCTCTTGGATGGACTGGGGTCTCATATAACTGAAAGTGTGGGAGAGGCTAGAAGATTGGTAGGAATTTTAAAAGACTAGAAAAATATGGACCATAAGATGTAGGAGGGTTTGTTAGACATGTAACTTGTGTTAATGGATGCTAGTTAAATTGATAAAAGGATGATGAAATGGAATGATTTGACATGTTTAACTAAGACATTGAGGACGTAGATATTAAAGATCTTTCAATAGTGTTGAAAATGTAATTGAGTGGAAATAAATACAGTACACAGTATTGCCTCCCAAGTCTAGATGTAAAGGATATTGGACCTTCCAGAACCTGGACTCTGAAAACCTGCCAGTATCCAGGTAGCGAAAAAGACACCATATTAGATTGTAAATATTTTGTTTGTGTGATTCCTTGCTACCTGTCAAAATGCTGAGTGCTGATTGATTGACTTGTGACAAATCCAACACAAAAAGTAACAAAAAGCACACAAATTATTATGTGCAATTTTTCTCCCAAAACTTGGATGAGATCATAGATTTGACACTCATGCACACTTTATAGTCCAGGTTTGAAGGTATACTGTAGAGGAGTACTGTACTTCTGTGAAAGGAATGTCTTGCAGATGAAGCATCTGCATTTTAAAGGGAGGATATGTATTTAAAATTTCCAAATGAAGTTTCAGACATACTGTAAAGTAGGTTAAGGAATACATTTAGATGTGTATGTAATTCATGACTGTCTGATAACATTTTGGAAGGCAAGTATTGCATGAAAAATACAAAGCTATCCTTTGTGTAGACATCTTGTTTTTAGAAACATCTAACATAAAATATTCTTTTTATTTTTTTTTAGCAAGAACCCGACGATGGAAAAACTGATGCCTGGTCCCAGTATATGAGTGAAGTTCGAAAATACAGAGAGCAATCATGTGAGGAAGAAGGAAAAAGACGACCTTTGGTTAAGTGATTCGTCTCAAAGCCTTTTTTGTGACAAAAAATTTGACGTGCTAGGTTCAAAGCCTGATGTAACTGATGATTGAGAGTAATCAGTCATTAAGTTGATAATGCAAAAGAAGATCAACCTTATTGCAGGTTATTTGAAATTTATGTAAATTTTAGGTTTAGATTTTTTTACCATTTATAAAATGTTTAACCAGCTTTTGCAGTTGGTTTACCAGTCCTCAGATATTTGTCAGTCTTAGAGCTCAAAATTGGAGTCATAAACATCCAGGCTTATGACTAAGTGATAGATATATTAAAATGTAATTTTGTCGTCAAGAATTTCAGTTGTAAGTTCATTCTGAAAAAAATTGTGGAACAAGGACAAATTTATTTTGCTCTAGTATTGTTCTTGGCAGTTTACCAGTTTTGAACACCACTTCGTGATATTAAAAGATATTAAAAACGATATTTTATGTATTCGTTTGCTAAAACTTTAGTGACATTGAGTAATCTTTTTCATCATTAGCTGTAGGGAAGATATGATTTAGTAATATTAAGAAGGCAAATGTATATACTTTATAGCCTGAAGACTTCCTTTGCTGTAATTTAGATTTATTTCATGCAAAAAGATATAAGCCCAAAATTAATAACGTGTAACGTACTTGTCTGAAAGGACATTGATCAAGTCATTAGCAAGAGTCCTCTTTAACTGATGCTAGAAATTCACACTTTTCTTCCCAATTGCTACCATGTTTTATGCCATTGTCATCATCCAGCAACTGTATGGCTGTAGTCCATCATTTATTTTAAACCATTGAAACTGATTATTTTTATTTCTTTGGAAACTTGTATTCCACTTCAGTTCATCCAGAGTTGGAGGGAAAAAAGACACTGAAAATATTCTCAGGTTTGCTGTGCAGTGTGCACATGAATTTTGTATACTTAATTTTGTAAGTATAGTAATTAGATATATCTTCAGAACTTAATTTAAGTGATTGTATGTTTTCATGGCTATATCTACAATGTTTGCCTTTATCCTACTGAATGGGCCATCTACAGGCAAGGGCCCATGTCGTACTGCGGTACGACAGTCATCAATAACAAATTACCCTGCTGTCTTGCCATTGTTGGAACTCAGTTATTTTATACATGGTGTATAAACTCCATTCCCATTTGTGAGTTAGATGACATCCCTTGAACTTTTTTCAAAATCCGGCTTATCTCCATTAGATTTTGATGTCTATGTTCATAATTTTTGTGATGTAACATGACGCACAGGATTAGCAATATTTACTTGTGTATCCTGTGAGTTGCTGTTGCATCACCTCTGATGCTACAGCATAGGAATTCTACCATACAACATTCTGTATATTTCTTATGCCATTCCCATAACATTTCCACATTGATGAAATATATTGCAAAGGAAAGTGCTTCAGCCAAATTTTTCATTGATTATTTTTTCTATTTTGAGGATTTTTGTTTTTGAACCTTGAATCTTTACATGAAAGGAATGTGAACATTCCTTTCATACACATATGAGTAACAGTGGCAGAATGATTTCAGTCTTTTAGGAGAAAAAACTAAGTTTTTGATTTCTGTAGTTTTGTGTTTACATGGTATTAAGAATTGCCATACAGTGCCAGCTGTTGAATGTGAAATGCTTGGAAAATTTTGAACAAATAAAGATTGAAACACTTGAAAATTTGTTTATTTTTTTTTTGCTTATTTTGAGATTGCAAGTTTTTGCCATTTTATAGAATAAAGAAATCATGAAATACTTAGTTAATTGTATATTTGTTAGTACAAAGATAATTCTAGGGAATGGCATAAACAAAGTTATATTCAAAACATGATTTTGTCATTATTCTCACAACTTACAGCATTTACTCCAAGTATTTAAGCAGTTAGTATCAATTTTATAAGCTCCAAGCTCTGAATCTGCTTTTATGGAATGATCATCACCATCTTTTTGAGCCTGTTAAATGAAGAAATTTGGTATCATGGTAGCTTAAAATATTAAACATGAGAGTTGGTGAGTTAATGAAGGATGATGCCATATGGACCAAAACATGTGCCAGGTGAAAAATGCTAGAAGGGGAGGTGTCAAAAAGATTAATGGGAAAAGCAGAAGGAAGGATTAATGGCTTGAAGGAATCTCCTGAAGAATCAGGAAATGATTTAACGAAGTTTAGTAAACAAGATATGTAAATATTTTCTTTGATTCTTGTTAGCTGTTAATTGCATGAGCAAGGTGCCACCAGGAAGATGGAGAAAAGGCCTGATTTGCTCACACCCGTCATGTGTAATGTTCTGAAACCATAGCCCTCAATTTTTGTATTTTTTCTCTAGGTTGCTTCGTTTGTCTGTTCAGTTCAATGACAGCACGTTAATGCCTGTTTACCACATTGCTACAATTCTCTCTCTTGCACTCTTTTCACCCTCCTGTTTGTTCAGTCCCTGATCACTCGAATCTTTTTCACTCCATATGTTTATATCCATTTTTAATTACGACAGTACCCCTTTCTGAAAGACTCTTGAGTGTTGCCAAAGACCCCTTTTCCTGGGGCTCTTGCTGCCCAAAGCTGCACAACCCATAGTAATAGGGACAGGATGGATTCATCTGAAGCAAGTTCTTTAATGAGACAACAGTTTTTTTTCATGTGACAGTTACACAGCCTTGCTATAGATGACTTTCCCCTTGTGGTGTTACCTCACATAGGCAGAGTCCAGCATCACCAGTTTGGTAGTAAAAATTCTAATAGGTTTTGCACCGTAATTATGAAAAATTCATAATAAAATTCTTAGGCCAGTCTTACCTTATCCTTGTATGTATTTCCTGAAACTTGTCTGAGGAAGGCTATATACAGGAAAATTTCCCAGTTTGGTTATATAACACTTTGATTTAATGGATTTCCAGTGCAGAGTAAAGCTTTACAATTACCAATAAGGGTAATAGAGGAAAATACCGAGACTAAAGAAGTGTATATCACTTTGACAAGGAAAACAAAGCAATATTTTTGAACATTGTATAAACAACCCTTTATTATTGAATAAAAAATCAAAATTATAAATACGATTGCTTACAATAGCAAATAGCACTTGAATTGTTTTTGCTAAAGTGTTCATCTCGCATGCAAACATCCACAAATTGGCTCCAGTGTCATTTTGTTGCAGAATTCTCCAATAGAAAAAAGCTATACTATTTGGCATTTAACTGCCTGGAAAGCTCTCTCTGAATTTTTAGTGCATGCCCTAGTACAAATGCATACTGTAGTAAACGTTATCTGCACAAATTTATCCAGTATCTCTCTGCCTGCTATTGAGATTTCTTGAAAATTTGCTCCAGTATAGTAGTATTTGGCACTGCCATTCAGCAGAAATGCTTAATGTTGCTGCTAAGCTTATGTTGCTATCCACCACTGCAGTAATTTAGACATCACATGATAACTTTAAAATGTTTTCTGATCCATGACATCAAGGCTGTTAACTCTAGCAAAATGTCCATCTTATAACAATGGAGTGAAACATGAGTAAACTGCACCAGCTCTGTGTCAAATGAATGAAATTTCTATATTAAAGAAAAGTGAAGCATATTAGTTTGATGAGAATACAATGTTAGTTCATCAATTGCCTATGATGTGATAAAAAAAAATGTTTTTCTGATGAAACAAGGAATGCTGTTGTTAAGCAACAGTGGACACTTAAGCGAGTTCATTCATCTAAAATACTTTATTTTTATGCATGTTACATTTTTTACATTACAACTGTATGTAAATATTACATTCCTAAATAGTTCAGAACATTTATATGGAGTCAAAGTTTTTTAAGTAATATATCTAGGGGAAATACTGTTACTAAGATTTTCCCACATCTGGTACTATGTCCAGCAGATGCCAGATGATAAAGCTTTTTCTGTAACAACTTTATTTTCACATCTTGGAACTCCTTGAGCTTAATATCAAATGTTGTACTGAACTAAAGGAAGTCATTATCTGACCCAATTTGCTGCCACAGAAAGTTGGTGATAAAGAACTGGGAGTGTAAGGACTTGTCAAACTTGAATGGGACTATGTCCTTTTTCTCAGCTCGAAGAATAACTGAACATGTGGTTAAGGAAAAAAAAATTGACACTTAAACAGGAAGGTAAATGTACGAGTTCATTTAATGTCCTGAGCTATTTACCAAAGTCATGTAGCTACGACATGAGCTACATTACAGGTAGTGTTGTAGAAGCATTATCTTTCTTACACATTATTGTTTACTGACTAATCAATGATTTGATGACAACTTGAGGCTGAGTGTGTGCAAACGAAACCATTGCTTGTTTGCTGGTGACACCACCTTGCTGTAAAAGAAAAACAATCTGGACCTGGTACTGCAGATATAACAGCAAAGTAATAAAACCTGAAGATTTCTGTATATCTGTATAGCTATTATATCAATTAAGGTGTTTGCACAAGAGATTTGAAAAGTAGGCACAGCATGAAAAAGTTAAAGTATCACTAGGAGAAATCATTATATAGATTGAACCATCTTATATATGTGTTGTAATCATGAGAGCTACTGACAAGTGATTCCCTGTTATATGAAGAGGAAGGAATAATGAAACATTAAATCAAAGATACAGTACTGTGAACCCTAGCCAATTCTCGGCTAATTTGATCACGACCATTGGACCACTTTCATTTGAGCTGAGCAACTTCACAGAACAATATGAATGATCAATAAAGCATCTGGTCTTAAATCCCTCAGCAAGAAATAAAGCTGTTGCTTGAAGGTACTCATATGTCCTCTATCTGTCATCTATTGTCTCAAGTTCATAGTGATCCCAAGTCAATTAGAAGGAAGTGCAATTTTGCTACCTAACTTTTGCTGGACATTTTGCTTTTATATTTTTTAAACTGGAGGAAGTAAAGTGTTTTAGATATCTGGCAGTGGATGGAACCATGGAAGCGGAAGGCGAAAATCCTGGGAGCCTTGAAGAATGTGTGGAAGTCGAGAACATTATCTCAGAAAGCAAAAATGGGTATGTTTGAAGGAATAGTGGTTCCAACAATGTTGTATGGTTGCGAGGTGTGGGCTATGGATAGAGTTGTGCGCAGGAGGATGGATGTGCTGGAAATGAGATGTTTGAGGACAATGTGTGGTGTGAGGTGGTTTGATCGAGTAAGTAACGTAAGGGTAAGAGAGATGTGTGGAAATAAAAAGAGCGTGGTTGAGAGAGCAGAAGAGGGTGTTTTGAAATGGTTTGGGCACATGGAGAGAATGAGTGAGGAAAGATTGACCAAGAGGATATATGTGTCGGAGGTGGAGGGAACGAGGAGAAGTGGGAGACCAAATTGGAGGTGGAAAGATGGAGCGAAAAAGATTTTGTGTGATTGGGGCCTGAACATGCAAGAGGGTGAAAGGAGGGCAAGGAATAGAGTGAATTGGATCGATGTGGTATACCGGGGTTGACGTGCTGTCAGTGGATTGAATCAGGGCATGTGAAGCGTCTGGGGTAAACCATGGAAAGCTGTGTAGGTATGTATATTTGCGTGTGTGGACGTATGTATATACATGTGTATGGGGGTGGGTTGGGCCATTTCTTTCGTCTGTTTCCTTGCGCTACCTCGCAAATGCGGGAGACAGCGACAAAGCAAAAAAAAATTAAAAAAATTTTTTTTTTTTTAAATGTGATTAGAAACATGTCTTCCAGCAAGAGGTTGGTAGCTTCTTCAAGCAAAGGATGAAGTACAAGAGCCTGACAATTAAGGATCCCTTAATTGTGCATCACTACACAAGCATGGATGCTTGTGTAGTGATGCACCAGATCACAGTGGTTTTTTTTTTCTCTAGATATCTGTAAGTGTGAGAAATACTTAGAAAAAACAGATGGAATTGTATGTAGCATTTATGGATCTCTAGAAGGCATATGATACGGTTGATAGAGATGATTTGTGGAAGGATGTAAGGCATGTGTACGAGTTGGAAGAGAAGAGAGTGATTGGTTCCCAGTGAATGTTTGTGTGGCAGGGGTGTGTGATGTCCCTATGGTTGTTTAATTTGTTTACAGATGGGGTGGTTAGGGAAGTAAATGCAAGAGTTTTGGAGAGGGGTGAGTATGCAGTCGGTTGGGGATGAGAGGGCCTGGGAATTAAGTCAGTTGTTGTTTGCTGATGATACAGCTCTAGTGGTTGATTCAAGTGAGAAACAGCAGAAGTTGGTGACTGACTGGAAAAGTGTGAAAAGAAAAAGTTTAGTGTGTGAATAAGAGCGAGGTTATTAGGTTCAGTAGGGTTGAGGGACAAGTTCATTGGGATGTAAGTTTGAATGGAGAAAAATTGGAGGAAGTGAATACGTGAGAAGTATTCTTTCTCCCCTATCCCCAGGGATATATATATTATTTATTTATTTATTTTGTTTGTCGCTGTCTCCCACGTTAGCGCAAGGAAACAGACGAAAGAATGGCCCAACCCAACCACATACACATGTATATACATACATGTCCATACACGCAAATATACATACCTATACATCTCAACGTATACATATATATACACACACAGACATATACATATATACACATGTACATAATTCATACTGTCTGCCTTTATTCATTTTCATTTTCCCCATGGACTCATAGGAATATCTTGATCACATGCAAAATTGTGATCTTTTCCAATATATATATATATATATATATATATATATATATATATATATATTTTTTTTTTATACTAATCGCCATTTCCCGCATTAGCGAGGTAGCGTTAAGAACAGAGGATGAGGACTGGGCCTTTGAGGGAATATCCTCACCTGGCCCCTTTCTCTGTTTCTTCTTTTGGAAAAAAAAAAAAAAAATGAGGGGAGGATTTCCAGCCTCCCGCTCCCTTCCCTTTTAGTCGCCTTCTACGACACGCAGGGAATACGTGGGAAGTATTCTTTCTCCCCTATCCCCAGGGATATATATATATATATATATATATATATATATATATTTTTTTTTTTTTTTTTCATACTATTCGCTATTTCCCGCGATAGCGAGGTAGCGTTAAGAACAGAGGACTGGGCCTTTGAGGGAATATCCTCACCTGGACCTCTTCTCTGTTCCTTCTTTTGGAAAAAAAAAAAAAAAAATATATATATATATATATATATATTATTATTATTATTATTATTATACTTTGTCGCTGTCTCCCGTGTTTGCGAGGTAGCGCAAGGAAACAGACGAAAGAAATGGCCCAACCCACCCCCCCATACACATGTATATACATACGTCCACACACGCAAATATACATACCTACACAGCTTTCCATGGTTTACCCCAGACGCTTCACATGCCTTGATTCAATCCACTGACAGCACGTCAACCCCGGTATACCACATCGCTCCAATTCACTCTATTCCTTGCCCTCCTTTCACCCTCCTGCATGTTCAGGCCCCGATCACACAAAATCTTTTTCACTCCATCTTTCCACCTCCAATTTGGTCTCCCTCTTCTCCTCGTTCCCTCCACCTCCGACACATATATCCTCTTGGTCAATCTTTCCTCACTCATTCTCTCCATGTGCCCAAACCACTTCAAAACACTCTCTTCTGCTCTCTCAACCACGCTCTTTTTATTTCCACACATCTCTCTTACCCTTACGTTACTAACTCGATCAAACCACCTCACACCACACATTGTCCTCAAACATCTCATTTCCAGCACATCCATCCTCCTGCGCACCACTCTATCCATAGCCCACGCCTCGCAACCATACAACATTGTTGGAACCACTTTTCCTTCAAACATACCCATTTTTGCTTTCCGAGATAATGTTCTCGACTTCCACACATTCTTCAAGGCTCCCAGAATTTTCGTCCCCTCCCCCATCCTATGATCCACTTCCGCTTCCATGGTTCCATCCGCTGCCAGATCCACTCCCAGATATCTAAAACACTTTACTTCCTCCAGTTTTTCTCCATTCAAACTCACCTCCCAATTGACTTGACCCTCAACCCTACTGTACCTAATAACCTTGCTCTTATTCACATTTACTCTTAACTTTCTTCTTTCACACACTTTACCAAACTCAGTCACCAGCTTCTGCAGTTTCTCACATGAATCAGTCACCAGCGCTGTATCATCAGCAAACAACAACTGACTCACTTCCCAAGCTCTCTCATCCCCAACAGACTTCATACTTGCCCCTCTTTCCAAAACTCTTGCATTCACCTCCCTAACAACCCCATCCATAAACAAATTAAACAACCATGGAGACATCACACACCCCTGCCGCAAACCTACATTCACTGAGAACCAATCACTTTCCTCTCTTCCTACACGTACACATGCCTTACATCCTCGATAAAAACTTTTCACTGCTTCTAACAACTTGCCTCCCACACCATATATTCTTAATACCTTCCACAGAGCATCTCTATCAACTCTATCATATGCATTCTCCAGATCCATAAATGCTACATACAAATCCATTTGCTTTTCTAAGTATTTCTCACATACATTCTTCAAAGCAAACACCTGATCCACACATCCTCTACCACTTCTGAAACCACACTGCTCTTCCCCAATCTGATGCTCTGTACATGCCTTCACCCTCTCAATCAATACCCTCCCATATAATTTACCAGGAATACTCAACAAACTTATACCTCTGTAATTTGAGCACTCACTCTTATCCCCTTTGCCTTTGTACAATGGCACTATGCACGCATTCCGCCAATCCTCAGGCACCTCACCATGAGTCATACATACATTAAATAACCTTACCAACCAGTCAATAATACAGTCACCCCCTTTTTTAATAAATTCCACTGCAATACCATCCAAACCTGCTGCCTTGCCGGCTTTCATCTTCCGCAAAGCTTTTACTACCTCTTCTCTGTTTACCAAATCATTTTCCCTAACCCTCTCACTTTGCACACCACCTCGACCAAAACACCCTATATCTGCCACTCTATCATCAAACACATTCAACAGACCTTCAAAATACTCACTCCATCTCCTTCTCACATCACCACTACTTGTTATCACCTCCCCATTTGCACCCTTCACTGAAGTTCCCATTTGCTCCCTTGTCTTATGCACTTTATTTACCTCCTTCCAGAACATCTTTTTATTCTCCCTAAAATTTAATGATACTCTCTCACCCCAATATATATATATATATATATATATATATATATATATATATCTGGGAGTGGATGGAACCATGGAAGTGGAAGTGGATCATAGGGTGGGGGAGGGGGCGAAAATTCTGGGAGCCTTGAAGAATGTGTGGAAGTCGAGAACATTATCTCGGAAAGCAAAAATGGCTATGTTTGAAGGAATAGTGATTCCAACAATGTTGTATGGTTGCGAGGCGTGGGCTATGGATAGAGTTGTGCGCAGGAGGATGGATGTGCTGGAAATGAGATGTTTGAGGACAATGTGTGGTGTGAGGTGGTTTGATCGAGTAAGTAACGTAAGGGTAAGAGAGATGTGTGGAAATAAAAAGAGCGTGGTTGAGAGAGCAGAAGAGAGTGTTTTGAAATGGTTTGGGCATATGGAGAGAATGAGTGAGGAAAGATTGACCAAGAGGATATATGTGTCGGAGGTGGAGGGAACGAGGAGAAGTGGGAGACCAAATTGGAGGTGGAAAGATGGAGTGAAAAAGATTTTGAGTGATCGAGGCCTGAACATGCAGGAGGGTGAAAGGCGTGCAAGGAATAGAGTGAAATGGAATGATGTGGTATACCGGGGTCGACATGCTGTCAATGGATTGAACCAGGGCATGTGAAGCATCTGGGGTAAACCATGGAAAGTTCTGTGGGGCCTGGATGTGGAAAGGGAGCTGTGGTTTTGGTGCATTATTACATGACAGCTAGAGACTGAGTGTGAACGAATGTGGCCTTTTTGTCTTTTCCTAGCGCTACCTCACACACATGAGGGGGGAGGGGGTTGTTATTCCATGTGTGGCGAGGTGGCGATGGGAATGAATAAGGGCAGATAGTATGAATAGTATGAAGGGAGCGGGGGGCTGGAAATCCTCCCCTCTCGTTTTTTTTTTAATTTTCCAAAAGAAGGGACAGAGAAGGGGGCCAGGTGAGGATATTCCCTCAAAGGTCCAGTCCTCTGTTCTTAACGCAACCTCGCTAATGCGGGAGATGGCGAATAGTATGAAAAGTATGAATTATGTACATGTGTATATATGTATATGTCTGTGTGTGTATATATATGTGTACATTGAGATGTATAGGTATGTATATTTGCATGTGTGGATGTGTATGTATATACATGTGTATGTGGGTGGGTTGGGCCATTTCTTTCGTCTGTTTCCTTGCGCTACCTCGCAAACGTGGGAGACAGCGACAAAGCAAAATATTAATAATAATAATATATATATGTGTGTAAGTGTATGAGTGGATGGGCCATTTTTCATGTTTCCTGGCACTACCTTGCTTATGCAGAAAACAGTGATTAAGGTAAAAAAATAATCTACTATAAATGTTATACTATACTATAAAAAGTGGTAGTTCATCAGTGCTGTAGGGGTAGCATCTGAGTCACCTACTGGCTAATAGGTGCACCTAAAATTATGCACACACATTTAAACTCTTTAAATTTGATTACCTTGGATAAATTTGATTACCTTGGAGGAAAGAAGAGTGAGGGATGACCTGATCACAACCTGTAAGTTTTTGAAACAGACTGATGACATGGAGTGAAATTCTCTTACAGATGTAGGGATTGAGCAACCAGAAGACATAGAATGAAAATTAAGTACAAACCTGGTCAAAAAAGATGTAAAGAAGTACTTTTATGGTATAAAAGTGATGGATGAATGAATATTGTGTTGAAATCACATGGGTTCATTGAGTTTGATTCTATTTTAAAATGTAAACTAATGACTGAGTTTAGCACCTTTTGTTAATGACAGGCAAGACATCCATCACAAATTGTATTTTTGAAGGCTAGCTTGTGTAAATGACTTTATTATTAACTTCATTTGCAATTGCATGGAGTGAATCAAGTCACATAGGCATGCACTGTGATAGGAGTCTATTCTCAAGAACAGGGGCCCCCAACTCTAACCCCAAAAGGTTACAAAGTGTAAGGATGCTAAGGTTAAACTTGTTACCTATAAAAGAATATTTTATGTAGCCCAAGCAGTCATATAAAAAAAATCCATAATATTGTAGTTAAAGGATACAACCCTTGACCATATCATCAGGCGCACTATAATCCCACTTCAGGCGCGAGATTTTTGAAAATGTATTAACATCAGCCCTGGAAAGAAAAACAGTTACATGAGATTTCATGGGAGGACCAAAAGATATTGCATTTTGTAAACAATACTATTAATTTCTTTAAATAAGAAAAGGGTAAAGAATGGAAGGATGCCATTTGCAATGTTGTGCACAGTGCTATTTATTCTCAATGGATGCTAAATACTTCACCAAACTGGATAATAATATCTTAAAGGTCTTTCCAGATTTTTGTTGAATTTTTTGGCAGTAAGTAATTTTGATGCTTCTTGACAGCAACAAAAATAAATAAGAAGCTAGTAAAAATGGCTCTGTTACATGGAATATCTTCACACTCAACAGCAAACCATTATGCCTAATGTTCATTTTTTCACTAAAGATCTGTGTTTGAAGGGAATGGAAATTTGAATTCTTCTATGCTCTATGTCTACCACTTTTTTTGTACTAATTTCACCAAAATACAGGTCCTTGGAGATAATGTCAGTGTGGCCTTGTTGCTAGTAGAATCTTTGATATTTGAAGGGTGGGTTGTCACTGTAGATCCTAGCCTCAGTAACTTTGAGGGCCAGTCAGAAGTTAACACTCAAAGCACATGTCTGTGCTGAAACTCTACTGTTGCAGTGAAACATCAGTTTTTGTATCAAAACCAGAAAACTAAGGGATGCCCTTTAAAAGAGGTTCATAAAGTATATTCATTACAATTCTGTGTAAATTAAGTCTGTTACAATCTTTACTAAGAGCATGAAAGAGCACATCTTCAAAGAGAATCACATGTAACAATAACGTATGATGATTAAATCAATAACGTGCATGAAAGTACTCACTTTATTTTCGGTATGGCAGCAGAGATATGATGACTTGAAGACTTTGCTCTGTTATCCAACTGCTGATCTAGCTGCTCCTTATGCTTAATACTGGCAACCAATGATTCAATTTCTTTTTCTATCTCACTCTAAAATGGAAGAACACAGTGATTTAAGTGTAATAGTAATATATATATATATATATATATATATATATATATATATATATATATATATATATATATTTTTTTTTTTTTTTTTTTTTTAACTATTCGCCATTTCCCGCATTAACGAGGTAGCGTTAAGAACAGAGGACTGGGCCTTTTTTGGAATATCCTGACCTGGCCCCCTCTGTTCCTTCTTTTGGAAAATTAAAAAAAAAAAAAAAAAAAAAAACGAGAGGGGAGGATTTCCAGCCCCCCGCTCCCTCCCCTTTTAGTCGCCTTCTACGACACGCAGGGAATACGTGGGAAGTATTCTTAATCCCCTATCCCCAGGGATAATATATATATATATATATATATATATCTTTCTTCTTTTCTTTTAAACTATTCGCCATTTCCCTCGTTAGCTATTACACTAAAAAATCCAAATGTAGCAGTACCAGTTATTCAATGGCATCTATGATGATTCTTGCTGATGTTATTTATATCATAAAATAACTTTAGTATTCATAAGATTACAATGCCCATCTCATTACACAAAAGACAGTCATCTATACATGATTATAGAGGGAACCTCTCTACACAGGTTGCATTCAAGCCATGAGTTGACCTCCAGCTTGGTCATAAGCATTTGATCATTTTTGTTTGTTTAGCAGGCCATGGGTACCTGCTCTACAGATGAAGGTTACTGAGCAGTGCTGATTATGTTTTGGATCATTTGTGTTTTCTGTTCTACAGTGAAGCTGCTTTCCCTTAAAATGACTACAAGCATGTGTCCTCCAAGCTGTAATGTGTAGAAAATTATCAACATCTCTTAACTTGTAGTGAAGCACTATGAATACTCTCACCTTGTTTCTCTTAGCTTGAGAAACTTGAGACAACAGCTGACTTGCTTGCAAGCCCATTGCTTGTGATCGAAGGTCATCCAGAGTGGTGGTTTCTTTTTCCTCTACATGTAGCAGGTCTATTGACATGAAATTTCAATATTAGAAGGTTCATTTATTGCAAAATTTTCTACATTAAAATATATTCAAAATCAATCAATTTACTATCCATACTACAACTGGATATATACCACAGTTCATGAAACCTTATGAGTGATGCATCTGATCTTGAAAACTAAAATATTTCATCAGAAATGTATCATTACCATTATTTAGTACATCTACTACATATGTTATTAATGATGTTTCCTCAATTGTTAAATCCACTCCATATACCCCAGACACTACATATATATCAAACACATTATAATACATTAAACCTAGTTTATAATGCCAGTTCCAATGCCAGCGCTGGATGTGGTTGCCACTGGTTTCATAGCTGACAGCACATGCTCAAAGGAGTAATGATGGTTGCATTACAGCCTAACAGCCATTATTTTCCCAGTCACTTGGACCAGATATCCATTTACAGCTGATGAGCAAAGGGGATATTAGGATCAAATTGGAATGAAGCCCAGAGACTTGTGCTTATCAGTCGAGTGCTCTAAAACCTTAACTTCTGCATGACATGCTCAACATGAAGCAGAAAACTTTACACAAATATAAAACATGTACCCTACACTTGAGAAGTTTATATGAAAAGAAAATTAAGAATGTAAAGGGAGAAACTCACCTTTAATACTTTCCTTTAGGGACTGCTGTGAACGATCTGCTTTTGCACTTTCGCTTGTCAAGATGTCTTTTGCACTTATAATGTAGGAATTGACTTTATTGTTAGCGAAAAGAGATAGAATTTCACACCTCATCTTATCCAAGCCCTCGCATTCCTTTTCTATGACTGTCTTCTCTTCACAGCCTTGCATCTTGAATACCTGGAGTAACGAAGTAGTATAGCAATGTAGAGACGTAACCTTATAAAATAACTCAGATGTGCCAGTCATTATTAGCTCAAATTGACATACACAGGTAGTCTGTTTTAGTTTGATGATAAGCACATAAGCATGCATTCTTTCTCAATCACAGTGGATAACATATGAAGACCAAGGAACATGACTGGGATCATCTGAGAAAATTTGAGGTTAATTTTGAATGTCTGTATAGCCAGCTTAGAGTGGTTTAGTCATATTATTATTGGTGAGTCAAACAGTTCAATGGCACTGTCTTCAGATTTCTAAACCTACAGCTTGGGCTGAGTCCACACTGCTGAGATGGGTCATTGACAACTGTGCTTATCACACCTCTGGGTCTGTGTTAATATTTTAGGTACTCTTCCATACCTGTCCTTCCAAGTGAAGGCTGGGAAGTATAATGACAAAATGTATATCTTTTATCATTTTTCTTTATTTGCACTTTACTTGTAGATATCTCAACTTTTTTCCATGGAAGTTTCTACAAATAATACTAATACAAACGTCAAATGTGATTGGCTAAAAGATGAATTCAACAATGTCTAGCAGGGTCATTGGAAAGATCTTCACCAATGCCTTCATAAACTGTTGTGGAAGTGTTGAGCTAAACTAGTCTAATCAATCAACCTTATATAGTCCCCAAATTAGCCAACATCCATCCCCCCCCTTACCCTAGACTTACTAAATATGACCCTTATCTAATCATCGTAACCCTAATTCACGTCAACGTTGCTCAGAGGTCCATAAAAGTTCGAATACTATCCATTCATCAATTGTGTAAATCAAATAAAAATAAAGTATCGGCAATGATACCGATTTGTTGGTAAAATAACCGATAATTTGAATGCCCTCACCAATGATTCACAAAAGCCTATCTACCTGATAAAAGGAAGACGTTCAACTATATATGAAAATATAGATAAGGAAAACTTACCAGACGTTGTTCGACACAGTTACATAGAGAAAAAGATGTGCTTCAGATAAAAGTAACAGATCCGTGTCGTCAACAGTTTGAAATTTCCTACCTTGAGTTGGTTGCATCGAGTCAGTGTAGCGTTCAAATTATTTATGAAAAAAAAAAATATATATATATTCATAGCAGGTTCGTTTATCTAATATTCTAAATGGTATAATTATATTACATTTTTGAATAATATTGAGATTATTTTTTTCCATTTAGAAAACACTTATTATTTGTACTATAATTGTAATCATATATTCCATAACGTTTTAATCGTTTTTAAGAAAGTAACTTGATGAATATATACGAAATGTTAAAGTATAACTAAAAATCCTAGCTTTTCCTTTGATGATGTGATACATTGTTTGTTTCATGGGAAAATCTAATAACGTAAAGTTGAGGTCTGTGTGTGACCGACCTAGACAGTAAAACAAACATTGAGTAACTGGTAAGGTAACCTGAGCTCAACTCCACTCCTGCTCGTTAGAAACACATTTATTTCCACCATGGATGTGTCACCGGAGCCAACGATAGTCGTCAAGACACTGAAGGACTTCAATCAGTTCTTAACCAGCGGTAAAAGGCTTGGGGACTCTTGCCTACGAGTAGGAAGCGCTCGACGTCTCAATTTCTCTGAAGCTCAGAGTGACGCGAGTAGCTTGGATGAGTCCAGGCTCAGTCATGAAGGGTCAAGGAAAAGACAGCTTGAATCCATTGCTGGCTTTGGTAAGTCGAGGAAATATTTTTCTTTTCCCAGACTGAATTTAGCTGGGTTATCATCAAAAGTTCCTTCCTAACAATGAGAAACATTGATTCAATATTTAGTAATCTGGTGAATAAGATCCATGTTACAGATGATATAGACGAAAAATTACACATAATAGTTATTGGTGATGAAGTTGTTGCAGCCACCAGAGCATGACAGGGGAGCTTTGTGTGCATTTCAAAATTCAGAGAGAATGATTAGATAATGTTCTGAGGAAATTATATACAGCTGTTGACAAAAGTCGAATTATAATCCAAGGACAACAAGAGTTCGGATTGATCAAAGACACATTATTTATTTAAAGGTTTAAGCATTTCAGAAAGTGTGGTAGTTTATGATCAAGATGAACCTTGTGATATAAACTAGTATTTTTAGGTTAGCAGGTGTTTGCCAAATCATCACATGGGAAAAAAAGATGGGGAGAAAAACTATGCAGTTACAAATGTGCCACTTTATGTGAACCAAAATTTTGGAGGTAAGCCATATGGCATTCACCATACCTGCAGCTTGGACTCATTGTGATCAGAAAGTCTGTAAGCCCTAGTTTCTGCTGCTGATGTATACAAAATTTTTCATTTTTCAGCTAATCAATCTGTCCTTATCTCTTGCTTTTCACTTTAATATCATTGGTTTCCATTTCAGTTTTCTCTGACATTTTAAAGTGAATCTGTTAGTGATTTTTTTTTTAACCTTTCACTTGCCAATTTTGGATATAGAGAAACACTTTCCAGATCATAGTAAAATCTTCTTAGGTGTACTTTAGTTCCATATTGTCCGTTGTCCCCTGTAACCTGAAGAGGTTGGTTGCTAGGGTTAGTCATATCTTCTGAACAGCAGCAAGGCCCTCCTTTTAAATTTGTCCACTTTATATACATACTCTTAGCTTTTAACAAATAATGATTGAAAATATTCCTTATTCAAAATCATCATTAATTTGTCTTGATGTAATTCTGAAATACTAAAACCTGCTTGCCATTATAATTTTATGTAAATTCTGTATAAAGATGTTGATCTTTAGAATACTCTATGTAATTATGCACTTTTTTCAGAAAAACTTACATCCTAAGTTTAATTTTATATATATTTCTTCCCTAGATATCACAAAGAAATTTAGGGAGAAAGATAGCGAGATTGTCACCTCACGAGCAAAAATATCAAGACTGGAGGGTCGTCTGCATGATGTAGAAGTATCAAACAAAAAGATAAATCTTGAGAGGGATGCTGAAGTTGAGACTTTGAGACGGAAGCAGCATAGAGATAAAGAGCTGGTAAGGTGTATTCACTGTATGGTTAATGCTTTCCTGACATATTAAAGAGGAGGTATATTGTACATATTTCTTATGGTATTTTCAAAAGCTTGTCATCTTCCCTAGCTTGGTTTGGAATCAAGCTGTATTTTTGCTTCTTTCTTCAGTCATGCTTTTTAGGACCATGAGCTAATGTAGACCAACATACTAACTACAGCTTGGCTCGTTAGGTGCTCTTTGTAAGTACCTGTTGAGTGGGTTTTTGAAGTTATCTAGCAGCTGGCAATCCAAGAGGTATCTAGTACATGCCGGTTATAAGCTGATTAGTTTTAGATCGTAGATGTTTGCTGTGTTTTCTCTTATTCTAGGAATTCCTTTGATTTTATGTTGATCTATCTCTCTAACTATATATCTATATCTGAATTTACATTATATATCGGACATCTGTTCCCTCCAGTAACTCCTTTGAGGGGGCGGCCAGAGCAAAGGAGTCTCCATAACTGCTGAACTCCAGTGCTGCTTCTTAGCCTTTAGTGCCTCACCCTTAACAGGCCACTAGCAGAGGGCAACTCTAGTGCAGTGTTTTCAAAGGCTCCTACCTCATGTTCCTACCATCTTCTTGTACCAGTGTCCACCTAATGTTAATATTTTACAAAATCATCCTTGCTTCTCAATGCCAGTAATGAATCATTTTTCAGTGTACATTGGAAAAGCATGCTGTTTAAGATTTCCTTTTGTGTAAGTTATGATGTATCTAATCTGTACTGAAGGGAGTTCTCTTGGTCTCATAAGTCAGGAAGTTTAAGTGGGCTGTGAGTGATCTTTCTACATTTTTTAAAGTTTGTTATCTCACTTGCCTCTGATTGGCAGTATTTTTATTGCTGAAGAGTATTATTGTTAGTTTTGCCTCTTAGTGTGTGATGGAGCTACCCATATAATGTGTTCTTCAGTGTCATCCTAATGAACACATTTTCCCTAGCATCAGTTTCGTGACCATGACCTTAATATGAAAAAAGCAGTAAGTGTAGTAAGAGGAATCATTGCAAACATCTGAAGTCGAAAACTGTTTAATTCATTGTCTGGTGTCATTTGTGCTGAAGTTAAAAGAGAACCTAGACAGATATCCGCTAAGTTTCCCAGATCAGCAGGATGTGGATGAATTGCAAACTTATAGCAGCATCTTCAAACAGCATGAGTGAACAAAGAAGCAACATGGCAGTTTGGTGCAGAATGAGTTGCTGGGGTAGAAGAGCCTCCAAAAGTAAGGTATACCCTCTACACCTCCTCATCATTACCACAGGTATATACACCTAGATCATTGCGGTTTCCCCATGCCTCTGAATCAGTCTTTACACCAGTTATATTCTAGCTTTTTTATTTTTGTGGTCAACAAAGGACGTGTAAACCAGAACCAAATCATGGCCATCTCTGGTAAGGAAATAGGGTGCTGTTATGGAAAAAAGTTCTTACTTAATGGCATAGTACTTAGGAGCTTTTTGCAGCACACTGGTGGACAATGTTGCATTACACATCCTTTTCTCGTAACCACTTGTGCACCATTCACATAATCATTTAGTAACCTTGTCGACAAGGCTTACTTACTTCGGTTTTGAAATAGCAATTGCCTTTCATTCTTAAAGATCCTATAGAAATATTGCTTGTGTTTTCAGATTGATGATTTGCAGCACAAAGTAAAACAGCTTCAAAGTCGTGAATGTGAGGCTAAGGAGAAAGCAGGCAAGATGAAAAGAGAATGCAGTACTACCAGCTTGGACATTGAGACCAAGATGCTTAAGATGCAGCAAGAACATCTTGAACAGTGCAGCAAACTACGTGAGGTGGGAGAGGATTTTTTCATTACTAAGAACGATGAGTTTCTGTGGTGTAATTTCCAGTTGATGTACAAGTTTGATTAATTACCACCATTTGTAGCTGACTTATAATCATACACTATTCAAACACTATTCAAATGGGTATGTCCTTCAAACATACCCATTTTTGCTCTCTGAGATAACGTTCTTGCCTTCCACACATTCTTCAATGCTCTCATTACCTTTGCCCCCTCCCCCACCCTGTCACTCACTTCTGCTTCCATGGTTCCATCCCCTGCTAAGTCCACTCCCAGATATCTAAAACACTTCACTTCCTCCACTTTTTCTCCATTCAAACTTACCTCCCAGTTAACTTGTCCCTCAACCCTACTAAACCTAATAACCTTGCTCTTATTCATATTTTCTTAACTTTCTTCTTTCACACACTTAACCAAACTCGGTCACCAACTTCTGCACTTACTCACCCGAATCAGCCACCATCGCTATACGTATCATCAGCGAACAACAACTGAATCACTTCCCAAGCCCTCTCATCCACAGCAGACTGCATACTTGTCCCTCTCTCCAAAACTCTTGCATTCACCTTCCTAACCACCCCAGCCATGAATGAATTAAACAACCATGGGGACATCACACACTCCTGCCGCAAACCGACATTCACTGGGAACCAACCACTTTCCTCTCTTCCTGCTTGTACACAAGCCATACATCTTTGGTAAAAACTTTTCACTGCTTTTAGAAACTTACCTTCCACACCATATACTCTTAAAACCTTCCACAAAGCATTTCTATCAACCCTATCATATGCCTTCTTTAGATCCATAACTGCTACATACAAATCCATCTCTTTCTGAGTATTTCTCACATACATTCTTCAAAGCAAACACTTGATCCACACATCCTCCACCACTTCTGAAACCACACTGCTCTTCCCTTGTCTGATGCTCCGTACATGCCTTTACCCTCTCATTCAATACCCTCCCATATAATTTCCCAGGAATACTCAACAAACTTATGCCTATGTAATTAGAATGCTCATCTTTATCCTCTTTGCCTTTGTACAATGGTACTATGCATGCATTCTGCCAATCTTCAGGCACTACGTGATCCTTACAGGCATTTACATATATACACATATACATATTTATACTTGCTTGCCTTCATCCATTCCTGTCCCTACCCCACCCCACAGGAAACAGCATTGCCACCCCCCACTTCATTGTGTATGAAAAATTATAGTTAAGTGTTAAGTATAAAGAAAGAAACAATGCCTTTAATACCCCCTCCCACACACACACACACACCTTTTTATGAATCTTCCAAGACATATTCATATTGTTTGCCATCAATACTGTACCTGTATATAAAAAAAAGTTACAGTTGGAAAACAAGCTTAGTAGTAAGATTAGAAAGAAAGAAATGTCATCTTCATGACTTATCAAGAGCATCAGGCATATCATTTGAACTCCTTTTAGCACTCACTTAGCATTGGAGCAGGCCAACATAAAGGTAATAATGTCATCATTTTTGGTGTATTTTTGCTTACTTTTGAATGCTACTCTATCATTTCATTTTTTTTTTTTTTCATTGCATGATGGAATTTCCAGATTATTTGTGCTGTTAGTAAAGACAAGATTAGAGTGGAGCATTTTCTTATACATTACTTGTACACATTTGGTAAGTAGTACTACTGTTTGAAGTACTTGCATCATGAAAGCAAATTTCACTGTAATATTTTCATTCTAGTTTACTTTTTATATGCTTCTGTTAAAGTGAATTGTAAATATAGTAAAACTTAAGTGACAAATTGGTTTGTAAAAGAAATCAAATTTGCCTGTGAGTGAATGCTATGGTAAGAGGTTTGAACCTTTAGTCTGTGATTTTAAACCAATGGGCTCTAATTTATAGCTTTCATAGGATAATACATTCAGTAGGAAATGTAGATACACTTGTGTATGGGAATGATTGCCAGTATGAGTGGACTTTGAAAGTATTGGAGACCTCTGCATGTTACAAAAATCATTCCTACTTGATTATCTTCAACAGGAAGTTGCAAATCTTCAAGAAAAAGTGTTAAGTCTGGAAACAGAAGCAGCTGAATCTTCTTCGAAGGTTAGAGTTTGTTTGAATCTTCTTTATGCTGAATTAACAGAGATATTTTGCTTGTTTTATATTTGATATCTTATTAGAAGTCTCAAAATGCTGGCTTTATTTAAAGTGTCTGACTTTCTGTTGTAGGAAAGGTCCTTGTGTATAGGCTTAGGGTAAGGGAAGGGGTGATTTTGGATTTGGTTCGCTGGTTTATGCAGTTTTCTCTGCAAATAGTTACCAAGAAGGCAGAAGTTAGGAGCCAGGGGAAGATAAACAAGGGAGTGGAAAAAGATAAAATTTAAATATAAGAAATTTTTTACAGTTGAATTCATAGACATTGTTTTGAGTCCATGAACCCCATGGTGTCAATTGAGTGTAGCTGAATCAACAGTGGTAACAAGGATAAAACCCATGCCTTTCTCATGTTAGTGTTTTCCAGCCAAAGTGATCTGATAGTTCAGTGATTATGCAGTCTGGAAAAAATGTGAAGTGCATTAGGAGAAAAAAGTATGATGTGATAAGCACCATTTAGGTAAGATATTTAATGAAAGTGGAAGTGTCATAGGGTGGGGGAGGGGGCAAAGGTTCTGGGAGCAATGAAGAATGTGTGGAAGGAGATAATGTTATTTCAGAGTGAAAATGGGTATGTTTGAAGGAATAGTAGTTCCAGCGATAATATATGGTTGCGAGGCATGAGCTATAGATAGGGTTGCACAGAGGAAGGTTGATGTTGGAAATGAAATGTTTGAGGACAATATGTAGTGTGAGGTGGTTTGATGGAGTAAGTAATGAAAGGGTAAGAGAGATGTGTGGTAATAAAAAGAGTGTGGTTGAGGGAGCAAAAGAGGATGTGGTGAAATGGTTTGGACATATGAAGAGAATGAGTAAGGAAAGGTTGACAAAGAGGATATATGTGTTAGAAGTGGAGGGAACAAAGAGAAGTGGGAGACCAAATAGGGGTGGAAGGATGGAGTGAAAAAGATTTTGAGTGATCAGGGCCTGAACATGCAGGAATGTGAGGGGCATGCAAGGAATAGAGTGAATTGGAACAATGTGTATACTGGGGTCGACTTGCTGCCATGGGACTGAACCAGGGTATGTGAGGCATCTAAGATAAACCATGGATGGGTCTGTGGGGCCTGGGTGTGGTTTCAGTGCATTACACATGAGTGTGAATGAATGCGGCCTTTTTTGTCTCTTTTCCCGGTGCTACCTCCCAGTTGCAGGGGTGGCGATGCTGTTTCCTGTGGGGCAGGGTTGTGCTGGGAATGGATGAAGGCAAGTAAGTATGAATATGTACATGTGTATGTATGTATATGGCTTTTTATGTGTATGTTGATATGTATATGTAATATGTTTTATTATTTATTTTTTTTTATTTTGCTTTGTCGCTGTCTCCTGCATTTGCGAGGTAGCGCAAGGAAACAGACGAAAGAAATGGCCCAACCCACCCCCATACACATGTATATACACACACGTCCACACACGCAAATATACATACCTATACATCTCAATGTACACATATATATACACACACAGACACATACATATATACCTATGCACACAGTTCACACTGTCTGCCTTTATTAATTCCCATCGCCACCTCACCACACATGGAATACCATCCCCCTCCCCCCTCATGTGTGCGGGGTAGCGCTAGGAAAAGACAACAAAGGCCTCATTCGTTCACACTCAGTCTCTAGCTGTCATGCAATAATGCCCGAAACCACAGCTCCCTTTCCACATCCAGGCCCCACACAGCTTTCCATGGTTTACCCCAGACGCTTCACATGCCCTGATTCAATCCACTGACAGCACGTCAACCCCGGTATACCACATCGATCCAATTCACTCTGTTCCTTGCCCGCCTTTCACCCCCCTGCATGTTCAGGCCCCGATCACTCAAAATCTTTTTCACTCCATCTTTCCACCTCCAATTTGGTCTCCCTCTTCTCCTCATTCCCTCCACCTCCGACACATATATCCTCTTGGTCAATCTTTCCTCACTCATTCTCTCCATGTGCCCAAACCATTTTAAAACACCCTCTTCTGCTCTCTCAACCACGCTCTTTTTATTTCCACACATCTCTCTTACCCTTACATTACTTACTCGATCAAACCACCTCACACCACACATTGTCCTCAAACATCTCATTTTCGGCACATCCACCCTCCTGCGCACAACTCTATCCATAGCCCACGCCTCGCAACCATACAACATTGTTGGAACCACTATTCCTTCAAACATACCCATTTTTGCTTTCCGAGATAATGTTCTCGACTTCCACAAATTCTTCAAGGCTCCCAGGATTTTCGCCCCCTCCCCCACCCTATGATTCACTTCCGCTTCCATGGTTCCATCCGCTGCCAGATCCACTCCCAGATATCTAAAACACTTTACTTCCTCCAGTTTTTCTCCATTCAAACTTACCTCCCAATTGACTTGACCCTCAACCCTACTGTACCTAATAACCTTGCTCTTATTCACATTTACTCTTAACTTTCTTCTTTCACACACTTTACCAAACTCAGTCACCAGCTTCTGCAGTTTCTCACATGAATCAGCCACCAGCGCTGTATCATCAGCGAACAACAACTGACTCACTTCCCAAGCTCTCTCATCCACAACAGACTTCATGCTTGCCCCTCTTTCCAAAACTCTTGCATTCACCTCCCTAACAACCCCATCCATGTATGTGTATGTATATGTATGTGTATGTATATGATTGGATGGTCTTTCTTTGTCTGTTTCCTGGTGATACCTCTTTGATGCAGGAAACAGTGATCAAGTATAATGAAATAGACTATATAGTTTTACACAGGTAGAGAGTGGCAGCAGGAGTTCTCCCCTTCAAGAATTATTCAGCTTGAATAAGAGTTAACTCTTCTGAAAAATAATGGTGTAATGAGCAAAAGAAGATATTCATACAATGATCAACAGTTATTTGTATTAAGAACAGGTATTTGAATGTAAAATATGAAAAAAATAGACAAATAAGATTGATTTGGAAGTAATTAAAAGATGATGAATGCATTGGCTGTAGAGGAATTTGCTGAACTGTAATATAGGTTCTTACTTGTTTGACAGGGATTCCTGGAGCTGTGTACTGAAGTGCATGGGAATGTTTATAGTAAACTACATAGATTTGGTCTTCTAAGGATGTTTGAAAGTGTTAAGGATGAAGTTGCTTTTTTGGGGAAGGACCTTGACGATAAGTTGAATGAATAGGAAAAGGACCACATATGTTTGACACTTATGGGTTTGGATGTGATGCCTTGGTAACTTTAAAGTGTTAAATAGGATGTACTGATTGATTTTGGCAATGTGTGAATTTTAAAGAGGTTGTTTTGTTTAGGTGTTTTGAAAATGCTCATCAAGGATTACAGGATTTGGCTTAGGTAGTTGTTGGTAGATAGATAAACAAAGTGAATAAATAGATTCAGGTTATTAACATCTTTACTGAAGGTGACATTAGCTGAGTCTCATGCAGAAGAAGTGGAGCAACAGTTAGCTGAAACAAAGCAAAAGTTGAAAGAGGCAGAAGTCAACCAGCTGCAGTCAGAAACTTTAACATTACAGCTTGATCAAGCTAAGGCAAAAATTAAGGTAAAACTTGTTTTATTTGTAGTCGTAGTTTTTTTGAGTTGAAGTGAGATGTATAAATATTTAATTTATATTGTCAAAAAATTTTAAGCTAAAGACTTGAATTTGTTGATCAGGTGCTATATATATTTTTGATTGAGGGAATTTTTGATGGAATATGCATGATTGTCTTTAGTGGTGGTTATGTATTTTATATATAATTTTCAAATATGAAAAAACAAAAAACAGGGACTTGAGATGCGTCAGGAAGAGGTGGAGTCACTTGAAAAAAAGGCTGACATCTTCAGATTGACTGTACAAAAGCTGCCAGTCCTTGAGAAGGAATTAACCAAGTTAAAGGAAAACAATAAGTTTCTGAGGTGTGTTTTATAGATATTTGAAAGTAATTTTTCTTGGATGTTAAGGAAAACTTTATGTACAGTGTTATAAAAGAATTCACACTTTCATTAAAAATTATGTGCTCATGTACAGGAAAAATTTTTATTTTGCTTAGACCACATTTGCATCATGTCATATGGATTCTGCAAATGCTTATTCTGATGAAAAGGTTAACATTAATCTAGATTTTTTATTCAGCATAAGTTTTATCTTATTTATTGATTTTGCTTTGTCGCTGTCTCCCGCGTTAGCGAGGTAGCGCAAGGCAACAGACGAAAGAACGGCCCAACCCACCCACATACACATGTATATACATACACGTCCACACACGCAAATATACATACCTATACATCTCAATGTATACATATACATATAAGCACATGTACATAATTCATACTGTCTGCCTTTATTCATTCCCATTGCCACCTCGCCACACATGGAATAACAACCCCCTCATGTGTGCGAGGTAGTGCTAGGAAAAGACAACAAAGGCCCCATTCATTCACACTCAGTCTCTAGCTGTCATGTAATAATGCACCGAAACCACAGCTCCCTTTCCACATCCAGGCCCCACAGAACTTTCCATGGTTTACCCCAGACGCTTCACATGCCCTGGTTCAATCCATTGACAGTACGTCGACCCTGGTATACCACATCAATCCAATTCACTCTGTTCCTTGCCCGCCTTTCACCCTCCTGCATGTTCAGGCCCCGATCACTCAAAATCTTTTTCACTCCATCTTTCCACCTCCAATTTGGTCTCCCACTTCTCGTTCCCTCCACCTCTGACAGATATATCCTCTTGGTCAATCTTTCCTCACTCATTCTCTCCATGTGACCTAACCATTTTAAAACACCCTCTTCTGCTCTCTCAACCACACTCTTTTTATTACCACACATCTCTCTTCCCTATTATTACTTACTTGATTAAACCACCTCTCACCACATATTGTCCTCAAACATCTCATTTCCAGCACATCCACCCTCCTGCGCACAACTCTATCCATAGCCCACACCTCGCAACCGTACAACATTGTTGGAACCACTATTCCTTCAAACATACCCATTTTTTCTTTCCAAGATAATGTTCTCGACTTCCACACATTCTTCAAGGTTCCCAGGATTTTCGCCCCCTCCCCCACCCTATGATTCACTTCCGCTTCCATGGTTCCATCTGCTGCCAAATCCACTCCCAGATATATAAAACACTTCACTTCCTCCAGTTTTTCTCCATTCAAACGTACCTCCCAATTGACTTGACCCTCAACCCTACTGTACCTAATAACCTTACTCTTATTCACATTTACTCTCAACTTTCTTCTTTCACACACTCTACCAAACTCAGTCACCAGCTTCTGCAGTTTCTCACATGAATCAGCCACCAGCGCTGTATCATCAGCGAACAACAACTGACTCACTTCCCAAGCTCTCTCATCCACAACAGACTGCATGCTTGCCCCTCTTTCCCAAACTCTTGCATTCACCTCCCTAACAACCCCATCCATAAACAAATTAAACAACCATGGAGACATCACACACCCCTGCCGCAAACCTACATTCACTGAGAACCAATCACTTTCCTCTCTTCCAACATGTACACATGCCTTACATCCTCGATAAAAACTTTTCACTGCTTCTAAAAACTTGCCTCCCACACCATATATTCTTAATACCTTCATCGGAGCATCTCTATCTACTCTATCATATGCCTTCTCCAGATCCATAAATGCTACACACAAATCCATTTGCTTTTCTAAGTATTTCTCACATACTTTCTTCAAAGCAAACACCTGATCCACACATCCTCTACCACTTCTAAAACCACACTGCTCTTCCCCAGTCTGATGCTCTGTACATGCCTTCACCCTCTCAATCAATACCCTCCCATATAATGTACCGGGAATACTCAACAGACTTATACCACTGTAATTTGAGCACTTACTCTTATCCCCTTTGCCTTTGTACAATGGCACTATGCAAGCATTCTGCCAATCCTCAGGCACCTCACCATGAATCATACATACATTAAATAACCTTACCAACCAGTCAACAATACAGTCACCCCCTTTTTTAATAAATTCCACTGCAGTACCATCCAAACCCGCTGCCTTGCCAGCTTTCATCTTCCGCAAAGCTTTTACTACCTCTTCTCTGTTTACCAAATCATTTTCCCTAACCCTCTCACTTTGCACACCACCTCGACCAAAACACCCTATATCTGCCACTTTATCATCAAACACATTCAACAAACCTTCAAAATACTCACTCGATCTCCTTCTCACATCACCACTACTTTTTATCACCTCCCCATTTGCCCCATTCACTGAAGTTCCCATTTGTTTCCTTGTCTTACGCACTTTGTTTACCTCCTTCCAAAACATCTTTTTATTCTCCCAAAAATTCAATGATACTCTCTCACCCCAACTCTCATTTGCCCTCTTTTTCACCTCTTGCACCTTTCTCTTGACCTCCTGCCTCTTTCTTTTATACATCTCCCACTCATTTGCATTATTTCCCTGCAAAATTCGTCCAAATGCCTCTCTCTTCTCTTTCACTAATAATCTTACTTCTTCATCCCACCACTCACTATGCTTTCTAATCTGCCCACCTCCCACGCTTCTCATGCCACAAGCATCTTTTACGCAAGCCATCACTGCTTCCCTAAATACATCCTATTCCTCCTCCACTCCCCTTACCTCCTTTGTTTTCACCTTTTTCCATTCTGTATTCAGTCTCTCCTGGTACTTCCTTGCACAAGTCTCCTTCCCAAGCTCACTTACTCTCACCACTCTCTTCACCCCAACATTCTCTCTTCTTTTCTGAAAACCTCTACAAATCTTCACCTTCGCCTCCACAAGATAATGATCAGACATCCCTCCAGTTGCACCTCTCAGCACATTAACATCCAAAAGTCTCTCTTTCATGCGCCTATCAATTAACACGTAATCCAATAATGCTCTCTGGCCATCTCTCCTGCTTACATACGTATACTTGTGTATATCTCTGTTTTTAAACCAGGTATTCCCGATCACCAGTCCTTTTTCAGCACATAAATCTACAAGCTCTTCACCATTTCCATTTACAACTCTGAGCACCCCACGTATACCAATTATTCCCTCAACTGCCACATTACTCACCTTTGTGTTCAAATCACCCATCACTATAACCCAGTCTCGTGCATCAAAACCACTAACACACTCATTCAGCTGCTCCCAAAACACTTGCCTCTCATGATCTTTCTTCTCATGCCCAGGTGCATATGCACCAATAATCACCCATCTCTCTCCATCAACTTTCAATTTTACCCATATCAATCTAGAGTTTACTTTCTTACACTCTATGACATACTCCCACCACTCCTGTTTCAGGAGTAGTGCTACTCCCTCCCTTGCTCTTGTCCTCTCACTAACCCCTGACTTTACTCCCAAGACATTTCCGAACCACTCTTCCCCTTTACCCTTGAGCTTCGTCTCACTCAGAGCCAAAACATCCAGGTTCCTTCCCTCAAACATACTACCTATCTCTCCTTTTTTCTCATCTTGGTTACATCCACACACATTTAGACATCCCAATCTGAGCCTTCGAGGAGGATGAGCACTCCCAGCATGACTCCTTCTTCTGTTTCCCCTTTTAGAAAGTTAAAATACAAGTAATTTTTAAGATGGAGTTTCTTCTCAGCATAAGTTTGTTAGGCACAATTATATTTTCCATTCATTTGTCTTAGTTTTGACTCATATCTCTTGGTATGCATGGGGTGTTCAGTGTTGTAAATGGAAATGGTGAAGAGCTTGTAGATTTATGTGCTGAAAAAGGACTGATGATCGGGAATACCTGGTTTAAAAAGCGAGATATACATAAGTATACTTATGTAAGTAGGAGAGATGGCCAGAGAGCGTTATTGGATTACGTGTTAATGGACAGGCGTGCGAAAGAGAGACTTCTGGATGTCAATGTGCTGAGAGGTGCAACTGGAGGGATGTCTGATCATTATCTTGTGGAGGCTAAGGTGAAGATTAGTATGGGTTTTCAGAAAAGAAGAGTGAATGTTGGGGTGAAGAAGGTGGTGAGAGTAAGTGAGCTTGGGAAGGAGACCTGTGTGAAGAAGTATCAAGAGAGACTGTGTACAGAATGGAAAAAGGTGAGAACAATGGAAGTAAGGGGAGTGGGGGAGGAATGGGATGTATTTAGGGAATCAGTGATGGATTGCGCAAAAGATGCTTGTGGCATGAGAAGAGTGGGAGGTGGGCTGTTTAGAAAGGGTAGTGAGTGGTGGGATGAAGAAGTAAGAGTATTAGTGAAAGAGAAGAGAGAGGCATTTGGACGATTTTTGCAGGGAAAAAATGCAATTGAGTGGGAGAAGTATAAAAGAAAGAGACAGGAGGTCAAGAGAAAGGTGCAAGAGGTGAAAAAAAGGGCAAATGAGAGTTGGGGTGAGAGACTATCAGTAAATTTTAGGGAGAATAAAAAGATGTTCTGGAAGGAGGTAAATAGGGTGCGTAAGACAAGGGAGCAAATGGGAACTTCAGTGAAGGGCGTAAATGGGGAGGTGATAACAAGTAGTGGTGATGTGAGAAGGAGATGGAATGAGTATTTTGAAGGTTTGTTGAATGTGTCTGATGACAGAGTGGCAGATATAGGGTGTTTGGGTCGAGGTGGTGTGCAAAGTGAGAGGGTTAGGGAAAATGATTTGGTAAACAGAGAAGAGGTAGTAAAAGCTTTGCGGAAGATGAAAGCCGGCAAGGCAGCAGGTTTGGATGGTATTGCAGTGGAATTTATTAAAAAAGGGGGTGACTGTATTGTTGACTGGTTGGTAAGGTTATTTAATGTATGTATGACTCATGGTGAGGTGCCTGAGGATTGGCGGAATGCTTGCATAGTGCCATTGTACAAAGGCAAAGGGGATAAGAGTGAGTGCTCAAATTACAGAGGTATAAGTTTGTTGAGTATTCCTGGTAAATTATATGGGAGGGTATTGATTGAGAGGGTGAAGGCATGTACAGAGCATCAGATTGGGGAAGAGCAGTGTGGTTTCAGAAGTGGTAGAGGATGTGTGGATCAGGTGTTTGCTTTGAAGAATGTATGTGAGAAATACTTAGAAAAGCAAATGGATTTGTATGTAGCATTTATGGATCTGGAGAAGGCATATGATAGAGTTGATAGAGATGCTCTGTGGAAGGTATTAAGAATATATGGTGTGGGAGGAAAGTTGTTAGAAGCAGTGAAAAGTTTTTATCGAGGATGTAAGGCATGTGTACGTGTAGGAAGAGAGGAAAGTGATTGGTTCTCAGTGAATGTAGGTTTGCGGCAGGGGTGTGTGATGTCTCCATGGTTGTTTAATTTGTTTATGGATGGGGTTGTTAGGGAGGTAAATGCAAGAGTTTTGGAAAGAGGGGCAAGTATGAAGTCTGTTGGGGATGAGAGAGCTTGGGAAGTGAGTCAGTTGTTGTTCGCTGATGATACAGCGCTGGTGGCGGATTCATGTGAGAAACTGCAGAAGCTGGTGACGGAGTTTGGTAAAGTGTGTGGAAGAAGAAAGTTAAGAGTAAATGTCAATAAGAGCAAGGTTATTAGGTACAGTAGGGTTGAGGGTCAAGTCAATTGGGAGGTGAGTTTGAATGGTGAGAGGCTGGAGGAAGTGAAGTGTTTTAGATATCTGGGAGTGGATCTGTCAGCGGATGGAACCATGGAAGCGGAAGTGGATCATAGGGTGGGGGAGGGGGCGAAAATTTTGGGAGCCTTGAAAAATGTGTGGAAGTCGAGAACATTATCCCGGAAAGCAAAAATGGGTATGTTTGAAGGAATAGTAGTTCCAACAATGTTGTATGGTTGCGAGGCGTGGGCTATGGATAGAGTTGTGCGTAGGAGGATGGATGTGCTGGAAATGAGATGTTTGAGGACAATGTGTGGTGTGAGGTGGTTTGATCGAGTAAGTAACGTAAGGGTAAGAGAGATGTGTGGAAATAAAAAGAGCGTGGTTGAGAGAGCAGAAGAGGGTGTTTTGAAGTGGTTTGGGCACATGGAGAGAATGAGTGAGGAAAGATTGACCAAGAGGATATATGTGTCGGAGGTGGAGGGAACGAGGAGAAGAGGGAGACCAAATTGGAGGTGGAAAGATGGAGTGAAAAGGATTTTGTGTGATCGGGGCCTGAACATGCAGGAGGGTGAAAGGAGGGCAAGGAATAGAGTGAATTGGAGCGATGTGGTATACAGGGGTTGACGTGCTGTCAGTGGATTGAATCAAGGCATGTGAAGCGTCTGGGGTAAACCATGGAAAGCTGTGTAGGTATGAATATTTGCGTGTGTGGACGTGTGTATGTACATGTGTATGGGGGGGGGGGTTGGGCCATTTCTTTCGTCTGTTTCCTTGCGCTACCTCGCAAACGCGGGAGACAGCGACAAAGTATAAAAAAAAAAAAAAAAAAAAAAAAAAATCTCTTGCACTAATTTCTTCTTCTCATGCCTCAGCAAGATAGTGTTAGGAACAAATGAATAACGGCCTCATATGTGCATATCATCTCTAACTGTCACATGTCGTGCATGAAAACCATATTTTGTCATTTATGCCAATTGAGGCACGTGTATTATTAGCAAGTACTTTTTAAGATGGAGTTTCTTCTCATAGGGAATTGTTTTCTGTCATATGGTTTGCGTTTGGTGTTTTCTTTTAAAGTATGTATTAATGCGACCAAAGTAAAGCCATAGATTAACACAAGAAGTGTGGACAAAATATTGTTAGCTTAACAGTATTTTGAATTGTTGTGATTGATTATCTTTTCTCTTATCCACTGTTTACAGAGACTCAGCTATGAACATTGAGCTCTTAGAGGAAAAGCTAACCAGTGCTCAGCAACAGATAGATCTTCTGGAAAAACGATGTGAAGAAAGTGCTTACCTGCAGGCCGAGGTTAACTTATACAAGGTAGCCTCTCTTTTTCTTATTATCATTTAGTGATACTTGATGTTGCCTGCGTAATGTCAGAGTTATGAGAGGTAGATTGCTGTAGCTTTAGAGAAAGTAATGAGAAGAAAATTTCTCTAAAACTATGAGCCATCCTAATACTATGATCACTTTGTTTGAAGGGGTGATGTAACTACTACTATTGTATGTTCATAAAATATGCCAGTAAGTTGAATGATAAAGAGAGTGCAGGCATTTGTTATAGATTTTGTTTAGAAGGTGATGTACATGTAAGACAGTAATGAAATTTGAGGTAATATGGTTTGGTCATATATTTTGTACAGAAAATGATCAGATTATAGATATTTATGGTTGTTATATTGGAGGTATGAGAGCAGTCTGAAAGAAATGCATTATTTAAACCATCACTTGTGAACTTGATTTTGGGAAAAGGTAATTATGTTCACCATCACCTAAAATCTACCCTAATTTTCAGACAAAGCTCCTTTTTCAAAATTTTTTCTTATAGTTGTACTCTCCATTATTTACATATTGATATTACATTACAAGAAGTAACAACAATGTTTCAAAACAAAACTAAGTTACTAAAACTTGATGTCATCTGGCTGCATGGTAGTAATTGTTTCTGTCAAGGATTGGATGTTTAAAGTAATAGTTATGTTTAAAGAGCTTGTAGGTAATTGTTTAAAGGCAAGGAAAGTTAGTTTTTCAGGTTCTTCCTCAAATGATGAAATGAGATCTGCCTGCTTGAACACAATCAAAACTAATAGATGTTTAGGGTTTGTTATGGAGACTATGGCTGGTCAGAGGATGATGAATTCGTTGGTAGGAAATAGGAAACAAAATTCTTCTGCTCTCCTTCTATTTATATTTTTTTTCAGTAGATCTCAGTAGCCTAATTATCAGTCCATTTATTGTAGATGGTAGTTGGCAGGTAGCCAATAACCAGGGAGGTATATTACCAGTACTACCCATCTGGGTATCAGGAGGGTTAGTGACGGCTACATATTGAGCCAGCACTTCAGTGGTTGTCGATTTGCACTCTTCTGATCCAGGTAGCTGTCTTTTCTTTCTGCTTCACCCACATGTGGACTATTGGCATTCTTTCCACAAACCTACAATCTCTCTTTGTCACACATAACACTTGACAACTCTTAACTCACAGCACTATGTGGTAGCCCTGCCTTTCAGCAGAATGGTAGGAGCAATCGACAGAAATAGTAGGGAGGAACATTAGGTAGAAGTAGTTGGTAGGAACATTGGGCAGGAGCATTAGTTATAAGTAGTTAGCATGAACATTAGGTAGGAGCCTCTATAAACATTACAGTAGAGTTGCATTTTGCCAGTGGCCTGTTAAGGGTGAGGCATTAAAGGCTAAGGAGCAGCACTAGAGTTCACTAGTTATGGAGACTCAATTGCTGTGGGCACCCCTTTGAGGGAGTTCTGGGAGGGAATAGCCTTCAGCAATATAGATAGGATTCCATTATATTATTTGTGACATGATTTGCAGAAGTTGTTGGGTAGAAAGAATTATTCCCTGTTATTTAGGATGGATCCATCATAAGTGACTAGCAACTTATTTGTAATCACTCTTTACATACAGTGTAACTGAGTGAAAGAGTCTTGTACATTACTAATGTTTTTAATAATGTATACCATACACTTTATTATTGGATGCATTTACTGTATACCTAATTTTTCTCCTCAGGATACCTTGGAAAAATATGAAAATGTCATTAATGAAGAGTTAGAGCTTGAACACAGAGCTACACCACAGGAGTTAAGACACCATCTTTCCAAGTTTAAACAAGGTGACCAAATTCTCACCAATGGTTTAGCCCAGCTTCAAGCCAGGTAAATTGATGTAGCTTTCCTCTGAATAACTGATTTTTCTGACACATATGGAGCTTGAAGATTGTATGCTATTCTCTGCAGTCATATGAGTAGATTATGACATTGGAAGCCCAGTTACATAAAGAAAATCTCCAGTTCTCCAACCAGTATTGATTCCAAAGTTAAATTGGGAGGTTAAGTCATTATCCTCCACAATGGTTACAGTTTCCATGGCCTAAATGTCAACTAACCACCACGAAAGCCCACTGAAATGACATTGACATATGGTTGGGTTGAGAGAATAAAGAGTGATTAAGAGGTTCTCTGTGTAAGAAGAGGAGGGAAAAAGTAAGATGGAGAGACACAGAAGATTTAGGGATGAGTAAAAGATGGATTTGGGTGTTGAAACCTGAATATTAAGGAGGGTAAATGATGTGCATGGGATACAATGAATGGGATCGATGTGATATAGGGGTATTAGGGATTATGTGCTGTCATTGGTCTAATCCGTGTCAAATGAAGTAGTCAAGGTAAACCTTGGAATAGTTTGTGAGGCTTAGATGTAAGTGATAGGCTGTAGTTTCAGTACATTATATATGACAATTAGAGAGTAAATGTTTGCAATTAGGTAACTGCCTATTTCTCCCAGATGCTAGCTTGCCAAAGTAGAAGGAAATGGATACTAAGAAATAGATTTATGATCCCACAGTCACAAGTCCTTAGAAGACAGTCGTACATCAGAAGAGGCGCAGCTGAAAATCTTGAAGACAAAATTAGAGAAACAACAGCGTAATACCCAGCAGAATGCCCAGCTGATCAAAAGGCTCCAGAGGAAGCTGACCCTCGTCACCAAGGTAATTTATTTCACTATTAACCACCTGCCACTTCATCATACCACCAACAATTTTTTTTCTCTCCTTCAAGGCAGTTGAGTTTCACTTGTATTTGGTGTTTCAACTATTGTAGATTGCATGCACGAATATGAAATGGTATGATTCACTGCTGACTGTTATTATCGATTGTGAAGCACTACCATCTGTTTTATTGTTCCAGACTGTGTTCTTGCCACTGAAGTTTGGGAAAAGCTTGCCCTTTTATGGACAGTTAAAGCTCATGATCATAAATGCAGTGTCTGTGGTGAAGAAAGTAAATTTTTTGTTTCTTTTTTTATAATAGGAACGAGATAGCCTGAAGGATATACTGTCATCTTATGAATCAGAGGTAACAATCAACCATTCTATTGTTAGTCAAGAGAGAATTACAAAACTGGAAGGCCAGTTGGAGTTGTACAAGCAGGAACTTCAGCGTCTTGAAGGTGAAGTGGAAACTTCATACAAAAATAAGACTGAGGAAATGCCAACAGGACAGGTAAATTATCATTTTCATGTCTTATTAATGACAGAATATTTTCTGATGACAAATTATTTTTGGATCTGTCATGAAACAGTTAAGGCTAGATTTTATTGGCACTTTTTGTATATATAATCCACTTATGATGAAGTGAGATGAAATTCCCAGAAAGTAATAGAAATGATAGAATAGAAAGGATATAGGATGGCGATGGGAGGTTTTGTCGTGCTGAAAATATTCAATAATTAATTTCTGTAGCTCCTCTTATAGATTAAACAGTTACATGTAACCATCCCATAGCAAAAAAAAGAAGATGCAGAGAAGATATCCTCCTTGGAGAAGAAAGCTTTGGAACTGGAGGCTACCATTGCTAAACTGATTCATGAAAAGGAAGTTCTAGAATTGAGGCTAGAGCATCGGGCACTTAAGGGAGATTATGATCCAACTAAGACCAAGGTCCTGCATTTCAAGTGAGTTGCAATCCGTTTTCAATGTAATACTTCCAGTGCTACACTTGAAAATTCATAAACAAATTCATCAGCAATGCTACACATCCTAAACAAATTCATCATCAAGACAGTTTCTTTAGATTGTTTTTTAACATGTAGAGAGTAAATTTCCACAGCCTTAGTTGTAAAAGAAGTGTATTCATGCAAAAAGGAAAAGGACATTTATCCATATGGCTTTTTCCCAATGATGGTTGTCTTTACTAGAATTACATAGCAGCTCGTTTTAGTGGTTGGTCTAATTTTTCTTTCATAAATATGTTCCTTTTACTAATTATCCTTTCCATCAAATGTTAGTTATAACAAGAACTTGAAGCATTATATTTACCAATAGATGTGATGAGTTATACAGATGTTTTGAGAGTCTGCCAGTCTCATTGCTGTGAATTTAGGAAAGAGTAGATTAAGTATTCATAGATAAACAAAACTTTCCATAGTTTACCCCAGCTCTTCACATGCCCTGGTTCAGTCCATTGACAGCATGTTGGCCCCGGTATACCACATCGCTCCAATTCACTCTATTCCTTGCATGCTGCTTGCCTCCCACACCATATATTCTTAAGACCTTCTGCAAAGAATCTCTATCAGCCCTATCATATGCCTTCTCCAGATCCATAAGTGCCACATACAAATCCATCTTAAGTATTTCTCACATACATTCTTCAAAGTAAACACCTGATCCACACATCTACCACTTCTAAAATCACACTGCTCCTTCCCAGTCTGATGCTCTGTATATGCCTTCTCCCTTTCAATCAATAGCCTCCCTTACAGTTTTCCAGGAATACCTAACAAACTTATGCCTCTGTAGTTTGATCACTCACCTTTATCCCCTTTGCCTATGTACAGTGGCACTGTACATGCTTTCTGCCAGTCCTCAGGCACTTCACCATAACCCATACATACATTGAATATCCTTACCAACCAATTAACATCATAGTCACCCCCTTTCTTAATAAATTCAACTGCAATGCCATCCAATCCCCCCGCCTTACCAGATTTCATTTTCTGCAAGGCTTTCACCACTTCTTTCTTCACCAAACCAGTCTCCCTGACTCTCTCACTTTGCACACCACCCTGACCAAAGCACCCTACATCTGCTATTGTCATTAAACACATTCAACAACCTTCAAAATACGGACTCCATCACTACCTGTTATCACTCCCCCTTGGTCACTTCACTGGTTCCCATTTGTTCTCTTGTCCTAGGCACATTATTTACCTCCTTCCAAAACATCTTTTTATTCTCCCTGAAGTTTAATGATACTCTCTCACCCCAACTCTCATTTGCTCTCTTTTTCAACCCTTCCACCTTCCTCTTGACCTCCTGCCACTTTCTCTTATTCATCTCCCAGTCATTTGCACGCCTTCCTCATAATTATCATCAAAATGCCTCTCTTTTCTCTTTCATTAACAACTTTACTTCATCCCACCATTTACTACCCTTTCTAATCTGCCCACCTCCCACCTTTCTCATGTCACATGCATATCTTGCACATGCCATCACTGCTTCCCTAAATGCATCCCAATCCTCACCCATTTCCCTCACTTCATTTGCTCTCACCTTTTGCCATTCTACACTCAACCTCTCTTGGTATTTCTTCACACAGTTCTCCTGTCAACATGATTAGGTAGCTGTTTTATTTTTCAGATTCTTATTTTTTCAAGTTGTCCAGTATTTCTTTTTACATGACTGGGGAGGTTGTGTAAGATACCTTCAAGGGTTGTATCAATGTTTTGATATGAATCCATCAAATCATCTTCAGGAGATGTCCAAAGAGCAAGTGGAAATGATTGCGGGTAGAAGGGTGAGATTCAGTAATAGGTGGACATGCATGTAGTGCTTAGTGCTTATTGGTTTTTACATGATTTGTCTGCTCCACATTAAACTATGCCTCACCTGTCTGACCTTCCACCCTTTCAAAAACAAGTATAACAAAGCTGCACCACATAAAATGGTGCACTTAGTATAATTACCGGATGCTTAGCAAGTACAAAAACTTAACACCATCACATGAAACGAAGGTCCTCCCAATACAGTCCCACCTCAACATGCTTAGCATTCAGTGCAATGACTCTAGACCCCTCCCACCAGAACCATTCTATAATCACTTTGTAAAGCATAAATAAAAGGTTTACCCTTTCCTCATACTCCAGGAACTTCTACTTACAAATCCCTACCACCCCTAAAAAAATATAACATTAAGAAAATACATACATAGTGAAATAACCTGTGAACCTCTAAACAACTGACCTCCCAGTTCAGTCTTAAACTCCATCCCACTAAACATGCATTCATTAGAAACCAAACTCCCCATACAAACATGGGTTGCAGTCTCCTATCTAATGCTGTGAACGTCTTCCATCACTACTACACTACCCACTACAAACATTATTTCAACATATCTGAAGACCCTTCTTTCCCATGATGTAGCCACCATAAAGAAGACTTTGAGTACTTATTTCTCAATGCCTTACACTCTGCACATAAATGCATCCACAACATCACAACACTATGGTCCTGACCGATGGACATGGCCAGATTACTGAGTGCTACATGATCCTTATAAAGATAGAAGGGCCTACTGGGGCAGGAAGTTAAAAGTAACTAACTACCAGAAAAAGTTTTTAGAGGATGCTATCATTCCTTACAAAGATTGTGAGTGTTTGACTAAAAGGAGACTTACCAAGGTAATATGAACTTTAGGATTTACGAAAATAAAGTAACTTAGTTGTCAGAGAATACATATTTAGGGAAACGATATCTTTAAAGGACAAAATGATGAAAACCACATGATAGGGTGTATGAGTTATAAGCAGAAATTCATTGAGGTAACAATGTATGAAGAGGATCTGTGTGGCCCCCTTATTATAGAGTAGGAAAAGAGATGTTGGATATGGAATGATGGACTAAGAATTTTTTTGTTGTATTTATATCTTTAGAATCTTAAGATGTGAAAATTGTTTATAAGGAAACTAAGAAACTGATTTGTTTTCTCTTTTATCTCAGGGACAATCCTCTTTCAAAAGCTATTGAAAATCATGGAACAGAGCTCCAGCGTTTACAGACAGAAAATGAGGCCCTGCAGGAGCGCATACGACTATTGGAACAGGGTGAGACACATGACATTACTCAGAAGGTTATTAAAGAAGCACAATCTAGCAAGAAATTGTCTGGTGAGTAATCTTCATGATATACATGTGTATCAAATTGAGATATACTTATATGCAATTGTTATTAGAATATTAATATCCATATCTGCATTTATAATGCAGTATAATGCATCTCAAGAACTATTTATATTCAGTTCAGCAATATTGAACCCCTTTATGTCTGAATAAGTTTTCCATTTCAGCTTTCAAAATTTTCTTTTAAGTTGCAGTTTCAAAGATATTCATATAACAATGAAAAAAATAACCTCAGAAGTAATTTTCATCCACAGTTGTAACTATGATAATGTGTAGAATTTTTGTAGATTTTCCAGCACAGTGCTCTAAAAAGGGTGACAGAAAGACCAAAGTGTTATGGGAGTAGTCTTGAGCATGTTTTATCTTATATTTTACATACCCCAAAATATTGATTACTGGTTATTATTAAGTTGTACTTTATGCTGTAATCACTCTGAGTCATTGAAATATTTTTTATAACAGCAAAACTATAAAAGTTTGTAAAATTACCACAACTTAGATGCACTGTTGTCAGGGTCAGACAGATGCTGGCAGATTGCCACTGCTTTTGCTAGAAAACCATCTCCTCCCTCATTTTGGTCAATCGTTGATGCTGAAAGAGTCAGTGTCCATGAAATCACTTCACATAATCCAAAGACAGATCATTCTTGTTAAATAATTGAGGATTACCTTCTACTCCTGAAAATCTTGCTAAAGGCCACTCAGTATACTTCCTAGAACACTCACAAAAATGTGCCCTCATTGGTATGGCTGGAGGATGAATGCACTGCCACATCGGCCATCACCAAGAGTTAGAGCATGGCCTTGAAATGGAGGTGTGAAACTTGATACTCTAATATCTGTCTAAAGTCATCCGTTGCTTCACGTGATTATCTGTCTGCAGTTGTTAAGGGGTTAAATTGCATGAATATTTCATACTTATGGGTATTTGTATGTCAGTTCATTGACATGCAATTTGAACATTTGCTGAACTAAAGGTAAATAGTGAAATCTCCCCACATGTCCAGGCTTCAAAGGCTCCCTGTATACCTCTTATTTTAATTCTTTCTCTTTAATCTGTGCTTTTGAATAATAGGAACTGCAGACTGGATAAGAACTCTGGTCATTTGCCAATATCATCACCAAATCTATTGGGTGTTGTGCACATTCAGGTTTTCATGTAATATCCTTTTTGTAGTTTTTTGAGTTAATCAGTCTAACAAATCTATGATCTTTTGAAAGGTTAAAGTATCATACAAGTATTGATGCTGTCAGAAAATATTTTTCATTATGCAATCAGATTTTTTTTATACATAGCCACAGAAAAGTTTTTTCACACTTTTTATCTTTTTTTTCTTTCATACTATTCGCCATTTCCCGTGTTAGCAAGGTAGCGTTAAGAACAGAGGACTGGGCCTCTGAGGGAATATCCTCACCTGGCCTCGTTCTCTGTTCCTTCTTTTGGAAAAAAAAAACAAAAAAACGAGGGGAGGATTTCCAGCCCCCCGCTCCCTCCCCTTTTAGTCGCCTTCTACGACACGCAGGGAATACGTGGGAAGTATTCTTTCTCCCCTATCCCTATCCCTTCATGTTTGAGGTTTGTTTCATTGTGTTTTTCTGTCTAGTATGTAAACTTTTTCATATTCAAAATCTTTCCCAAACAAATATAATACCAACCATTTTCAAATGTTTCAAGAGTCAAAGACCTAATGGACAGTTGCTAAATAATTTACTTTGCTGAACTGAATAAGTTGAAGTGAGGTGGTATACAAGAGACGACACGCTGTGACTGGACTAAACCACAGCATATGAAGCAACCAGTGGAAACCACGGAAAGATAAGTGGTACTTAGCTGTGGATAGGGGGCTCTGGGTTATATGCATTACGCATGACAGATAAAGAATGGACGTGATTGGATGAGGTGTTCTCTGTCTGTTGCTGGTGCTTAATGGGAAATGGCAAACAAGTATGAAAGATAGGAACTTCAGTAAAATTCTAATGTTAAAACATTTTACCATTACAATTGTGACACCTGTAAACTCTTTTTCCAGCAAACCTCAGAGAGACTGCAGCTTCTTGAGACTGAATTTTCAAGTACCCTGGAAGACTTGATTGATGCTTATCTTCATCATGAAAAATCTCACTTTTTATCAAAACCAAATTAATTTATCTTATACCTGAATTGTATGTTTCTTTCCTGCAAATTTTTTTTATCTCATTCTTTTGATATAAGCTCCGGGGAATAATATATTTCTCTAATGTTGTTTTTTCAGAACTCCAGGAAAAAATAAAATCTATGAAAACATGCAACAAGCGCCTGATAGAGGCATTCAAACGGAAGTCCTTGGAGATGCGTGAAGTAATGTGCCAACTTACAGGTTACAGAGTAGATGTCTCTGGTGACAGTCATTACAAACTCTCCAGTATATTTGCTGAATCTTCTGATGACTACTTCATGTTTGAGGTTTGTTTCATCGTGTTTTTCTGTCTAGTGTGTAAACTTTTTCATATTCAAAATCTTTCCCAAACAAATATAATACCAACCATTTTCAAATGTTTCAAGAGTCAAAGACCTAATGGACAGTTGCTAAATAATTTACTTTGCTGAACTGAATAAGTTGAAGTGAGGTGGTATACAGGGGACGACACGCTGTCACTGGACTAAACCACAGCATATGAAGCAACCAGTGGAAACCACGGAAAGATAAGTGGTACTTAGCTGTGGATAGGGGGCTCTGGGTTATATGCATTACGCATGACAGATAAAGAATGGACGTGATTGGATGAGGTGTTCTCTGTCTGTTGCTGGTGCTTAATGGGAAATGGCAAACAAGTATGAAAGATAGGAACTTCAGTAAAATTCTAATGTTAAAACATTTTACCATTACAATTGTGACACCTGTAAACTCTTTTTCCAGCAAACCTCAGAGAGACTGCAGCTTCTTGAGACTGAATTTTCAAGTACCCTTGAAGACTTGATTGATGCTTATCTTCATCATGAAAAATCTTACCCAGCCTTCTTGTCAGCAGTTACTCTTGACCTTTACAACAGGCGAACAATTGATCGTCCTCAGTCCTCAAGTGAAGAGGATGAGGAAATGGAAGCTGAGGCAGAAAACCCACCATTGTCACAGGATGATGATGATAATGATTTGGTTATCTTGGATTAATTTATAAAACACAGAAAACATGTATATATGTAAATACGATTTTCAAACAGAAAATCAACTGTAAAGAAATATATGAAATATCACTTTTTATATCAAATCAAAAATCTGTAAATGCTAATAAGTATTAGGAAATGATGTGGAGGATGTTTTGGCCCACCATATGCTGTAGTGTTAGGAGGTAGATGCTACAATTCCTTCCTTTAGTAAGAATATTACTAATTTCTTATCACTGAATATTATTGATATTTGTAATCCCCTTGTAATAAATATTTTAAATAATGAATTATTATGTATGTCCTTCAGGAATGATATTGACTCAGTACAGTTACTTCAGAGAGTGCAATTTCTTAACCTGAAACTTCTCCAAGTGAATTTTGGATATTTTTTTTTTTTTTTTTTTTTTTTATACTTTGTCGCCGTCTCCCGCGTTTGCGAGGTAGCGCAAGGAAACAGACGAAAGAAATGGCCCAACCCCCCCCCCCCCCATACACATGTACATACACACGTCCACACACGCAAATATACATACCTACACAGCTTTCCATGGTTTACCCCAGACGCTTCACATGCCTTGCTTCAATCCACTGACAGCACGTCAACCCCTGTATACCACATGACTCCAATTCACTCTATTTCTTGCCCTCCTTTCACCCTCCTGCATGTTCAGGCCCCGATCACACAAAATCTTTTTCACTCCATCTTTCCACCTCCAATTTGGTCTCCCTCTTCTCCTTGTTCCCTCCACCTCCGACACATATATCCTCTTGGCCAATCTCTCCTCACTCATTCTCTCCATGTGCCCAAACCATTTCAAAACACCCTCTTCTGCTCTCTCAACCACGCTCTTTTTATTTCCACACATCTCTCTTACCCTTACGTTACTTACTCGATCAAACCACCTCACACCACACATTGTCCTCAAACATCTCATTTCCAGCACATCCATCCTCCTGCGCACATCTCTATCCATAGCCCACGCCTCGCAACCATACAACATTGTTGGAACCACTATTCCCTCAAACATACCCATTTTTGCTTTCCGAGATAGTGTTCTCGACTTCCACACATTTTTCAAGGCTCCCAAAATTTTCGCCCCCTCCCCCACCCTATGATCCACTTCCGCTTCCATGGTTCCATCCGCTGACAGATCCACTCCCAGATATCTAAAACACTTCACTTCCTCCAGTTTTTCTCCATTCAAACTCACCTCCCAATTGACTTGACCCTCACCCCTACTGTACCTAATAACCTTGCTCTTATTCACATTTACTCTCAACTTTCTTCTTCCACACACTTTACCAAACTCAGTCACCAGCTTCTGCAGTTTCTCACATGAATCAGCCACCAGCGCTGTATCATCAGCGAACAACAACTGACTCACTTCCCAAGCTCTCTCATCCCCAACAGACTTCATACTTGTTTCAATTTAATTCTCAGGGTTTTCATGTGTTATCATGTATGTTGTTAAATTTACCCTGAATATATATAAATTTATATATGAAGGAGTGTTTCCCCATTTAGAAAGTTAAAAGTTAAAATACAAGGAGGGGAGGGTTTCTAGCTCCCTGCTCCCGTCCCCTTTAGTCGCCTTCTACGACATGTGAGGAATGTGTGGGAAGTATTCTTTCTCCCCTATCCCTAGGGATATGTATATGTATATGTGTGTGTGTGGATGCATATGTATATACATGTGTATGTGGGTGGGTTGGGCCATTCTTTCGTCTGTTTCCTTGCGCTACCTCACTAATGTGGGAGACAGCGACAAAGTATAATAAAAAAAAATGAAGGAGGGTGAAAGGAGTGCAAGGAACAGTGTGAATTGGAACGATGTGTTATACCGGGCCCGACATGTTGTCAATGGACTGAACTAGGGCATATGAAGCGTCTAGGGTAAACCATGGAAAGGTCTGTGGGCCTGGATGTGGACAGGGAGCTGTGGTTTTGGTGCATTGCACATGACAGCCAAAGACTGGGTGTGAATGAATGTGGCCTTTTTGTCTGTTTTCCTGGCACTACTGGGCTTTTGGAAATTTTAAATTAATGGTAAAGGAAGGGTTAGAGATGACACTACATGATATACACAGCTTTACATTTGATGAATATGTATGTGTAAAACAGGTTCAGCATAATCCATGAGCTCCTGTCTACACCGTTGATTTGTATACTTGTTTTATGTCATACTCCAGAAAATAAGTGCAGATACTTTTTTCTAAAGGATAAGTAGGTAATATAACTATCGAAGCTAATCATTCATTAATACAAAAAATAAATTGAATATTGTATAAAAAGTCAGATAAGTTTATAATTTGCCCAGTGACTTAAATTAGTAATTTAAGGATAAAGGTCTTGATTACAATGATTGATTGAATAGTTCTTTCTCCTCTCTTGTATATTGCTGAAAGAAAAGAAATCTGAGTTAGAATCCCTCAAGAAAATTACATTTGAAAGATAACTGCATTCTGAAGAAAATTTAGATATGTACCTAGTTTCAAACTTTTACCTATACTTAGTCACAAGCCCAAACATGCATTTCATTTGTCAAATCCTTTTCAGTTTTTGTCCTTAAGGCATCCCCACGCTGTACTGAAGGGCCACCTTCCATATTACTTTTATGACTTTATTTATATCTACTTCATCATACCACTAAATACACTCCATCTTAAGTCCACACTTTTCACCTATCTAGTTCACCTTTGTATTATTACTTTTATTTATTCATTTTTTTTTTTTTACAACATAATGTCTTTACTATGGTTTCTCTTTCAATGCTGTATTCATTTCCAAGATTCCATAACAGTTTCTGAGATAAGCCATCATGACCTCTTGCTTGTTATGAGCCAGAGTGTGGCTATAGATCAATGGTTCATTAGCATCCAGTATGAATCACTCTATTTCTTCCTATGACTCATGTTACTGTTAATTTTGTAGTGTGATATTAAGAACAGCAGTAAATCCAGTCTGTTTTTGTTAGAGTGTTTCTTTATTATATTTGTAATTGTATCCACAAAGTGTTTGGTCATTAGCATATAATATAGGGCACTCTTTTCCTTCCTGTGATTCATATCAATGCTAAGTGTGCTAGTATCATATTAAGTACAGCAGTGAATCTAGTCTGTTCTTGTTAGGTCTTGAGTATTATATTTGTCATTGAATCCACAAACTACTGGAAAGTTAATATATGTAAGGAAGGCATATATGATTGATATTACTGACCAGGATAAGGGCAAAGCACAGGAGGAGAGTCCTCGCAGGAACATCTAGAACAGCAGGGAAGGTGATGATGAGGCCACTGTCAAAGTATGCAATTGTGCCTACATCATGAGGGAAGCCAGCTGGTATAACCTGTAAGTAAAGATTATGCCTCTGATTGTTCTAACCCTTGTTCTCACATCTGCACATCAGAATTTTTTTCTGGGAACATAAAGCTTGAATACATTGATAGTAACATGAAAAAATATTTCATTTATCCCTTTGACAAACGTAGCAGTCATTGCTTTATGGCATTTGTAATATTTGTATCGGTAGTAAGTAGATTGAAACTCATGACAGTTTTATGAAGAATTCTTCCCAAATGAACAGATTTACTGAAGTGAAGAAAATATATTTTGGGAAGAACAGGTAATAATGTACATTAAAACAGTATAATGTATGTCCATTTTTGTATTTATATAGTGAACCAGTAAATGAGTTATAATTAGTTTTGGAAATTTATTGTGCAGTATGCATAAATCTGTTTATCTATCTATAGCTCTCTTCCAGTTAGAACTCCTTCAAAGGGTTTGCCACAGCAACAGAGTCTCCTTAACTAAAGAAGTCCAGTGCTGCCTCTTGGCCTTAAGTGCCTCACCCTTAATAGGCCAGTGGCAGAGGGCAAGTCTAGTGCAGTGTTTGTAGAAGCTCCTACCTAATGTTCCTAATGACTACTTCTTTCTAATGCTCCTACATACTACTTCTACCTAATGTTTCTACCTAATGCTCTTGCCCAAATTCTCCCGCCTACTGCTTCTATCTATTGCTCCTACCATTTTGCCAAAAGGCAGGGTAGCACAGGGCTCACTGCAGGAAAATCTAGATTTACAAAGAATAAGCTGCGTGAGTTAAGTGTTACATATGGTTAAGAAAGATTGTATGTTTGTGGACAGAATGCCAGTAATCCATATGTTAGTGAGGCAAAAAAGAAAAGACAGCAATTTGGTTCAGAGAGTTCAACTTGACAACCACTAAAATGCTTGCTCAATAAGCAGATGTCACGAACCCTTCTGATATTCAGATGAGTAGTCCTGGTAATATACCTCCCTGGTTGTTGGCTGCATACCAATTTATTGTGCTCTATGCACAAAGGAGGATATTAATGACAGTTATTTGTTACTTTAAATGAATAAAACATAGCTGTGATGAAAATTATTGAAAAGGTAAAATGAAGAAATAAGGGTAAGGAATGTTAATTGATTTCACCAGTAAGGAATGAATTAAGAAATGAGGAGCAACTTAAGTTAGTATATACCTATACGTACCTTTTGCTGTAAAACAGTCATGAATTTTAAAATGACAAATGTTTACCATTGGAAAGCAGGCATATTAATTGAAATGTATAATCTTTAAAAATGCTATTGTCACTGTTTGTAGTATCTGTCTCTTGAGTATTGAAATTTGTCTTTGTATCTGTTTTCACACTGTTATAACAGTCCAGTGGAAGTTAGGGAAATTCACACCTTAATTTCCTTTTATACAGATATATATGGAAGTCATAGGTAGACAAAAGATGCCTCTATAGATAATTATGGTGTGCTATAAAAGTAAAAGACCTTGAATTTTTTTTTTAAATGTCCATTTAGTTTTGCCCCCCTAGAATAACTCAAAAATAATGGAACACATCCTAACAAAGTTAACTGATGTATGCAGATCTTATTTTTAATATATCATTCTCATAGGTTGCCCAGGGTCAAGTGCATAGGTTTGAATCCTGGTTGTGGCAGTCAGTCCATGATGGCCTTGATTAAGGCATTCAGTTGCCTGTGCCATCACAACTAACACAAGAAAAAGTGCACAATGGAACTCTTTGTAAACATGGTGCCCAAGATAATATTAAGCTTGGATTGAAATGTCTGTCGTGTAATTCCAGATACTTCAGAGATAACATTAACTGAGAAACATAATGGCTTGTAGGCCCTCCATTTGGTAGTAATATCTGCTCTGACCTTTGGACTAACATATGTTTAAAAATTCACTCTTCCATCTTGACCATGTTTTCTGCAAGTCATATGGTCAGTAATTATGACTGGTGATATGCCAGTAACCTTGTCCAAGTGTTTATGTCACCTTGTGACAGATCTAAGAGCTACTTCCATACTTGGTTTGCATAGCTTTCAGATGGATAACAACAGGTAATCATTCTTAGAAACAGTTTTGTGGTGAAGGTGTTTTACTGACAGGTCATGCACAGCTTATGTCACCACATTTCCTTATCAGTCATAGAAAAGAAGGGAAATATGATATACATTTATAGTTGTTAAAATTACACTGACTTCAAACAAGTGATGATGGAGACACCTTAAGGATTATAATTTTGCAGTTAAACTCAGAGATTCCACAGTAATTACCTGGTATGATGGAAAGGTGCATGCACAACAGTTTGTCTTTTCTCCCACAATATAACAAAGGACATCCCCAGAAGTGTTGTTAAGGGTAAATTGGACATCGTTGCCCTCAACTGTTCCCAAGCTAACATCTGGTGGGATGCATACACTGACTGTCTGTGGAGGAAACAAGGACCTGTTATGTAGTAATGATGCGATGAAGAACAATACTCACCCTGATAAGGGATGAATATTGCAAAGATATACTTCTTATAGTCACAATATTAAGTGATGGTGTACAGAAACTATTGTATAGTTGTGTTAATAAATTAGTGTTAGCTGGATTGTTTGTTTGTAATATTGCTCTGTATTATGAATTATGACTTCCATCAACTTGAAAGAATCTGTTATTTTGTTTAGAGATGGAAACTGGAATAAGAATTTAACTAAAAAGTTTATTATTTAGTTTCTGTATGGTGTATAGTTCCAGTAAAATATCATTAAGTTGATTCAAGATAGAGGGGGTTCAAAAATTGAATATTTTTGTAGTGTGTTTTGAATTCAAATGAATAGCCTAAGTTTCTCAAAGTTAACAAAAGTTACTAATTACATCATGAAAGGAAATTGAGTCTACAGGTATGGAAAGAATTTATTGAATGCTGTGATAAAGCAAAGAGAACTAGTGATAATGTTAAAGCACTGACTGTTTCAGGAGAGTAACACATGTGATACTCAGTGCTGGTACTGTGAACCACAAGGCAGTGTTGGCCATTCCTGCTGGTCAAGTTGAATGTAACACCTGGACCTTTTGGTGAACTGCTGCAAAAACACGTTGTCTCCATATCAATAATTCCAGTGTACATGTGGGACTTCATGGTGTCAGTGATGATATATTTGTCACCTGAAGAAGCCATGTGAATAAGGTGTTGACGAATGTAATGATGGTAACATACAAATATCAAACAATGGTAACTTGTCTTTTTTTTTTTATGTATCAGTAGAGTTTCAGAATTTGAACATTAAGGTACCATAACCCTAGAGTGGTGCAAAAGTTTGTTGAGTATTCCTGGGAAATCATATGGGAGGGTATTAACTGAGAGGGTGAAGGCATGTACAGAGCATCATATTGGGGAAGAGCAGTGTGGTTTCAGAAGTGGTAGATGATGTGTGGATCAGGTGTTTGCTTTGAAGAATGTATGTGAGAAATACTTAGAAAAACAGATGGATTTTTCATAGCACTTATGGATCTGGAGAAGGCATATGATAGGGTAGATAGACATACTTTGTGGAAGGTTTTAAGAGTACATGGTGTGGGAGGTAAGTTGCTAGAAGCAGTGAAAATTTTTTACCAAGGATGTAAGGCATGTGTACAAGTAGGAAGAGAGGAGAGTGATTGGTTCCCAGTGAATGTCGGTTTGCGGCAGGGGTGTGTGATGTCCCCATAGTTGTTTAATTGGTTTATGGTTAGGGTGGTTAGGGAGGTAAATGCTAGAGTTTTGGAGATAGGGACTGAGCTACAGATGCTAAAGTTACGGTTGCATCAGGCCTGATGATGAAAGAGAAGGGTTGATATCACAATACTAGATAGATATAATCCCGCTACTAACCTTGGCGATAGTTAAGGAAGATCTGGTGCATGTTGGCAATAGGGTCTAGGCCATAGGGCCGCCAGTACTGGGGAGTGTTTTGAGCTAGAGATGCAGTTGGTGACCCTGCTGTAGACAATGGTGGAGCAGATGGGGCAGTTGATGCCTCCTACAGTGGCAAGAGAATGTTCACTTTAACATTTGTCTTATAGGAACCAGCATAAAATCAAAATTTTAATGTAATTTTATGACTATTGATTTGGGATGGTTTCTCCAAAGCCTTTCTAGGGAATTTACACAGGGAAATTCCTCCATTAGGAAGGCAGAATTTGATAGTTCACCCATGAAGATTACATATGCTCAGATGAAGATGGAACAATCATGTACATCAATAAAAGAACTTCCCAGGCAAAGATAAAATGGAAATCTTCCAGAAAATGAGAAAAAATTCAAACGAATAGATCAAACATTTTTTAGGAACATGTTTTCAACAAAATAGTTATAGAAATGTTAATCACACGATATTGTCCAATAGGGGGAACAGAAACAAAATTTTCCAAAAATGATATAGAATAAATGTAATAGTAAAGAACATGAATTCCTTAGAAAAGATAATAATGAAAAAATCCATCACTTTCTCCCTACCATTTATGGAAAGCTAGTGGACAAAGTATTCCCTAAAAGAGGCTGAGACACTTACAGAAACATACTGCTGGAGACCAAAGGTAGGGAACAGGTGCGGTGCCATTGGATAGATGACATAGGGTTGGCCCTGGAGGATAGCGTCATTAATCTGGAAGATGGGCGCCAGTGGGATCGAGGGTGTGCCCATATTCCCTTTACCCTCTAGGATGGTATACACTGGTGATTATGAACAGAATAATTAGCCTTTTTCATAATTTTTTCATTGTTGATGACTCTGATAACCATTACTGTAAGATGGTGCTTTTTATATAATGCATTTGGTGTGAATTATATCTAGATAAATCACTTTAAACACTAAATGTCATACATGATGATGGAATATGTTATGAATGATTCCTTAAAACTCCTGTATGTATCAGACATAAGTTATATCAGTTATATTGATATATTATCAGCCAATGGTTTCATGAGCTACCTCTTTGTTTCCAGGCTGAGCAGATCTTATGTAAATCCTGGACCCATGTCATACTTCATGCAGGGAAAGACGTAAGTTACAAAGTATGATTAATCATTGTCATTCAGTTACAGTTTTGCTGTATGTCGATTTTTTTCTATTCAAGTTCATTTCCTGCCATCGTGCTCATTTATAAACGTATTGGTAGACTACCACTACATTCAGAATTTTGTGCAATTCGTTGGTAAATTTTTAGTGGAAATTCTATTTTCCTCTTTAATCTTGAGTTTCACGTAAATGTATTCATAAATATTTTTTCAATTTTCATTGTGGCACAAATTTTAGCCAAGAAAAGGGGATGTAGTTTCCTGTTATGGAGATTATATGTTCTGTAAAGGTTAGTCAAGTGTTAAATAAATGTGTAGGTTTAGGTTAGGTTACAGAAAAACATGGTGATCCTGCTGTTTGTTTACATTACTGATTCCTCCCAATACGCATGGTATAATTTCTGTTATCTTTAAGACCCCAGTGATTGCCCAGGAGAATATATCAGATAATAAAAAGGCAACAACAACAAAAAAACGTTTCAAAAAGTTTGCACACCCTTTTATTTGTTACATTTGGATGCACATATATAGACTGGTGTAGATACACAGTAATTAACATCAAGTTTGTGTCTGCTTAATCTCATTATGAGTGTGAAATGTTAAAATCCTGTCGTTCTTAGAATACTACAGTTCTATAACCTACGTATGACTTGGTATTATTTAAGCTGATGCTTATCGTGAAGCTACAAGGGAATCTTTATCAACTTCTTCATTTTGTCTGTATGGATTTTGACGGTGCAAGGGAGTTCAAGAGAATACATTGTATTTTTATTGGAAGGGATTTACAAAGTATCTACAACGTTCATTTCACATTTAACCTTACATCCCTCGTGAATTCTGTACAAATGCGTCCAAATCTATCATCTGAATGTTTAGAATGATTTTTGTTGTTGTTGCCAAGACTGTCCTCTCATTTCAAATTTTTGATGACAAGAACAATAGAATGGATGATTGCATTAATCCAGACTTTTATGTATAAAACAAATATAATGGTTGGTTGGTTGTTGTGGATTTTAGGCCGTCAACGTAGGATACATCTACCAACAGAACAATCTTTAATACCTTCTCCGGGGTGTTAAAAATGATTTTAAGACCACATACACTCACTATACATGTGGCCATTGAAACTGAGTTACAACAATTTGGAGCAAACGTTAAGCGGTTGCTACAACGCTTCCGTACCCACAGCAAAGTTGATTCAAAATCAACTTATTTTATTTGTTTCCCTTTAATTAGCAGTTTAAGTTAGGTACTATTTAGTTTAAAACTCATAATATAAATGTAATGTTTAATGCTGACGAAAAACTGATGAACAATGATGATCAAGAGACAATAACAATGATCCTCTTGCCAGAACTATACACGTCGTCAGCGTCTTAATGAATCTTGGTGTATCTTAGTGTTCCTAGTGTTCTACTCGTGGACATACAGAGTTTCTTGAGCTCCACGAAGTGGTGAGTATCATTTTTTCCCTTTACTTGTTATAGCCTATTTGTCGCAAATCTTCTATGTATCCGTGTTGTAGGTGGTACCGACGGCCATGATGGATGAATAACATCCAAGGAAGTCACTTTATCATCGTACAATGGATCTGTTATCACTGTATATAGAACTAGTTTATTATTACTGTTCTACATTCCTTTGCCATCTTGTGGCTTGATTACACTGTATGTTTCTTATGTATTTCACCTTATGTTTGCCTTACTGCTGCTGTGTTGATTCTGTGCTTTATATAAAAGTACTCTTCTGGTCATCTTCCACCCACAATTTTTGGAAGTTGAATTTAACAACGCCACAATTTTTTTCGATCTTATTAATGGACTATTTATACTGTATAGCAGTCATTAGAATTTCACTTATAGCGACAACTTCATGGAAGGGTATTTTTATTATTTGTGAAATCACACCATTTCAAACCTTATCACATCTAACAATGCTGCAGGAGGAAGATAATTCTAGTTAAGGAATTCATTATGATTTTCCTCGATAAATAAGCATTATATTCAAGGTTCCTCTTAACTTGTTAATTCCTATGTTGTCTGCCTTGTTGATTTGACAGTTCAGGTGCTCTTTCGTTGTAAATGTTTTATTTGTCTACAGTAGCTTGCCACCGTCAAGTGTTTGAGTTGTGTGTTACAGTTAGTGACGAGTTTGAGCGTGCGGAGATTATATATTTTATTTTTAGAAAACGAGATGGGGATGCCCGATATGACAGGGCTGTATTATACACGCCATATGCCGATATTATACATTGTACATCTCAGTTCAAAGTAGATCTGTTGCAGTGTCTTTAATATGTGTATTACACTTGACATTGAGGATGGATGTCAGCGATTGAGGCGTTTTCTTTGTTCTGGCGCTACAATGTTATCGCGGGAAACGGCTGTCATTGTGCCTATTTTCACCACTACTTCTCTCTTCCCTTTCACAAATTAGTCCATACCAACACTTCCCATTCCACCTGTTCTCTCTCTACCGTAACACGATTGCATGTGAATTCTAGCTTTAGTTTCTTTCCTTCAGTCACTATCCCATTAGCTTTCACATGCCTGCCACTCTTCTCACCATCAACTGAACTTCCGGTTTACACAGTAATCCTCCTTTGTAGTTACTGTAAAGTAATTGAATTATTGTGTGCTAGCACGTTGTTTCTAACACTGAAAAATCATGAGTTAATTCACCGTATTTATCTGTAGTAGCTTTTGTAATATTTCGATTTATGGAATGAGATCAACATGTAGAAACGCCGCGAAACCTAGTTATGTAGATTACGAGTCATAGCTACACATCGAAATTAGTTTTGAATATTGAGTGATTTTATGAAGTGGTAGTATGATGTTTGATATAACAGTAGCTGTATGAAAACCTTAGATGATTTACCTTATATGCCGAGTTGCTCTAAATTTCAGTATTGTCGAAATATACGTGCATCTGCATAACGCATATAGATAAGTAATGGAATCTTCGTTAACATTACCCTGCTTATGGGGGCCAAAGACTATGGAGTATGATTTTTGATAGGGAGCATTATTCATCCAATTTTTAGATAGAAAAATGAAGTAAATTTCAGCTCCCATGCTCTTCGATATGGGAAGCCATGAATAACTGACTGATCGAGGACAGTGGGGAGGGGCTTCAGTAACTGCGAGTTAAGAAAACCGGTTCAAGTAGCATAGACGTATGAAGAATAAAAAAAAAAGGGGGGGGGGGAGTAATTATCTTGGTTTGTCATGAAAAACAGAGTGGCGTCCTTAACTGTAGATGTTATGGAGAACAGTGGGAGGCTTCAGGAACTTCGCTTGTCATGAAGAACAGGGGAGGGTCTTCAACTTTTGGTGGTATGGAGAACATCTGTAGGTCTTGTATTTTGCCAACGGTGACTAGTCTGGTCGACAGCCATGCATGCTTCTTAAAAACCAGCAATTGACTGACATCATGTTTCTTGGTACCCTTCTGGCGACTGACATCGTAATACAGTAACGGCTGACGAATTTTTTGGCACCCAGGTGGCGGCATACATAATATTTGTTGGTAGAAAAAAAAACAACTAACATTTGAACTTAAATCGTGACCAAGTATCGGTATATTTGCTCTAGATTGTAGAACCACATCGGTGGATACAAAGAAACGATCATGAAGTTTACCACTGGTCATTCCAGGAATAGCTTGGATGTTATTGATTCGAGGCATGGTATTGATCCGACGCATGGAAAATTGAGCTGTTAGTGAGAGATACTAAACATCTTCATATGATATTCAAAGCAGTTTTTGTTTTTACATCCACCACTGTAAATTACTTTACAGGAATTTATAACGCTAGTTAGCTGCGGCACTTAATGTAAACATTTAGAGCCTCTTGGAAGGTTTAAGCTTGTGTATTATTGCTCAATCTGCATGTTTTCTGCAAATGATAATAATAATTATTATTTATGATTTTTATTTTTCATGGTATTTTATTAATATTATCATTATTGTGGGTTTCTTCTGTTATAATAAGCATCTTTTGTAATTCATGGTTATTTTTTTATCCGGATATTACTTTCCTCAGAGTATACTAAAGTCTTGTCACTAGCATTGTGTCCCCCCCCATAATGTGACGCAAGGCTTACAGTTTTTGTAATTAATCAAGAGGCCAATTTTTCCCAACAAACTGGTGCTTCTAACGTAATTCTCAGTGAAATATGTATTCGTCGTAAAGTCATTGATTACCAGAATCCTTTCCAACCACTGGAATCCCACCTTTGTAAGTGGGGACCTGGCATAGTTTGTGATTAATTCATGAAAGGTTATTGATAAATGGCTTTCGTCGGCGTGATGGATGATATGCAGCCTGTAATATTGACCCCCTGAGTACAGCGGTATGGCCCTTGAAACTTTACCACTCTTTGTTATGATGGTCTGGCCTTTTTAACAGACCCTCAACGGTTAAGCTAGAGGTCATATCCCCCAAGGGTCGTACCGTCGTGCTCAAGGGTCGTACCGTTGCGTCCAAGGATCGTAAAGTCGTGCTCAAGGGAAAAAAACCTTCTTAAACGATCATATCGTCCTGCTCGAGAGTCGTACCGTCGTGCTCAGTCGTTAAAAGTATTCTTTCTCTTTAACCGTGCCAAACGACAAAATTTGTATATTGGTATTGTCACTCTGGCCTCATGGCAAAACCTCTTCGTAGATAATAGTAGATAAGTGCTCACTATTCCTAAGGTAAACTACGCCACAAAGGGTATTGTTGAAAGTTAGTCGTTTTTATCCTTCCACACTATCCACGAGTTCGTGGCCACCGCTTGACGACACTCAAGGCCATACTCACAGTATCGACACGATCGACCGTGACTCATACCTGCCCTCAGACCTTGGCTACTTCACACGGCATACTTCGAGTGCCACAGTATATTATGTATGTATTCACACTCACCCATGCACGCACGAACTACACTCACACAAAGACAATGTACATGGTAGAAATGCAACTTTCAGATGGAGAGCGGAGACAGTGTGAAACAACGCTAGCTATTTTTTTTCTTTTTGGGAAGAATGAGAGCTGTTTCCATCACTAGGACCCCGACTCCCACTTGGAATCATTGTAATAGAAACACCGACCTCGAAGTTCCACACGCAACCCTTGGCCAGCCGGTCTTAGTGTTCAGTACATGTCCTATGTTAAATACCTACTATTTAAGCGGCAAAGATTATTACTTTGAATGCATTGCAATGGATGTTGTTTCCTTTTTTTCAGCTTTACGGATGTGTAGGATAATCATGTTCGGTATTATAAAGTAAGATGGATAGTTTTGTATAATGCTCTCACTAAGAGGTAATTAACCCTTTACTAGACAAAATATTGCTTCCCTTAAAGTTATCGTACTGGATCTGCATCATCCGATGCAGTAATAATAATAGTAGTAATAATAATAATAATAATAGTTATAACAATAATGGTTACAGTGCATTCATGGTCTGCAAATAAGAAAAGTTATACAATAAACAGTCCATGCCATTTTTCGTGTTCATTGGAAGTCAGGTTTCGCTCATACATCAAGATGGCATTATGCTGACAACCACGTTACCGCTTAGATATTAAGATACGTTTTGATTGGTATAATTCTTACAAATTCTTACCTCGTTGTCGGGTGTTGATCATCATGATTTCGTTAAATGAAAAATGTTCTGGGCCATCTGGCGATAGATAATTGAGTGATATAGATAGGACTGAATTATGGAAAATATGTCATCGCATACAGGTCACTTTTGTAACACATTACGGATAATATATATTCTTTTTTCATGATTTACCTTGTTTTTTCCTTTGATTTCGCGAAGAATCTTTCCTACATGGTTTATTCTTCACAGTAGCGGACGCCAGAGCATAGCTTGTGTCTCACAATACTGGGCACAACAGCCAGGCGTGTGTTCCATAATACTAGAGACAGGAACTTACGTGCACCTTTACACAAGGCGAACGCGGTACTAAAGCTTAGCGAGTCCGGTACACAACGGTAGCTCCCAAGTCTACTGTAAGCGCAAACCCGATAGCGATTAGTCTGGCTCTCACCTTCACCGGGAGTTATGGTCGGTTAAGTCGCTTGGAATATGTGAAATACCGATCATATTGGAGATTGTTGGGTAGCGCCCTGCTGCCCCTGTTGCGAGAAACGGTCATTGTTTTGACGTCACATAGTTACCAGTTAGCTGGAGGACTTTTTTCTCGGTATTTGGGAAAGGATTTCATCCTTGTTCTTGGTGGCGATGTTAAGAATTGAAGGAGAGTAGGCAGGGCTGGAGGTTTATAAATCAAGTTTTGAGCACAGCGTTGTTGGTACTGTTAATATTTGAGTGGGGTAATTGATTCTTCCTGGAAGCAAGACTGCTGCTCAGATACACAAAATAGAAGCGCTGTGACGCAGTGCTTCCTCCTTAAACACACCATCCCACTATACACACGTTCCTCCTTCCTTACACACGTCACCCAACCATACACTCTTCCGTACACGCTTCACCTCTGTATTCCCCTCCATGCACACTTCACCCACTCCATATACACATTAACCTTTCAATTACACTTCTTACCTTCCATACATACTGCACTACACCGTGCATCACCCCACCACTTATGTATGCATCGCGCAGTCTGGCCGCCCACGATGCGTGACGGGTTGGCAGCTCAGCACTTACACTGGTTTCCTGCTGGTGGCTTTGTCGCTCGAGGCACGGTTCCCGTTGATGTGGTTGAGTATTGGGTAGACATTCCCGCATCTCGCACGGTGCATTGGAAGCCTTTTTCATTACCTTTACCATCGGTCTTGAAAGTTAGTTTGAGTTTGTCTTCGTGACGAAATTCTTTGCACCATGACCACAGAGGTTCTTTCTCACCCCAGGGCGGTCGGTCCAAGACAGTCTGTCTCCTGCATTTCGTGGATGACTTGATGACGAAGTGTGCACAGGAAACTTGGAATATGGCCGTAGGATCCTTGCTGACAGTGTTCCACTTACACTTGATTCTGTTGGGGTATTTGTCAGGGTAACCCGGGCTGTGGACTGCCAGCTCGCCTCCCGTTCTTGTGTAGTGAGGCACCTCAGGTCAGAAAGCAGAAGTTTTGTATATTAACGGATGCTGCTGAATACAAGGAAAATAGATGTGATAAAGTATTTATACTGTAAACGATTCAGATTTTGAATGATTCAGCAAACCGACGTTAATGGTAAAATAAGACTCAGTCTACGAAATGTCTGCTTTGAAATAATTAAAACATATCATTGTTTTATACAGTCTTTTCATTATATGGACAGGCTTAAAACCAAAAAATATCATCAAAAAGAGAATTTAAACTTAAGCACATAGCTGAAGCAGTAATGATATTGACAATCCTCAAGCACATTCCGTTATACATGTATTTATGAACTGAAAACTCAGAAATGTCTACCATAGACACAGCTAGAAATGGTGGTCCATGTCAACGTGGGGTAGGAGACACCTGCAGAAAAAAAAAAAAGACGTTTATAGTCATTTTCTTCATGTGACATCCAGATTGCTGGGGACGTCCTTACGGTGATATACTAATTTTCTTTTTTTTTTGTTGTTGGTCTGAGGTAAGAGCACTTGTTCTGAGGGACATACTGGAAGGTAAGGATGACCACAAGAATTGGGGAAATTAGAAACTGAAACATATGGCTAATATTAAGACACCAGGTGAGCTGTGCACCTGGGCGAGCCCGTTTTTTACCCATGATGGGTTAATCTTGTGTTGATGTTATTTTCCTCTTAGTAATTGATTTATAGATTTTGTTCTCTTGATAAGGGATTTATGGGTCATTTTTGTTTTGCAAATTACTGACTTATGAGTCATTTTTGTGTTGATAAGTGAGTGATTTATGAGATTTTGGTTTATGCAAGTAAGTGATTTATGAGTTATTTTCCTCTTGGTAAGTGATTGGTGAATAATTTTTATGTATGTGATGTGCAAGTTATTTTTATTTTGTAAAATAAGTGATTTTTGAAGTATGTTTTGCGTTAGTAAATGAATTACTATTTTTCTGATGGTAAGTAAAAGATGAATTATACTGTTTTAAGTTTTTGCGTGTTTACTTTTGATTAAATGTTATATTTTTCCTTTAATGAAGAAACTTAGTGAACTCAACGTTTGACACACACACACACACACACACACACACACACATATCCTTACAAGACATTTTGATGAATAACATTGCGAGATTCGGGGATCTAGAGGCGTAATGTAGCGTGGAAATCACTAGACAGTCAACTCACCAGTGAAGCGATGATCGTTGCTGACCTCATAACGTTGAGCCGGGTGGAGCCTGCACTGCCCTACCCTTCCCAAGATACCGTGATATATTGACACTTGGCATCAGCCGGAATTAGTTGTGGAGACGAGTGTTCCAACACTTGTCAGTAGCGTGGAAAGGTCATAGCGTAATTATCTAAATAGTGACTTTACTGTCCTGCCATAAATCAGTGGTTCTGAATGTTTTCAGAAGTGTTTGAATAGAGTCCGTAGAAATGGTGATCTGGTTTATCGGCAGGTGTGATTAATGTTCGGTAATGATTTTTCATTTGTAAAGTAGGTGCATTTTTCGTAATACGAATCTATACCAGCACGTTGGAATAACCTAGGAAGGAGACCAGAATATTTGCGACTTTATCTCATACTTCCTTTTATAGTATAAGATACACTTCTGTACTGTAATGCACTGAGGTGGAAGTGATGTTAGAAAATGATGACTTGTGGGTAACGAGACTCAGAAGTGGAGGGTATTGGGAAGCGTTGAGAGACGTGGGTAGTCGACTCAACAATACGAAATGGAAAACATAAACATAAATACTGAACCCCGCCGGCCTGCTCATGTTGTGCGTTTATTATTAATTTTGTTGTGGTTTGTTGTTATTGCTTGTAGTTAGAGGTTTGTTTCAGTGGTTTGTGTTCGTTATTGTTTGTAGTTAGATGTTTGTTTCAGTGGTTTGTGTCGTTACCGTTTTTTGTGGTTAGAGGCCTTGTGTTGTATATGGAAGGATCATCATAAGGCTTCCTCATCTTCATCATGTTACCATGTGAATGTCACCGTAATGACATAACCATTTTCATGTCACCATTCGGATGGCCATATAAAGACGCCACCCTCCATTAGGACGTAACTACTGGGATGTCACCTCACTTATCTTTTCCCGCAGGCGCATGGAGGTGGGCCGCCAGCTTGCTGCAGGAACCCAGGCCTGTAGGAAGTGACTTCCTGCCAAGGAACTCTTGATGATCAGGATACACATTGAAGGAAATAAGGGTAAGTAGACAACATGCAGGACATAGCACGTTTGTCGGACGATAGTCAGAGAAGGAGGAGGAGAGGGGGCAGCCTCTGATCTAAGTTCATATCAAATCAATGAAAACGCACGACACATAAACCATAATGTTATATTACATTCATGATAATGTATACATTCTCTCATTTGATGCCCAGCTGTACATATGATTAGTTGGTACATTGTATTTAAAGTACTTAAAATTGAATGATACATAATTATCTTGATTTACAAATGATTAGTTTGAATAATACATAACCAGCTTGAATCATGCATAAGCTAAGCTTAAACGGGACATTGAGAAATGCCCTTGAATATCCTTTTCGTGATAGGCACTCGTAACAAAACCAGCAGAAGCTGTTAAGACAGTAGTTGTAGCATAGAACAACCAGCACCATCTCTTAAAAAGTCTGAACCTTTCGAAAACTGTCAGATCTGCCACAGAAGACATACATACCCAATAGAACGTATACATTTTCGACAGAATTCCTTAAACTTTTTCATAACTACAGAATCCATTGATCGCCTTCTTATGTACTAGAAGACTGAATGTTTCTATGATTCCCAAACTCTCCATAGGACACAATCTCCTCAAGCGCGTCGGTAGGACCCATAGGTACGATAGCCTTGCGTTTGACCAGATCTTCAAGGGTCAGGTTAAGGTCCGGGCCATGGTAAACTGGGGGTCGGGTTGTAGTGTCTTGCTCTAGGTCTGAATGTTGTGTCTGACGTCTCACATGATTTGTTTACAGGACAGACATGAGTTCAGCAATATTTTGATGGTCATTATTAGGTCTGACAGACCATTCCGAGTTAAGACGTGGCTCTGTGAAAGATGTGTAGACCCCTAAGGGTGTGATCGTATTAACTGGCCTGTAGGATGTATGATCATGAAGGATCCATATGTATTGACACCTGTAGGATATGATCCCGAAGAATCCTGTTATAGAAAGTATCCTGTAGGATGTATTAACCCTAAGAGTCCAGGCGTATTAATGGACATACAGGACTTGTGCATCCACAAGTTCCAGACATATTAATTGGCTTATAGGATGTTTGATCCTGTCATGGTGGAACAATAGTGGAGCAGATGGTACCACACTCATAGTACCTCTTCTATCGTGGATGTAGAGGATCTTAGTTGTGTGAGGTCGTTGGGGCGTAGGGTGTCACTGGGTGCCAAGATCTGTAAGGCGGTACCAGGACACTTTAGGTCCTCACCGCCACCGGCTTCCGTGACTTCTGGCATCGAGATGAAGAAAATCGGAGGCGCTGGATCCTGCCCCGTCACGTCGCCGTCCTTCTTCTGAGGACCTAAGCAGGAGCAGAAGGTGGGAGTGGAGTGTTGGAGGGCATCCCTGATGCGTCGTCCTGCTGACAAGATATGTCTCTGTAGCTCCTCCCGGAAGCTGTCGTTAAAGGACAGAAACAGGAAGTGGATGAGATGCTCTCCTATCATCAGGAGGTTAGCAACAGCGCGGAAAATTTCTTCGGAGAAGGACCCGTGACAGTTGTCAGTTTTATCCGCGTAGATGGCAGAGTAGACGGAGATGGGTATATTGCAGACGAAGAAGGCGGCGGAGACGGCCAGGGCGATGTAGATGCTGGAGAAGGCCTGGCGTCGGCTCCTGGGAGTGGAGGCCATGTTGTGGAGTCGACGGCGGACAAGCCCTACTATAATGGCCACGTTGAAGGCCAGGATGAGCACGATAGGCACCGCAAGCACGACCAAGCCTCGCAGCACCCACAGGATGTTGTCCAGCACTGTCTTCCTGCCTAGGTAGTGGAGGCAGTCGTTGATGATCCATATGCCTTCCCGACACTCCCCATCCTGTTCCTCGGTGTTGCTGGAACACTTAATCTCCACCTGGAACAGGTGTTGAAGATGCATCGCAACACACAGGAACACCGTGACCGCCATACGGCTGCGGAACACTCTGCGAGTCTGAACATCTTTGAACCGCTTGAAGTACCAGAGTCCCAGGAAGCGATCGTACGTGATCAGGAGGATGAGGTAAAGGGTAAAGGCTTGGGCCATGTAGAAGATGGAGTATGAGACGTGAACTAGGTAGAGCGCCTCGGCGTACGACGAAATTCGACACCCGTTCAGGGAGATGGCGGTGGGTATACTCAACACCAGCACCAGCACGTCAGTTGACACCAGCACCAGGAAGTACCTGGAGGAAGTCCAGAGGATGTTAGGAAGTAGTGCATGTAGGACGACGACCAGAGGATGTGAGGAGGTAATACCAGCAGGACGACCTACAGGTGTTAGGTGGTACTACTTCCTGCAGGATGATCAGAGGGTGTGAAGAGACAGCACATGCAGGACGAACAGAGGATATCACAAAGACGACCAAAATGCAGGCCATCAATTGGTCTTCTCGAGTGAAAAAAAAAAAAGGAAGCATTCGACAGACGTGTGCCTTTGGTCCATGCATTGGTGGCAGAGCAGTGGGCGAAATGGTAACGATAGAACAGGGAGAAGTCAGCAACATGACGATAGACAGAAGGAGGTGGTCGGAGAGATGATGCCGGGAGAATCAATGAGACAGAATGCTTCTGATCCGCTTTGGATAAAACAGTGGTGGACGAGGACCCAGCCCAGATATGCCAGTCATTTTTTTTCCATACTGGGATGAATGAAACTGGTATAGACATGAACTAGCTGCATACTGGAAAATAATGACATGCGTATAACAGCCTAGCTTTTGTATGGCAGACTTTACTGTGTTGATTAGCTATAAGATGACTAGGATAGTGTCGGGCATGGCTATGCCCTACTTCAGTGTTATATTGTAGAGATGAACCGTGAAGCTTTGATATTGAATGAAGGGGAAGGAAATACGTTTAGAAAAAGAGATGGGTGGAAATTACATTTTAGTTCTTCAATCCAGGTTGTTCTTCCCCATTGTTATATTGTAGAGATGAACCGTGAAGCTTTGATATTGAATGAAGGGGAAGGAAATACGTTTAGAAAAAGAGATGGGTGGAAATTACATTTTAGTTCTTCAATCCAGGTTGTTCTTCCCCATTGCGAGATGGTGAGCAGGTCCAAGTAGAGGAGCCATGTTCAGTGCGAGAAAAGAAAACGGAGACCTATAGTGAGGAGGGAGGTTAAAGTGAATTGAAGTGCGTAGTGTGGAATGATCAACGTTATCCCTGAATTAGGTGAGAAGCTGAAGATCATTAATGAAGACGCACCCCACACGGTTGCCATTTCCCGCGTGAGCGAGGTAGCGTCAGGTATAGACAGAGAACTAGGTATAAATCTGAGGGTTGAACTGACCTGTTCATAGGCCTGGCCAAGAGCCTGGGTGTCTTGAGCAAGATCAGAACTAGCGTGTTGAGGATCAAGCCAGCCGCCACCATCACCGGCAGCACCACCTGGTAGCTCACTAGGTGGATCCCCGTGACGCTGTCCTCGCTAACACGCACTGTGTTCCTGTAATCTAGCGCACCGTTGATGGTCCACGTGCTCATAGCCACGCTGAGATCAGTGGAGTCTGGCGCGTCATTGGCAACGTCCGTTGTGTTTGCCATAGTCTGGTTCTGAGAATATACATACACACAATACTAGAGATGACGTTCACCCTATTTGGTAAAAGCACCCACACTACCCTCGTAATGCGTGATATCTTTTGATGGCTCTCGATTTTCACGAATCGTAGATCATACTGAAACATCCTGCGGTAAAAAAAAAAAAAAAAAAATGTTATCATGGCAAACGGCGTACTCCTGCGGCGGTTTTACTGTATTGATATTTGCAGAAATGAGTCCTCTGATGTGGACACACTTTCATGCCTAACATCAACTCTTAATACTGTGCCTCTTTGTAAAGAAATATATTCACAGATCTACTCACTCTGAGTTTAAGTGTGAGAACTAGTGTGACGTGTCATGTGTCAGTATCAGCGATCATGGATAGCGAGTGGAGGCTGGATGAGAATGTTCAGTCTTCAACCATCACAGTTGAGACTCAACCCTCACAGTGAAGCCACGCAATCAAAAACACTTCTCACCCGTGAGAGAAATGTGCTGCACGTTATCATGCTGAAACGTATAAGTATTCTTGTTTTTATGTAAAATGAGATGAATTTTGTAAATCAACACACAATTTATTCAATGAATATAAAGTACTAGACGAAAAATGATGGGCAGAAATGATATCTAGATATATTTGTTAGTAGCAGCAGGTTGTCAGATTATTCTTCAAGTATAGTATAGACTCGGTCAAGTTTCTTATAGTCCTTCAAACAGGGTAAGAGAGAGGCTGGAGATGGCGTAGCGAGCCCTCACCGCTGGCGTAGCTTAACGTCCGGCAAGATAAGCTAGTCTCGTTAGGTGTTTGTTTATGAGATCCCAGAGCCCATTTTAATGGGACCTTGCAGCATCGAGGCTGCCCTTTACTTGAACTAACAGTTTACTAGCAGTCAGGTTTTCCACCTTGGTCCAGATAGCTGTCATTTCTCTTGTCTCTAATGCACATAGGGTGCTGGCCTCCATCTTACGCAAACGTTTGGTAAAACGTTAGGGTTTATCATTTTTATATATTGATTTTCCTGAGGTGATCTTTACGCGCAAGACTTGCCTGATAAGATCTCGTCGTAGATAAACTCATGATTGTGTGAAACTAACAGTTTACTAGTTCTCTTATGGGAAGTGCAGATGTTGATGTGGCAAACCAATCTAGTGACTCCCATGTTAACAACACTCGATTATAGCGCCAATGTGACGGTCGTGGTGGTAACTGTAAAACCTTTATTTGCACATCCGGGGAAAAAAATTAAGCTTGAAGAACTCTGGACACACACATTCGCTCCAACTACTAAAGCAAGTAAATGTTAGTTATACTTAGTATGTCATACGTGGGAATTCTTGTTGCATTTAGTTTAAGTCAATCTTCATTACAGGAAAATGTACTTACGGTGGAGGACCCGCCTGTAAAGGCCTCATTGCCTATCTTTAATTTGATGAGCACACTTGAGAGTTGTGCACATGTTTAGATGTTTGTAGGATAATTTACCTTCATAGTTTGAATATGTACGTTATGTGTACGGTGTTAACTTAGTTTTACATAACATGTGATATTTAAAACATAATGCCGTTATCTGGACACAACGGATGTTTTATCCGTTGGGCATGCGTCGTTACACACGCACACACACACATTCTTTCTCTCCCTCTTATATATATATATATATATATATATATATATATATATATATATATATATATATATATATATATATATTATGTGGTTGTGCGCATTTACATTTGTGTATGCATATTTGTATGTTTTGTATGCACACGTGGATGGGAAGGGGATGGGGGAGGGGGAGAGGAAAATGATTTGTGCATGACAGACTAAAGCGTTCACGCATGGACGTGTTGGGCCCCACCTTATAACCTCACATACATTACTTTCATGGAAACCCTTCAGGAAGATGGAACGACCTTTGAGAACAATTGCACGGCCCTTGAGCACTATACGGTACGGCTCTTGAGCACGACGGTACTAACAACCCTCTGTATGATGGCTGGGCCTTTGACCTTACCCTAAAGGGTCGTATGGTCATGCTTAAGAACCTTACCGTATTGTGCTCAAGGACCGTAAAGTGATCACCAATATTAACTCTCTCACCTGAATGGTGGTGTGCTGCCCTGCACCGCTTGAGACTTGACGACAAGCTAGCTAGGCTTGTCCGGTATCCAGTTTTATCTCAGTCACATTAGAGTCTGGGATGATGGCGCGTTCGTCACCACACAGGAGGAGGGATTATGGAAGTAGTTTTGTACGTTGAATGGGATTAACCATGAAGGCCGCGGGTGGTTGGCAGCCTGGAGTTGACCACACATGTGGACGGTGTGGCCTCCGCTCTGACCCAAGACTCTTGGATATATCCGGCTGACGACGTAACTTTACGAGCTTCATCCCGTAGCGGAGATGATAACGTACAGTGTAGTATGGTTTAATGCTCCGCCTTTGTTCCATCAGTGATGGTAAAGACTGGTGATGAGGGGGAGGGGGTACTTTGGTATTTTAGTCAGTGATACATTTCATTCATAAAAACATAATCACGAACTGTGTCAAATTGTTCACGTCAAGAAAAAGCAAGATGGGGATCAAGAATGTTTACTTCATTCCTTTATTGTTTGGGAAAGTTAGCCTAACTTATCGTAACGTTTTCTTTGAAATACGTTGCAAGGTTTTCTTTATTAACAGGTTTCTGTTGGATGATGTAGGCTGACGTTGATAACCATCAACCAGCCATCCATACTTCCCGTGAGAGTGGGTGTGGTCGTAGAATTACTTTGAAAATTTGTGGGAAGGTGTTCAAGATTTTCTGATTTGCGGTTATAAGCGAACGTTGACGTGCCTTATTGCCTCCGGTTGTTGATAAGCCAGAAGTCCAGATAACAGATCAGCCAGTCAGATGTCCTCATGGTCAATTTTTGAATGAGTTATGATAAGATGGTAAAGAATATATGAGGGAATTTATAAAGTGGAGATTTTAAGGTCTTGAAAAAAAAATCTTTACATATTAGATATTTCTGTACATATATAGTAGTTGTAGTCAGATTATGGAAATATGGATTATTTTTTTTTTGGAAATTTAGTTTAGGATTGAAAAAATAGAATTTTTTTTAGCAGTGCTGCAGTTTGGTAAACGAATCCTCCTCATGAACAGTTGCTCTGATTTGACAGATTCTTGATCTGTCTTTGTATGGAGTGGTTGTGGTTGTGAATAACTGAGTAAATACCTTCCTATAAACATTGGGCCTTTTATCCCTTTTTTTTGGCGATGGCTTGAACTTTGTCCTGACGGGTCAGGTCAAAGGTCAGTTTCTTATACCCAAGGGCCTTACCTACAGTCTCAGTGGGCACAACAAACGCAGGATTGTACAGACGTCAGCACGTGCAGACGAGTCTCTTGATATACCAATATGAGCTACAGTGTTTGAAGTATATCATCAATAGGTAGATGTTTGGCTGTAAGCCTCAGCACAATCTCTCTCTCTCTCTCTCTCTCTCTCTCTCTCTCTCTCTCTCTCTCTCTCTCTCTCTCTCTCTCTCTCTCTCTCTCACACACACACACACAGTGTCATGATAGCCATTTACACAAGGTTAATAAAAACCACTATACTGTAGGTTACAGACCTGCGTCCTCGTTTACTGTACAAACAATAAATAGAACGCACTCCTCTTGGGAACATCAGGGTTTCCTTGCAAGTAGAAGAGTGCGTCAGTCAATTACAACCATTACAACCTGGAACAACTGGGTCTGTACACATGCAGCGATGATAACAGGCTCCCCAGGGTTATGTGTGGTGGTAGAGGCTGTGGTTGTGAAGTTTGAGTGTGGTTGTGAAGTAAGAGTGTGTGGTTGTGAAGCTAGAGTGTGTGTTTATGAAGCTAGAGTGTGTGGTTGCGAAGTAAGAGTATGCTTGTAAAGCTAGAGTGGATGATTGTGAAGCTAGAGTGTGTGGTTGTGAAGCAATTGAGTGTGTGGGTGTAAAACTAGAGTGAGTTGTTGTCTGTGGGTGTAAAGCTAGAGTGTGGTTATAAGACTAGATTATGCCCTTATGAAAAACAAAACTCCATATTTTGATTGTATGTATAGCTAGGTTATACAGCAGTACATGAAGTTCTGATTGTGTTCTCTTTTGTGGTTCACTCCTTCATGTCTTAGCCCTTACCTGGACCACCGCGCCTGTTGCTGTATCTTTTAGTTTGTGTGGGGACCGGTTCTCACGAGGATGGACCGCTGTAATACCTCCTTCCCACGAACAGCGTCTGTTTGGAATTCTCTTCCCTCTCCCGTCTTTTCCCCTTTCCTATAACCCTTCCACCTTTAAGCGTCATGTCTACAAAAACCACAGGAGCTCAGAGTAATATATTCTACTTTACTTTTCTTATGTTCTTCATTTTTCGCTGTATTCCAGGTGGCCCCAGCTGGAGCACTTCTTTTTGTCCTACTTGTGTTGGCTGTGGTAGCCAAGACTTGCACATTTGTTGCTGATGTGTCGTATACTTAACGTCATTAGTGAAACCGATGTATTATAAATTGATATCCCTGTAGGAGGTATGTTGGAAATTTATGCCAGTGTCGGGGGTTGATTTATTTGAAATTTACGCCAGTCAAGGGGGTGATGAACTGTAAGTTTAGACCTGTACTGAAGGTATTGTAAATTGGACCACTGCAGAAGGTGGTAAACGTTATTCTAAATTCCTTCATCGCAGGCGATGACGCAGTGTAATTTAAGTCACTGTACGAGGTGGCATCGTAGATTCAGACGAGTGTAGGAGGTTATCGTTATATTGTAAATTTAGACGTAATGTGTGCGTGAGGAGGAGGCCTGGGAGGACTTAGTGTGTGTCAGGTTATCAGGAGTGTCGTGAAACACTCACTCACGCACCCAAGGTAGTGGCCGGATGAACGTAGAACTTTGTGTGTGTGTGTGTGTGTGTGTGTGTGTGTGTGTGTGTGTGTTATGCAGGGTCATTGTGAGGTGGTAGCACTGAACACGTCACGTGTCGTATTACCTCGTGGTGACACTAGGGATGCCTCTGTCGTGTATACCACACCAAATGGCAGTAGGGAAACTCTCGTCCTGGGACACAGGAGAGGCACTCCTTCTGTTGTGTGAATGTAAAGCACATCAGGCAGACACCTTCCCCCCGTTTTTTGTTTCAGTCTTACGACACACGTACCTTACGTCAGGTGGACCCTAGGCAGGTGTAGCCCACATTCCTCATGCAGGTGTGACCTTGTGATATGTGGCTTGTGAGGTATTTCGTGAGGAACTTGTCTTGGGGAGCCATGGTGTAAATGCATGAGATGGCATTTTGGACATACAGAAAACAAGATGTCGTTTTCGTCAAGCAAACAATTTCATGACAAAAATCAAGCACGTGTCGTGAATACCGAACGGGTCTTCTGTCTCAGCCAGTCAGATTGCGTTTAGTTCCAAACTTTCCACCTGATTGGCTGTTGCATTTACTCCTAGGATAACAGTAGGAGACGCGTTTGGTACTCAAGTACGTAAACAATTAGGTTTATCATATTTTAAGTATCACCATTAGTTGTTAGACAGATGAATAGACAAGACATTAATGCGTGAGCGAAATATTGCAACTGACTATATTATCTATATTTTATTGTTAGAAATATAGCAAAGCTTAAAGACAAGCGAGAGATGGAAAAACACTTTCAATATAGAAAAGTTACATGGGTCATGTTGGCCTCAGTGTAATTGGTAAAGGATGGATTGTAAAGATCGGAAAAGGGATTTGCTAAGTTAATGATTGGTAAAAGTAAGTGCAGGATTCGAATATATATAGTTCGGACAAGCAGAGGAGGATTAGATGCCAATCTCACTTGGGAGGATTTGAAAGTATTGGATGGATTTCAAATTTTTGGACCTTGGATTGGATAAATGAATTATTTATATGATACGAATATTGGAGACGGTAGATGAGGGATTAGGTGGTTAGAGATAAATTAGTGGAGACTGGATGATAATTATTAGGTCTGGGATTAGGATGGAAAGGATTTGATAATTGGATGCTTTGTGGCAATAAACATACGGAAGTGAGGATTTGGCTAAACGGTTCGCTTAGACTAGAGCATTGGATTGATGAGGATTGGGTAAAACATTTACATAAGATTGTGGGTCAGATTACGGATTCGATGAAGGAGCTAGATTAATGAGGATTGGGGAAAGAGCTTAATTAGTCTCAAGGGTCAGATAAGTGAGGATTGGAGTAAAGGTCCAATTGGGTAGAGGATCAGATTGGTACTGATTAGCTAAGGGACACATAAAGACAAATGGATCCTCATTCTGGATGAGGATTAGACCAGATAGCAATCCAACCAAATCAGCTGTGACCTTTGAGGTCAATGGCAATTGGGCTTGGCGATTAAGCCCATAAGTCCCAATTCACCCAGGATCACACAGGGTTAACTACCCAAAAGATCGTCACCACCTCGCCTGTCGTGTGTCCACTTCACAAAGTTTACACTTTCCAAAAAACGTGAATTTTTTTCTTCATGATAAAGTTTTCCTCTGTCACGATTGTCTTCGTCTTCCACGTCATTATTGTCTTCGTGAAGCTGAACGACACGTCACAATAACACGAGCGAGGACAACGCCTGTCTGTACCACGTCTCCACGTCAGATCGCTGTTATAGAATAGCTCTGTATTAACGTATAGTATTAGCTCTGTCTATAGTGATATACAGTATATCATTATATAGTGTCATTTTCTTCTCGACACTGGATGATTCACTTGTGATGCCTACTTTGTTTTCTCAACCTCTTGAGCACGACAGCACGACCCTTCACGTTAACGGAACGACCCTTGGGTATGGTTGGCCTGGTCTTTGACCTCACCAGGTCAGAGTCCGGACCATCATACCCAAGGATCGTACCATCGCGTCCGTCGTCCCGTCGTGCTCAACAGTCGTACCTCCACGCTCAAGGTATGAGGTGGTCGTAATTTTGGCAGATGATCAGTTACCGTCGACAGGTTTTAGCCACCTGGTTGTACCACTACATTTAATTCTCGTTTTCCGACACTGGGAATGTCCGGAAGGCAAATACGTCACCCCCGTTGCATTTTCTGGCTCAAGATTGTCTCGCAGAAAACACGTCATCTTGTTCCGGGACGACGACACACTGTTGCACATTGAAGCACCAGAACTGTATATCATTAAGGAGAGAAACTCCTCAGTATCAAGTGATGATACAGTCGTTATCGTAATGCATGGGTTGCGTCATGTCCACAACACCAAGAATGTGTGGGAGAGTGGGTGGTAGGAGGGCTTCCTCGTGCGGCCGGGTTGGCCCACAGCGATGTGTACCCATGGTGTTCCACAGGGAGGGTGTGTTGAAAGCTTCCCCTCCGGTTTCATCACGCTGAGGACTCGGGACGTATTAGGCACCTTGAACACGACGGTTCGTTGCTTCACAACACGACGGCACGATGCTTCAGAATACGACGGTACGATCGTTGAGCACGACAGTGCGATCCTTAGGTACGATGGGCTGGCCTTTTGACCTGACCCACCAGGATGAGGTCAATGGATCGCCCGTCTTAACCAAAAGCCATACTGTCCTGTTTGAGGCACGATCCCGCGTGCTGAAGGGCCGTACCGTCATACTAGAGGCACGCATCGTCGTGCTCAAGGACGATAAATCATCGTAAACCCTCGGGAGACAAGGTTTGATAAATGCCCACGTTGCAGGTTCAGTATGTGACGTGAGGGGCCGCTCTGGCTGATCTCCATGGAGAGGGAAGGTGTCTAGGAGATGACGCAGGAGTTGCGCTTGCCGCTGTGCTTTTGTTTTATGTGCTGCAGGTGAGACAGCTGTGCTGGAGAGATCTGCATCCCGACGTTGGGCATTGACTGGCGTCGCCTCTTGACCGCGGGGCTCAGCGCGTACCTACCAACAGAAAGGTTAGGCTTGTAAATTTACAAGGGCTGAGAGGTATACTGCATGCTTGGATGATACATCTCTGATGTGTGTGTGTGTGTGTGTGAGAGAGAGAGAGAGAGAGAGAGAGAGAGAGAGAGAGAGAGAGAGAGAGAGAGAGAGAGAGAGAGAGAGAGAGATTTCTTTGATTGACTTTAATATCTGTGCAATGGACATGGATACTCCTCTCATCTCTACACATGAATATTCTCCTCTTTGTGGCTATATTCTCCACCCAGTATTTTATACATACAATGAAAAATATTTCCTTTCCTCACACCCTATTTTGTTCATCCAAATCATAACCATTGTTACAATGATATTCAAGTTAACTAGATTCTGATAGTTGGGGGGAGGGGAATGACATAACAAGTAACTACTAGGAAATTACCTTTATACAGATGATTAGGTTTATGAAGATGATAGGTTGTACATACAGGTAATATAGACACGACACGTCCACCGTAGGGTATGATAGTATGGGTTGTTGCCTGGGCAAAGGCTTGGCCATCTGGCCCATACGGTCGTGTTCATGGGTCTTGCCGTCGTGCCGAGGAGGTTAAGGAAGTTCCTAAATTTGGGTGATGAGTTATTTGTTGCCAGACAGTACTATAGATGCGTCAGAACGTCGTGAATAATGAGGTACCGCGGTGTTGTGGGGAATGCTAGGCGGGTTTAGATAAGGAAGGCATGTGGGACTAAAGTTTTGAACATGTATTGTCACATATCCGTACTTACATATGTGTCCTTTAGCCCTGTAGGATGTGATGTGGAGCGTTCCAGATGTGTGAGGTACAGAGGAAATATGAATTTATTGTGTCCGTTTCATTTATTCTGCTTTGTTCTCTGTCATACTAATTCCATACCGTTTGTAATATGCTTATTGCGTGTCGTTTTCTGCGAGGCTTACTTTGTCCCGTTTTTGATATGCTTGCTTCGTCCCGTTTTCTACTATGCTTACCCATCCCATTTTCTACCACAATCTCTCCCAGTCGTTCTATTCATCTTTTTCTCAATTCCCGCTTCTTATCTCTCTCTCTCTCTCTCTCTCTCTCTCTCTCTCTCTCTCTCCTGGTCCTCCCTGTACCGCACCTAATCTTGGCTTGGTTGAGCAGCTCCTTGAAGATGTTGAGGACGTTCAGGTTGTCCTTGGCGCTGGCCTCCAGGAAGCCATTCTCCCAGTTGACGAGGACGATGGTCTCGGCGGTCTCGAGGGGCACCGCCCTCTCGTCCTCGAGGTCGTTCTTGTTGCCCACCACCACGATGGGGACCAACTGGTTCTTAGTGTGCAGGATTAACTCCCTCAGACTCCGTACCTGAGGGTAGAGTATGTGTATGAGGACATCCCGGGAGGTGCGAGAGGCCACCACTTCACACACACGACCGGACGTGTGTGTGTCCGTGTATACAGAGAACAATGACGGAGGACAACATAAGGAAGGACCCGCAGCTCAGGGCTCCTGCGGACGTGGACTCACCTCCTCGAAGGAATCGGCGTCGGTGACGGAATAGACCAGGATGAATGCGTCGGCAGTGTTGACAGACAGCTCCCGCATGGCCGGGAACTCGTAGGAACCCGACGTGTCCAGGATGTCCAACGTCAGGGACATGCCAGAGACCTGAGGACACAAGATATGCTTAGGACATGCACGGTAACTTGAACATTAAAGGTACAGTAAGCGAGACGTGTGTGGGTCTCTGGTGACGCTCAGACATATGCTGGAGGACATATTCGACTGGATGATACGTGGTATATTGAGGATACATATTGCACTTAGGAAATGTTGACTGTAAAGGACTCGTATGGCACTGGGGACATGTGATAAGATACGCATGAATCAGAGGGCGTATGGAACCTCGTGACCCTGGCGTGTCTTCGGTACACGTCGGGCATCGAGGATACGAGTAACACTCAATAGTACGTGAGTTTATGAGGATTCGCCTGATACCGACCTTAAGAAGCGCCCCGCACATGACTGTAAGCCCTCACAGGGATACTCCAACATTGATCCTCAGGGATGTAGAGGAAGGACTCGCTACAGTTACTCATACGATGCCTCATCATTGACTACAGGTGCCTTGAAGCGCAGACCTATGATGAACCAAAGATGCGGCCAAGCCCATGGCCTACCTCATACTCGCCGTGGTGCATCTCCTCCACAGTTCTGGTATACTTGGGTGTGAAGGAATCGTACAGGAACTGGTTGATGATGGCCGTCTTGCCCACCTTGGCGGCCCCCATCACCACAACCCGGTAGCGCCTCTTCTTCTGGCTGTCACCACTCTTGTCTGAGGCTCCGTCGCTGGTGCTGGCCCCCGCTCCACCTGGGGTTCCTGAGGAAGGCCTTCCCGCTGAGGCTCCAGCTTCCTCATCCCTGCTTACTGGAGATGGCTGCATGGAAGGTTAAAAGTGAAAGAAGTTTATTTTATATACGCATTCTTCCAGATAGCGAGGATTTAATGGGATTAAGATTGGGTAACATTTTAAGTGTTTCTTGTTTTCTTTGCAAATCTAGAGCATTTTCTTTATAGGTTTCAATTGACGATTCTATAATTGAAATTCTTACGACTTAAATGATGTAATTTTGCTATTTCTGAAAGGTTTAAAGACAATGATGTTACATTCGCAGACATGACAGATAAGAGTTTAGAAGAATCTACGTATTTTGAAGATTTAGAAAGTGAGAATCTTTAAACAGTTTGAAAAGAATGACCAGCTATTTGAGGCTGTAATGTGTGCTAGAGTTGTCAAGTTTCCGTAAAAGAATTGTTCATCTGGAAATTTCTGGTTATTCTGGAAATGTTAGGGTGTCCTAGAAACATCGGAGCATCCCGAGAGAAGTCATAGAAATATAAAAAGTAAATCTTGAAGATATCTCAGCTTCTTGGAAACGCTGCAGCAGTTTGGGAACATGAGGGAACTCTAACTACATCAGGGTATTGTGGAAACACCAGAACATTCTTCTGAAAACATAAAGTTACTTGTGAACATAAGGGCATCTTGCTGATATCATAACATCTTGGAAATATGAGATCTCGAAACCGTGAATTTTCCTAGACTCGTAATAGAATCTCATGTAAAGTATTTGAGCAACTCAAAAGATCAAAGGGATTCAAGAATTCTCAGAACAAGCCTGAAATTTTAGATCATCCGACAGACACCAAGATATCTTGGAAATATTCGAGCATGCTGGAAACCGGAGGAATAAAAAGCTTCTTGAATACGTTAGAGCGTTTGAATATAGAATTAGAAACACTAGAGGAAAGGAGAAACACCAGAACACTCGGGAAATACAAGAGTAGTCCAGAAATGTTAGTACATCAAGGAGCATAAGTAGACTGCAGACATTTAAGAGTTCAGGAAAAATGTGTATTATGAAAACGACGAACATTCTGAAATCAGCTGAGCGTCTGAAAAATACGTGAGTGTCTTGCTACATTCTGGAAAAATTTGAGGATCTTGGATATATTAAAGTTCCCTGAAAGACTAGAAATAAACTGCGAAAGATGAAATGTCTTTGAAATATAAGAGGATCTGCAGAACATGAGAGACCGTGGAAGAGATCATCGTCATGGAATCATTAAAACATTGCGGAAATATCAGAGTCTTCTGCAAACACCACAATATCCTGCAAACACCACAGTATCCTGCAAACACCACAGTATCCTGCAAACACCACAGTATCCTGCAAACACCACAGTATCCTGCAAACACCACAGTATCCTGTAAACACCACAGTATCCTGCAAACATCACAGTAACCTGCAAACACCACAGTATCCTGCAAACATCACAGTATCCTGCCAACACCACAGTATCCTGCAAACATCACAGTATCCTGCAAACACCACAGTATCCTGCAAACACCTCAGTAACCTGCAAACTTCACAGTATCCTGCAAACATCACAGTATCCTGCAAACACCACAGTATCCTGCAAACACCACTGTATCCTGCAAACATCACAGTATCCTGCAAACACCACAGTATCCTGCAAACACCACAGTATCCTGCAAACATCACAGTATCCTGCAAACACCACAGTATCCTGCAAACATCACAGTATCGTTGTAACATTACAATAGTCTAGAAACACTACAGTATCCTGCAAACATCACAGCATCCTAAGAACAAAATTAAATTTTCCTGGAAACGTCGTAGTATCCTAAAATCCATAGTATCCTGGAAGTATCACATCGTCCTTGAAACATCATGTCCACTTGGACATCACAACACCGTGCAGACATAACAGTAGACTGGAAACTATTGCAACCTGGAGACATCAGAGCGCCCGGGAGGCAACACGATGTCAGAGCATCCTGGAAACGTAACTTGAAGGTTACATCAGAACGTCCTGGAAACAACAGGAAGGTTAAATCAGAACGTCCTGGGAACGACTGGAAGGTTACATCAGAACGTCAGGGAAACAACTGGAAGGTTACGTCAGAACGTCCTGGGAACAACTGGAAGGTTACATCAGAACGTCCTGGAAACATAACTGGAAGGTCACGTCAAAACGTCCTGGGAATATAACTGGAAAGTTACATCGAAATATCCTGGAAATATAACATGAAGAATACACCAGAGCGTCCTGGAAACAAATGAAAGCAGCATCAGAGCGTCCTGGGAGCATATCATGTAGGATATATTAGAACGTCCTGGAAAGAGCATGGACACCAGAGCGTTCTGGAAAGAGCATGGACGCCAAGGCGTTCTGGAAAGAGCATGGACACCAAGGCGTTCTGGAATCATAACATGAAAGATACATCAGAGCTTCCTGGAACCAACGTAATATGAAGGATACCTCAAAGCCTCCTGTCCACATCATAACATGGTAACATCAGGGCCTCCTGGGACCATCATAACTTGAAGGACACTCCAGAGTGTCCTGAGGACGTGAGGACCTTCAGTAAACACTGCAAGGGCTTGTTTACATTGGACGGTTTGCTGGAAGGCAGCACAGACGGACGAGGTTCGCTACTGTAAGGCCTTAATGAACCTGAGCAACTCGTGTGGGTTGCACGTTCATGGTTGCCCGAGTTAACTGCTTTGTTTGACTTTCCTTTAGGAATTTAGTTGCTTCGATTTGCAGTCCTTTAGGAAATTGGCTGTTTGGTTTTGTATTCCCTTTGAAATAGGCTGCTTTGTGTTGCAGTTCTTTGGAAAATTGGCTCTTTTTTTTTTATATCCCTTTAGGATTTTGGCCTCTTTGCCTTCCAGGCTTCTGAAAAAGTGACTGATTTGCTTTGCCTTCCCTTAACAAATTGACTGTGCTTAATTATTTTGAAAGAAATTAAATGTTTTGATTTGCAGTTCCTTGGGAAACGTGCTTTGCATTTTTCAAAGAAACTGGTTGCTTTGCTTTGCTTTACATTCCATGGAAAATTTGACTACATTGCTGTGCCTACTTTAAAGAAAGTTGATTGCTTTGCTGTGCAATTTTTTTTAGAAACGATAAAAAAATATCGCTAGTTGAGTGACTCATGCCTGGGGTGTGAACATGCAAAAAATGAAAAGATAATTGTTATAAAAAGTTATGGTACATGCGGTTAAGAAGCAATGTAAATAGGAATTTTAGGATATTTGCTAACGAATATTAGAGCATGATGATAATGCAAAGAGTATTTGATAATTGTCTTAACGGTAATATTTTTACAGTAGATTGCGTAAAGGTTCTCTTTTAGTATGATTATTGTATGCATTAGATTACCATCATAGTTTTGATAGTATAAGTAAATTTCAGGAGAATACATTATTAGTTGCAGGCGGCCAAAGTTGGTTATGCGACAGTTAACTCGTAAGGCCATAACAGTTTACGTAAAACTCCTTCAGGAGCTACAGAGGGTTACGTCAGCTTTAAGGCTGTATTGGTTGAGGGAGACGGGCGAAGCAGTGGAGATTGTGAACATACATCTCAAGTCGTTCATTTTCGTTTGTAAGTGAAGTATTTTTTGATTTACAGATGTCCTGGTGGGTACTATTGATTGTCGCTGTTGATACGATCATATTGATTTTTTGGTTGCATATTGATGTAAGGGAGATACAGACTTTTTACTTATCTTTGTGTGCTAATGTTCTCTATATTGCCGTTGATGACGAAACCCAGGTGATGAATATTGAATTATTAGTTTTATTATACATTTGGTAACCGAATATTCTCGTGAGGATTTTTTTTTCTCGTAATATTAAACTCGCAAATGGCAGAATTAATAGAGTATGTGCACATGGAACATATCTGTTTAAGATTTGGCATGCAATTGTTTGATTTAGACTGGAGCATTTCTCGTGTTTACCGTCCATTTCCAGCCAGAACCAAACTCAATGCTTTGTATAACTTGTGAGTGCGTCTCATCCGTGTGAGTCCCTGGTTCTACTGGCTTTCCCTTCCCTTGTCTTACCATCCCATCCTGTCCGGATGCCTGCTTGCTTGCTTGCTATCCCATCCGTGTTCCAGAACACCCCTCCTTTCCCTCATTATCACAGAACAGTGTATGGAAAGAGTGTCAATATTAGTAGCACCATCTACCATCTAAACATAAGTTGATCAGTAAATGTACTATTGACACATTGAGCCATTCATAAAGCATTGTCTTCATAACAGGCCATGCACTATACACATGTAATCTACAAGCCAAGGCAAGGCAGCGCCACACGTGGTGTGGCACACTATATACAAACTCAGGAAGATGTTCAAAAGAAAAAAGTTTGGATTATATCTCACCCGATCCTCCTCGTATAATGCCGGCTAGTGGGGCCGCAGGTGGCGCCGTGTTGGGGCAGGGGTTGGGGCAGGGTTGGCGTAGAATTGAGGCAAGGTTGCGGTGGGATTGAGGCACGATTGACATGGGATTGATGCACGGTTGGGGCGGGATTTGGGCACGATTGGCATGGGATTGAAACAAGGTTGATGTGTGATTCAGACACGGTTAGGGTGGGATTGAAGCACAGTTGACGTGGGATTAAGGCAAGGTAAGGATGGATATGAGGCAGGGTTTGAGTGAGATTAGGGTGGGATTGATGGAGGGTTTGAGATCAGGGTGGGATTGATGGAGGGTTTGAGATTAGGGTGGGATTGATGGAGGGTTTGAGATCAGGGTGGGATTGATGGAGGGTTTGAGATCAGGGTGGGATTGATGGAGGGTTTGAGATCAGGGTGGGATTGATGCAGGGTTTGAGAATAGGGTGGGATTGAGGGAATGAGTGAGATTAGGGTGGATTAGGAGTAAGGTTTGAGGAGAATGGGTAGAAAAAGAGATGAAGAATGAAGGTATTTATTGAATATAGAAATTCTCTGTAATCACGCATGTAATCGACAGCGAACAGTTTGCATATTCAATGACATACTTGCCTAGTAGTCGTAAAGGAATACAAAAGAAGTCAAACAGCAACAGACTAATGGGCCTTTTCAAAGCTGTTTGTGATAATGGAAGATATCAGGAACTCACAAATTAGTGAGAGAAGATAAACATGTATTGAGAACATCTGTTCATGGTAAATGTGTATCACACAACTTGAGAACATTGACAGCAGCCCTGGGGGTGGCCAGGTTGTGTGTGTGTGTGTGTGTGTGTGCTCCCTGGAGTAAGAAAACTCGTATCAAATGTTTGTCGACGTTCCGCCCCTTGTTTACATTACGCTTCCCCATACGGCACAGATTGCTGATATGGTCATAGTTCGGTAGACTTTACCTTACTGATTGTATCGTATGTATACATACCCGGGGAAATATCAAGGTAGGTATATTTATCATTGAATTATTTGAGAGGTATTTGATATATTTTATCCAAACGAAGGGATTTTGATAATTTTAGATGGAAACTTTTTTTTTTTTTTTATTACGGAGACAACTTTACACTTCCATTTTTCCAAACAATATTCACATTTACGATCAGGTTTTGTAATAATTCGTAAAATGAAATTCATTTGTGTGTTCCGGGTAACACCGGAATTCTTTCGTATAGATAGATTGCTCCTGGGGTAATCATGATGCGTGTATGATCGTAGTATGAATAGCCATCTCAGACGAACAGTTGTTTTATATTTGCACGTTATAAATAAATTGGTTTTGATACACTTCTGAACAGGATAAGAGTTGCACTTGACGTTAGGTGATTGTTGATTTGTGATTATGCTACACCTGCTGTTTGAAGTAGCATTAATTAGCAACTAATTAAAATATATTTGCAGTGCAATGTGTGACGTGTATCAATTAGTGAAGAAATATATGACTTTAGTGCATGTTTGATTTATAAAGACGCATGCCATGTGACACTATTGGAGACCATTTGGATGTACGTTACAAAGACATTAATGTCCCCCCCCCCCACACTCATGTTACTCATATAGTTTGTAAAGTTATCTGGCGAGGTGATGTCCTGGAACATTATTGCCAATTCAGGATACTGTTACCAACTAGAGTAATAGTCTGTAAACCTACTTGTCTCTTCCTGGTAATGTCTGTATTATTACTATGAGAGTAATGGCGACGATTGTGTTTTGATAACAATAAGGCTACGGCTGTTATGTCGGTCGCCCAGTGTTCTGTGATTACTGAAAGACACATTATATGTAAATGGACTACATAGTGAGTTTTGTGGGCTTAGTGAGATTAGTAAGAGCGAGAGATTGGTAATTATGTGTAATGCGGGAAAACTATGGTTTGTGAGTTTTTATGTGAGAGAATAGTGTGATGTGTGAGTTAATTGAGATTAGAAGACCAGTTTTAGCTGTTCCTTCAAAACATTTATAGCTTAGCCAGCAAAAGATAGATGTGACAATTGATAAACTTAATGTACTGAGCCTTGTTGGTTGAGATAACTGATCACTGATAGGTTTAAGATACTCATAGTGTCTAGTAAAAAGAATATAACCATGATCACTGAAAAATTCAAATCATATAGAAGATAACTCAAATAATTTATAAGTTCAACATTTTTGGAATGTTAAGCCTAACGAGAGCATAACTGTCATCATTTATAACTAGAATATTGAACCTAATGTTCAAAAGATAACTGTGATCATTTGATAACTTTAGAATATTGAACCTAATGAATGAGATAACTTGGATCATTTGGTTAGTCCAGCATATTGAGGTAAGAGAGAGAGAGAGAGAGAGAGAGAGAGAGAGAGAGAGAGAGAGAGAGAGAGAGAGAGAGAGAGAGAGAGAATTAGCGTGTTAGATCATAAGATGACATATGTTCATAATGAGAGTAGACTACTAGAAAGTTGTTTAGTATAACTGTCTGAACTAGTATAAACATACATACACTCACCACTTAAGTTACCCTTGGCTTGGTTAATTAGTAATGACTTATTCAGTTATTTATTTAAAACCTTGAACAACTGGGGGTTTGGCTAGGGCCTTTATTATCTGGGGCTTAGAATTTGATTGTCCAGGATTTGGTTAGAATCTTGATTATCTGGGGATATGGCCAGAACTTTGATCATAAGGTTGTTTGGTTAGAAACTTGATTATCCGGAATTTGGTTTACAGCCTTGATTATCCGGAGTTTGGTCCTGAGCTCTGATTATCTGTAGTTTGCGTTAGTCTGGATTATCCTTGGAATTAGTAAGAACCCTTTTACCCGAGATAGCAATAGCATATTCCACCCTTAAATTGATGAAACTTTTTATTCGGCCTTGATGCAGTTCAAACAGAGTTTATCAGGGGTTATCTTAGAAATCTGGATAACAAGGGACTGGATCAGTTAGATCATCTTAGTGAATTAGAAGCTGGAATTACACCCCCCTCCCCCAAGAAAGTGGCTAGACCAGTCGGTCATTTGTGATTGGTTTAGTTAAGATCAAAGTTGCTCAGGGTGATTACAATTTTGTTGACTTCATCACATGGTTGGTTAATATGGCGGGTTAATCGAGGTTCATCTTGATCAGGGCTTCAGTTATCTTCAGGTCTTGGTTAATCTGAAGCTTCTTCACCTTAAATTTGGGTTGGTTTAGGAAGCTTTAGTATGGTAAGGGTTCTGGTTAGAACGTTATTCATCTACGAAATCTTGAGGTTAGAGTCCTCATTGTCTGTGGCTTGGTGAGTGAGAATCATGGTCGTCTGGTGCCATGGTAACTGCAGGTGTGAGGAACTTGCTTCATGAGGCGTTCGGTATATGTCAGTGTTTTGAAAACAGAAACCTTCGCTCGCAAGATCTTCTGGTATCACCACTCTGCTTTTATCGGTTTTCTTATGAATGTTGTTAAGCGAACATAAAGGTCAGTGGGTTAAGTTGATATCAGTATGGTTTGCCGATTATGCACTCATACATTGAAGCACTTTCATGTAACTTATTTCAAACAAGCCAGTACCTCAGGCCCTGGACAAGTTAGGACGCTGAAAACCATATAATCCAGATTAACCAGAAACCATGGAGATCCCAGTTAGCCGGACTACAATTAACCGTGCTAGTCTGGTTGTGGACAAGCCAGTAATCTAAGCCCAATTAACCCAGAAAGCCAGGCTCTGCTGATGCCATATGCGAGGCCCGATATTAACCCAAAAATCCGGGCCAGGATTCCAAGCCAGGTCCTGGAGAACCCGGAGAACCATGCCTCGGGTATCTCGAGTGGCTATATATATATATATATATATATATATATATATATATATATATATATATATATATATATACATTACTACACAAGAGTGACTTAAGACCATTGCTAGTGTATTCTTCAACAATATATCAATCTATATTACACAGCGTTACAGGATTACTGAACAGCGTTACGGTATGTTACGCTAACAGACCATGACAACAGGTGTGACAGTCGTTACATCGTGTGACGCTCACAGGCCACAGCAGTAGCGTCCCTCCCTCACACACCACAACTAAGTCGTCTCACGTACAACAGAATCAGGTTGCCTCACGCACTCCACAGAATTAAGTCGTCTCACATACACACAGGAGAATCAGGTCGTCTCCCATACAACAGAATCAGAGCGTATCACACACAGGCCAGAATCGGTCGTGCCCTGGCTCATATGGAGTGGTGGCTGTAGGAGGGAGCACGAGAGTGTGAACCAAGACAACACTAGTGCAGGAGGGGAAGGTGTCGGCAGCAAGCAAGGCAGTGCTACATACATACCTGTAGAGAGAAGCGCCTGGCGAAGTGGCGGGCCTTCATCATCCCCGTTACACTGAAGGACTGCGGAGGGAAGCACCCGCCACAGAGTTCCATTCAGCGCCTCACACCTCAAGAGCCCCAGGCGTTACGCACCGGTCTGGTCGAGGGGGCGGGGGAAGGGGGAAAAAATAAAGGAAATTGGACGAGGAATTTTCTGATATTTGTGGGTCAGCCATCTCATTCCAGATGCTCGCTACAGGCTCTTTGGGAGGCTCAAGAAGACGAGGAAATGGAATGGTAACATGTGAACCAATTCTCCCATGTTTGGACCCATGCCTATTGTTTGTATAGAATTCAAATGCATGGCCTTAGAGGTAGGCTGTGCTGGTCAGGAAAAAATGTCTTAATCCTTAGGTACAAAGGAGAGTGAGTGGAAGTTTGTGTTTCAGAGGAACAACAGTGCTGTTTAGATCAAGAATTCTAGTTTCGGACACAGTGTTATCTGTAGAGAAGTGAAGTGAAATGATGAATGGTGTGAAAGAGCGAGAGTGAGTACAGACACACTACATCTTCACAAATCCTCAGCGACTGGGGAGTATTTGCTGGTCGTCAAAGCTGTAGACGATGATATTGCTGGGAAGTGCCCCAGCCAGGACTCACAAGATCCTCTCAAGGAGGAAAAGATGGATGAAGGTAGAAAATTCTCTCCCTCACAAACCCCTTCTAGGAAAGAATGTTCACTAATGGGACCCCTCGAGTGTAAATACATAGTACATACATATGTACAAGATGTAAAGAGTGAGCAACACGAGTTTATATCTCTTTCCCCGTGACATACAAAAACAGTTATCATTCAACCAGTCTGGAATTGTTCCAGCAGTTTGGTTTGCTCGTTTGAATCACTAGATCCGCTGGAGAAAGTTCTGAGGAATGGAGCCATGATGGCACAAGAATGTGTGAAGTTACGAATTCGTGGCGGAACTTCTCGATCTGGCCGTACAGGCAGACTCAATACCTACCTATAGAGTCGTAGGAAGGAGTTCGTGGGGTCAGAAAGGTACGAAACACGAGGTCAGTACGACTCTGTCAAGAAATGGTTTTACAGGCGGGATGTTACATTTTGCTGAACCTGTCCTACAAAATGTTCCTCAGATTTGATCAGCTTTTTGAGATTACAAATAAGTAGGGTAGGATAGGCTTGTGTGTGGGCTTCGTAATAGAATTAACACACACACACACACACACACACACACACACACACACACACAGAGCCACATCCTTTGGGCAGAGTGGTGATTAGTATTCTCATCATTTAGCTTTTAATTATCTCGTGAAATGGAATGATTAACAAAACCAGACTTCAATCACGCCTCCATCACTATCCTAATTCATTTCCACAAAAAAAGAGAGATAGATTAGAATGTTTGCATTTATTATGTTGACAGTTTACAGTGAGGCAGAGCATTAACTTTTCCATACATATTAAAATAAATGTTTAAACTTTCATACAAACCTCTTACGTCCGGCAGAACTGCGAGCCCAACTGCCATATGAGGCAGTTATCGTACCGCACTGCCGGCCAGCCTGTGGAAAAGTAAATATAGTTTGAGGGAATGTTTTAATTGATATGAGACTAATATATACCAGTGCATGAAAGTCAGAGTAAGCTGGTAATTATTGTTTCTGTTTATATATTTGTTTAAATGTAATGATTATAGAGCCATCAGTACACTATAGTTTGCTTATTTGCAGTTGCTGGGAAGCATGATTTTCGTGTACAATTATCGTACGTGTTACATTTATAGTGACCTTTGATCCATTTATTGCTATATTTGTTACATTGATAATTAGATTTTTTCCATTCATGGTACTACATGTGTATAATTTCTTAGATAATGTGATCTTGTAAATTTTTTGTTTTACAAATGCAGCCGGTGTTACCGGATTCTGCCTGCTCTAGGTTGCTGGTGAATTCACCCTTATTAAGGTTGTATCAGTGTCACCCTGACAGTGCACACTCGTCAGGGAACATCCTGAAGCTGCAGCAACCCCGTCAAAGTGGCTCCGGAGTTATATGTGGTAATAATGATAGATCTGTTATGGTCATTTGTCAGGGTTATCGACCGTGGTATTTGCTGAGGTTGTCATAATTATCACATTTGTTAGTATATGTTTTCTTTACCCTTACCCTCCGTTCAGTAACTCTGGCTACATCGCTGTATGTAAGTCGGTGATGCAGGTCGGGTAAACCCCAGCCTCTGCCCTATATCTGTGTACAGGTTACACAATCATGCTTGTCTTACGGGATAGTAAACCTTGTGCCTGCCTCCATAACGTTAGGGCAGGCATGTGTCGTAGTCCCATGGCTGTGTCAGGTGTCATTAAACCCTGTCACGCTGCCCTGCACCATAACTTTCAGGGCTACAACCATCATGCGTCATGTCTGCTGGTGCCTTTAATGTGTGGAACGAGGGGACGCTGGTTCAAACCCCTCGCTGCCCATATATAATTATTTAATTAGAAAGGATCAAAAGAGGATGCATTTCGCCGTCCAGGAAAGGGATTAATTGCTAGGTATAACATCATATGTATAGAACATATATTTCTTGTTACTCAGATAATTAGCAAACGGGATGATGAGGTAGTATTCGTAAATAAGAAAAACAACACAAAGTATTCCAGAGTGCAATGTTAATAGGAGAATGTGAAAAATGGATGGAGCGAGTTGTCAAGGGTCGTCACAGGTAAAGACATGTTGAGAGTTTTCAACCCTGGACACGACGGTACGATCCTTGAGCACGACGGTACGACCCTTGACACTACGTACGACCCTTGACACGACGGTACGATCCTTGAGCACGACGGTACGACCCTTGACACTACGGTACGACCCTTACATTCGTGGTGAATGAATGGTCGTGTTGTGGTGATTATCTTACATCATCACACACATGGTAATGTATTATAGATGAATTATGCACATTACTGATGGTCTTCCACGACGTAACTTGTGTTGTTGCACAACTCTCATTAGGAGTGTCTTCCCTTATGGCGTTGAACCTGTGCTCACTTGAGGGCGTAAAGATAATAGAAATATTGTAGTGGTAGCACAGCTGGTGCCAGTATATATATATATATATATATATATATATATATATATATATATATATATATATATATATATATATATTTGTATTTACTTCTCTTTGTATCCCAATGAAGAAAAGGGTTAAGTATTTTTATTATTAGAATCGAGCTGATGACATTTAAAGTTTTTTGTGGCAACCTCCTCACCCCCTCCCACCCTATTCCGCCGCACTGTAGAGTGGGCGGGAGTTTTTTTCCTTTCACATTACGTCATATCTACTGCTCTTTGAACTGCGTGTCTCCCTCTCTCTCTCTCTCTCTCTCTCTCTCTCTCTCTCTCTCTCTATATATATATATATATATATATATATATATATATATATATATATATATATATATATATATATATATATATATTTAAACTATTCGCCATTTCCCGCGTTAGCGAGGTAGCGTTAAGAACAGAGGACTGGGCCTTTGTGGAATATCCTCACCTGCCCCCCCCCCCCCCCTGTTCCTTTTTTTGGAAAATTAAAAAAAAAAAAACGAGAGGGGAGGATTTCCAGCCTCCCGCTCCCTCCCCTTTTAGTCGCCTTCTACGACACGCAGGGAATACGTGGGAAGTACTCTTAATCCCCTATCCCCAGGGATAATATATATATATATATATATATATATATATATATATATATATATATATATATATATATATATAAACTCGCCGCATTATTTGCTTAGCATGACCAAGCCTTGAGGCTCCCAGTTTCCTCCTGCCTGCTATGTAAATATTCAGCTGCGGGAAGGAAGACACGACTCTATTTTACTCGGGTGCAGAAAACTTTCTTAACTTATAAAAGAGAGTTATAGGCAACCTACTGTGGAGGCCAGCCTCTGAGTTGTGTGTGTGTGTTATTATTATTGTTTTAGTATGTAGTGTAATTATATATTGTGATTTGTGTTCTTCTTTGTATATACACACGTGTCTTCATCTGTCTGTGTGCCTGTGCTTGGCCTGGCTGGCAGCAGTAGGTACAGACAGTGGCCAGAAGGCAGTCTCCGCCGTGCACTACATTTTCGATACCGCCCAGCAGACCTACCCATAATGGTGTCACCCGGCTTGCCAGGACTCCTGCAGGTAGACCCTGTGTATGATACCCTCACATCTCGCACTCCAGCAATATCTGGAAATTATACGGTTTATTTTACGCTTTGTTGTTCTGCCGACCTGTTGGAGGGTTTGTACGGCCCGACTCTCATGGCTCTGTAGGCCCGCAACCACATGTCTGCCTGTCTGACTGACGAGGGGGCCACATGTCTGCCTGTCTGACTGACGAGGGGGCTACATGTCTGCCTGTCTGACGAGGGGGCCACATGTCTGTCTGACTGACGAGGGGGCTACATGTCTGCCTGTCTGACGAGGGGGCCACATGTCTGTCTGACTGACGAGGGGGCTACATGTCTGCCTGTCTGATGAGGGGGCCACATGTCTGCCAGTCTGACGAGGGGGCCACATGTCTGCCTGTCTGACGAGGGGGCCACATGTCTGCCTGCCTGACGAGGGGGCTACAGGCCACATATGATTGAGTAGGGGGGGTAGTCCCCCCTACACACGCGTCAACATCAAAGGAATATGTCAAAGGTTCTCCCAGGCGTCCGCTGGGATGCTGTTGAGGTGAGACGGCCAGCCACCAGGAAAGTGTCAAGTGTGGTGTGGGCTGGTGGCCTGTGCTCAACACGGGCCATGAACTGCTCACGTGGCCCAAAGTTGACACTGCTCATGTCTTTCATGGGATCCATACCGTAAACTCTCTTCTGTATGATATTAACACTTAGGATATACTCCACCCACTGTACAAGTCAGTCTGCACTGGAGGCGCCCTCCTCGCTTCATCATAATTGGATTAGCAATTTAGGATCGCACTCCTGTGGACACTCGCTCCACTCTCCTCCTATTCAGACATGTGTAGATATCTTAATTTGCTCTACGTGACATACTCTCAGTACATCTGTAAATATTCCAGCATTATCTGTTATTATTATTATTATTATTATTATTATTATTATTATTATTATTATTATTATGGTCTGTTATTCTTGTTTCTGATTTTCTGTCTGTGCAGCAGGTCTTCTAGATTGCTTCACTACATTACTCTTCTTCCATTTTCCACCTCTACTTTTCTCGTAACATTTTGAGGTATATTAAGTTTCTGTTTAGGTTTCTTCCACTTTTTTCCTTTTAACTCTTTTCTGATAAACACTTCATCATCGCTTAAGATGTTGCAGTTTTCATAGGAAGTACCTTTTCTGACTTCCTCATTCCATCGTGCTGTACCCTCTTTCGTCATCGACTCTTCCCCAGCCAGTACGTGGTATCTCATGTCCTCATGTTTCACCTGGCAGACTGGCCAGTACCGAGGGGGTGCTGGACCTTGCAGGCTGACACGCGGCCATCTTAGATCACACTGGAAGATTCTGGACTCCTCACAAAGACTGTTTGTGTACAGGTCTGCTGGACTCAGGCGTTGGCTGTGGAATTAAGAAGACTGTTGTACCTTTGTCTCGACCGGCCGGAGGTCTGCTTAAAGGTTCTCATATCCAGTAGAGTATGATGATGATGATGAGAGAGAAGATGGGGAAGAACTTTAGGAGAGGGAAAACGGGAGAGCTAGAGGCAGGAGTTGGTTGGTTGGGGGTGGGGTGGGGTGGGGTGGGGTGGGGTGGGGTGGGGGGATGGAAACAATAGTCAGGAAGGCAGCCCAACACCCCTGCCCCCAGGCTCCTGCTGCGGCGTGCGTGGCCCCTCTCCCGACGGGGCTGGGGCTGGTGGTGTGCGTGGCCCCTCTCCCGACGGGGCTGGGGCTGGTGATGTGGTGGCCCCTCTCCCGACGGGGCTGGTGGTGTGGTGGCGTTGCTGCTGGCTGTCGTAACCTCTTGAGCACGACAAGATGATCGACGGAACGACCCTTGATCACGACGGTACGACCCTTGATCACGACGGTACGACCCTTGATCACGACGGTACGACCCTTGATCACGACGGTACGACCCTTGATCACGACGGAACGACCCTTGAGCACGACGGTACGACCCTTGAGCACGACGGTACGACTCTTGAGCACGACGGTACGACCCTTGAGCACGACGGTACGACTCTTGGGTATGGTAGCCTGGTTTCTGACCTGGCCATGAAGCCATCTTACCCACGGGTCGTGCTGTTCCGCTCAAGGGTGGCATCGTCGCGTCGTGCTCAACATCTGGAAATAATCATTGAATAATTTATATTCATTAACTGATAATTCACTTAACGTTGTAGCTGGACTTGGCTGGTATCATTAGTCATTTGTTTATTACTTGTTTGTCTTGTATAGCGGGCCAGGGATTGCATCAGTCTCTCTGGTGTTCCAGTCGCTGGATAAGGTCAAGGGTCAAGCAGCCTGGATGGGTTAGCAGTCTCATTAAGTTTACTCATCAGCTGGGCCGACACATCCTGGTTAATCTGGGTGAAATTGTTGTCATGATTGAATGATGAATGTCACGTGGCGGCCGATGTCACTGGTGAGGATGTTGTGGTATGGCGAAGATGTTGTGTTGGTTTAATGGTAATGTTGTGGTGATGATGTGCCGGCGTTAGCAGAGAAGACGTGATGTTGTGAGGATGTTGTGGTCCTCTCGTGAGCGTGTGATCATGATGCGGTCATGCTAATGTGACGATCTTGTGAGCCGTGGCTCATAATGTGACGATCTTGTGAGCCGTGGCTCATAATGTGACGATCTTGTGAGCCGTGGCTCATAATGTGACGATCTTGTGAGCCGTGGCTCATAATGACAACCTTATCATGACTATTTTCTGAGCCATACATTACTGGACTCATTGTTATTTACACTTCGAGGTCATCGGAAAAGCTTCGTTTAGACACTCATTAAGGACGATGTACGACCCTTAGGTATAATGGGCTGGCTGCTAGACCTGACCCTTAAAGGTCAGGTCGGAGGTCAGACTATCATACCTAAGGGTCGTACCATCCTCCTCAGGGGGTCGTTTTGTGGTGCTAAAGAGGATATGATCCTTAATGTAAGTTTGCTTTAAGGTATTTAATTTAAGGTCATTAGAATCACGCTAACAATATATATGTGTAGTATGTTTAATTGAACCCTCCGAAATGTGTTGCCTACTGTAACTTGAGATCAGTAAACAGTATAACAGAGATGTGTAAACACAATCTGAAAAGTATATTTACGACCTTCTTTATTATGGGTTTAACCACAGATGATTTAACGATGATTGTCATAATGGCATGGTTATGATACCATATTAGCAAAGGGGCCTTTCGATTTACACACACACACACACACACACACATATATATATATATATATATATATATATATATATATATATATATATATATATATATATATTTTTTTTTTTTTTTTTTTTCATACTATTCGCCATTTCCCGCCTCAGCGAGGTAGCGTTAAGAACAGAGGACTGGGCCTCTGAGGAAACATCCTCACCCGGCCCCCTTCTTTGTTCCTTCCTTTGGAAAATTGAAAAAAAAATGAGAGGGGAAGATTTCCAGCCACCCGCTCCCTTCCCTTTTAGTCGCCTTCTACGACACGCAGGGAATACGTGGGAAGTATTCTTTCTCCCCTATCCCCAGGGATAATATATATATATATATATATATATATATATATATATATATATATATATATATATTTGACAAGGGATTCATGGCTTTTAGATTTTAAATTCGCGACTCGCATACAGTACATCAAGCCATTGTGTTGCTATTTCTGTAAATTGATATATAACTTTCGGCTTTATGAACTGTTAACCTTGTATCTATTTTTGTTACACTAATGAAAACAATAGCTTGATCGTATCTCCATTACAGGTCAGGATTTGATAGACTGGGCTAATAGGTTAGGTATATGGATCGCACTATCAATAGATTTTAATGGACAAATTAACTTTCTATTTGGATTTGAAAATGTGATTGTCGAGAATCATGAAGGTTGGGCCCACATGGGTTCGAATTCTGGCCATGGCAATTCAGGTGTTTCATATAATAATGATAATAATAATAATAATCATAATAATAATGATAATCATAATAATAATAATGATAATAATAATAATAATGATAATAATAATGATGATACAGCGCTGGTGGCTGATTCATGTAAGAAACTGCAGAAGCTGGTGACTGAGTTTGGTAAAGTGTGTGGAAGAAGAAAGTTAAGAGTAAATGTGAATAAGAGCAAGGTTATTAGGTACAGTAGGGTTGAGGGTCAAGTCAATTGGGAGGTGAGTTTGAATGGAGAAAAACTGGAGGAAGTGAAGTGTTTTAGATATCTGGGAGTGGATCTGTCAGCGGATGGAACCATGGAAGCGGAAGTGGATCATAGGGTGGGGGAGGGGGCGAAAATTTTGGGAGCCTTGAAAAATGTGTGGAAGTCGAGAACATTATCTCGGAAAGCAAAAATGGGTATGTTTGAAGGAATAGTGGTTCCAACAATGTTGTATGGTTGCGAGGCGTGGGCTATGGATAGAGTTGTGCGCAGGAGGATGGATGTGCTGGAAATGAGATGTTTGAGGACAATGTGTGGTGTGAGGTGGTTTGATCGAGTAAGTAACGTAAGGGTAAGAGAGATGTGTGGAAATAAAAAGAGCGTGGTTGAGAGAGCAGAAGAGGGTGTTTTGAAATGGTTTGGGCACATGGAGAGAATGAGTGAGGAAAGATTGACCAAGAGGATATATGTGTCGGAGGTGGAGGGAACGAGGAGAAGAGGGAGACCAAATTGGAGGTGGAAAGATGGAGTGAAAAAGATTTTGTGTGATCGGGGCCTGAACATGCAGGAGGGTGAAAGGAGGGCAAGGAATAGAGTGAATTGGAGCGATGTGGTATACAGGGGTTGACGTGCTGTCAGTGGATTGAATCAAGGCATGTGAAGCGTCTGGGGTAAACCATGGAAAGCTGTGTAGGTATGTATATTTGCGTGTGTGGACGTGTGTATGTACGTGTGTATGGGGGTTGGGCCATTTCTTTTCGTCTGTTTCCTCGCGCTACCTCGCAAACGCGGGAGACAGCGACAAAGTATAAAAAAAAAAAAAAAAAAAAAAAAAAAAAAAAATAATAATAATAATAATAATAATGATAATAATAATAATAATGATAATAATAATGATAATAGTAATAATTATAATAATAATGATAATGATAATAATAATAATGATAATAATAATAATTTTTATTATTATTATTATTATTATTATTATTATTATTATTATTATTATCATTATGAAGTAATGCCTTACATGTTACACGTCACAGGTGATGTATGATCTGGTTTCAAACTTTGAAATAATTTCTCTTTCTGGTTTCAAAGGTCAGAGGCCAAGGTTGGTGGTAATAATTGAGGAATCGTACGCCCGGGAGCGCAGTGCAGTTAGGACAACGAGAGGTAAGGTTACAAGCGGACTAGAGCGGTGTAATAAGCGCACCCAGCAGGTCAAACTGAAAAACAAATTTACTGCGCTTAAAATACTTTTTGCAGACGTTGTTGTTTGATTACTAATTGTGTGTTATGGGGGAGAGTTTTTTTGTGTACTTTTGTTGGCCTGTGTTGCTTATTTGCCTTTGTGAAGCGCTATTATCACACTGAAAGGTTTTGTATTCATTATAGTTCTGATGCAATGAAAATGTATCTTGCTTCTGATGACATTTCGGGATACGTTCCAGGGTTGAATTTCATGGAGGTATTGGAATTATCAACAACTATTGTGGGAATTTGGCGCCAAAATTTCGTCCGGTTAATACCTTTTCACAGGTTCAGCCCAGGCTTAATACGCTCCACCAAATTCAGATGGAAGACATTAATTATAATCTTTATTCGTATCCTTCTGAAAGCAGATATATTAGAACTTAACATTTAGAAATAAAATGAATTTTGATTATGTGCATGAATACATACATTTCAAATTAGGACACTTTTTTTTTTGAAATATTGAATATTGATATTGTAATGATTGATTGAAAATGAAGTTGATATCGAAAGCGACTTCGCTTCGTGAACTAGTAAGGTATAGAGTGATTTTTTCCTCTCATAGACCAAAGTAAACTTGAAGACCATCATTTCCTAGCGAAGTGGTGGAGGTGAGGCGTGAACCAGCCACCCTTCCCTCACTCCTGCAGGGAAGGTGGTCAGGGATGTGTGTTGTCTACCTCACCATCCAAGATGCAGACTGAGGCGAGAATTTTTCTTCTAAGGAAATTAGTTGTCTTTGAAGATGTGCCGGTTCGTTGAGAGCAGAGGGAGGGAGGGAGGGGCCCCAGTGAGAGGGAAATCTTAATTTCTCTTCGAGTTATTGTAGTCTCAAGAGGAACTTGTTTCACGTAGACTAATGCAGGATACTACCACTTGTGTCCTGCTGAGGTTTATTGTCCACGGGGGAGGCCACTCCTCACCCAGAGAATTTCTTGGCTGAATCATTTGTTCGTCTCACAGGCTCCAGTAACATCAGAGAGAGAGAGAGAGAGAGAGAGAGAGAGAGAGAGAGAGAGAGAGAGAGAGAGAGAGAGAGAGTTGTGGTCAACCATTGGGAATGATAGGATCCCGGGAATCCTCTTGTTTTGTTGCAGTGTGAGGAAGGAGCCAGCCCCTTGAAGGTAAGTAGAAGGATGGGACAACATGATACGATAGAGTGACGGTGAAAGATATTTAGATTAAAGGTAAGAGTCAGAATATAACATAGATTATTTATACTTGTTAAGGTAATTATTCGTGAAATTGGTCGGCTCATTATTTGATGGCTGTAGGCTTACCCAGTGCAGGAGGTCATCAAGGCCATCCCTCCTAACCCATAACCCCTGGGAGGAAAGTCTTGAACACCATCTTGTGTTGTGCAACACGACTGTACAACTGTATTCTCCTGCGTGATGTTAGCCCCGGAATGACTGTATGTGCGTAAACAGCAAACATAACGACAGATTGTATTTTTCGTGTGCATCAAAAATTAAACACAGTATAATCACTCAAAGGCGCCTCTGTGGTGTTGTGGTTAGCGTTGTCGACTACGAATCCACTGGCCCGAGTTCGCACCCCGGCGCGGGCAAACGGCCCACAGATCACCCGACTGTTCTGGTTGGTAGACAGATGGGTACCATCTTGGGCTGGGGTAAAGCACTGTAAATCGGCCGCGACAGACAGGCTAATAATCAGTCGTATCAAGGGTCGCTACTTCACAATTACTTCCCTCGAGACTGACTCTCTGTGAAGTAAGGAAAAGGAAGAAGGATCTCTTTAAGGAATGACTGAACGAACAATTGTGGTATAACTCCATAGTCTTAGAACGTTAGGATTGAGGGGAAATTTTGGGATAATTGAGTTTAAAACCAAAAAAAGTCATGATTTTTTTTTGTTTTATTTTATCGTTAATTGTGTAAATGATTTATTACGTTACAGGTGTCCAGGGTTGCTGGAGACCTGAAAGCGAGTAAGTTAGTGTTGGTGACGTGTTGTGGGGAGGTTATGGTAGGGTAGTTTCATATGGGAGGAAGTTAATGCCGGTGTGGTATCATCTGGAAGTTAATAGTAATGTCATATGAAAAAAAAAATTTAATGCCAGTGTAGTATCATCTGGAGGTTAATAGTAATGTCATTTTGTAGTGGAGGAAGTTAATGGTAATGGAGTTTCATAGGGGAGAAGTCTAATGGTATCCTCGTGTCATATGGGAGGGAGTTAATGGAGTTTGAGTCTCATGGAGAAGGAATTGATTGGTAATTAACTGGCCTGTAGGGGTAAGATCACGCTAAAGTAATATCCTGTGAGGGTCTAGTAATTAGACCTACCTCACTGACATGAGATCATTAATTAAAGTTAATTTTGAAATACATCACTGTTGACCTGATTTTTTTTTTCTGGAAGTAAACTGATAATTCATTCAGGGAATAAGTTAGTGTTCATATGATTTTATCGAGAATTTAATAATCTGACTGGTATGTAGATTATGTTAATTACATTTTGCGAAGGAAGATATTATTTTGACTGAAAATTATTGTTTATGTGACTATATTTGGAAGTAAGGTATTTTTAATGTAATTGCATCGAGGAGTGAAAGAAAACGTTAATATGATAAGTGTGCGAATGTTGGAGTGTGTTATATGGTGGTTACATGGCAGAATAATTTGTTGTGACTTAAACTGAGACTTGAAACCTTAAGGGCATAGGTACCCTTACGTGACGTGGTCATGAGGAGCTCACTCTTTGACTCAGAGAGAGAGAGAGAGAGAGAGAGAGAGAGAGAGAGAGAGAGAGAGAGAGAGAGAGAGAATGTATTTCCCATGGGAGGATTGTTGTCCTCATCTGCAGCACCTTCGCTAAAATTTCCTCAAGTGTTGGTGAACATAGGTTGTTAGTGTGGGAGAATGAGTGGTGGTGGTGGTGGTGGGGGTGAAGGTTGTGGACTGGGGTAGTGTTGGTGGGGTTGGCTAAGTGGTTGGCGAAAAGAAAAGAGGAAAAATATCTCGGGAAATATTATATCCCCTGGTTCATAATATGTCACGTCAGTTGGCCCTCCCCCGGCAACACAACATGGCAACGTTTGATCTTGGGAGGAACGTTTTGGGCAGTATTAAATGAGCTGGTAGAATTGCCTGAACGATATTACAGGGTACACGGCCGACTTGCTACCTGATAATGTATCTTGACGGATATTAATGTGGGTCTGGTTCACTGGTCGGGTCACGTGGGGTCTGGTGCACTGGTCGGGTCACGTGGGTCTGGTTCACTGGTCGGGTCACGTGGGGTCTGGTTCACTGGTCGGATCACGTGGGTCTGGTTCACTGGTCGGGTCACGTGGGTCTGGTTCACTGGTCGGGTCACGTGGGTCTGGTTCACTGGTCGGGTCACGTGGGTCTGGTTCACTGGTCGGGTAGCGGTAGTGTCCTCCTTAGTTCTCCCTCGCTCTCTCCACCACTCCATCACTTGTCTTTTCCCCTCACTCCAGGCACCACCCTGTTTTCCTTATCCCGTCCTCCCTCATTACCCCATATTTTCCCCCTCCCTCCCTCCCTCCCTCACCCACCTCCCACCTTCCGGGAGAGTTGACTTTCCCGGGTGTGGTGTGTAGCCAGGAGACGGGACGCCATGCACCCTCCCTCCCAACCTCCCCCTTATAGACTCTCCCCTCCAGCCTTCCTGCCTCAATTACACCCTACTTACAGCACACACACACACACACACACACACACACACACACACACACCTCGCGGGTGGGGGAGGGGGTGCCATTTCATGTGTGGCGGGGTGGCAACGGGAATGGATGAAGGCAGCAAGTATGAATATGTACATGCTTATATATGTATATGTCTGTGTATGTTTATGTATGTATACGTTGAATTGTACAGGTATGTATATGTGCGTGTGTGGGCGTTTATGTATATACACGTGCATGTGGGTGAGTTGGGCCATTCTTTCGTCTGTTTCCTTGTGCTACCTCGCTAACGCGGGAAACAGCGACTAAGTATGATGAATATATAATTTTAGTCGGAAAAGGCGACTAAAAGGGGAGGGAGCGGGGGGCTGGAAATCTTACCCTCCCGTTTTTTTAATTTCCTAAAGAAGGAACAGAGAAAGGGGCCAACTGAGGATATTACCTCTAAGGCTTAGTCCTCTGTTGTTAGCGCTACCTCGCTGATGCGGGAAATGGCGAATATGTATGGAAAAAATTACATATATAGATACGAGCCACAGCCTTTTGTCATTGTTTGCAGATGAAACCAGAATGATTATATGGAAATATTATCCTCAAAAGACTCAGAGGTGACGGTCGTCATCAGGTATTGTGTGGGCCACAGAGAATGATATAATCTGACCGGAGAAAAGTTTCAGGAACTCTGTTACTGGGCAAGTGAAAAAAGATTAAAGAGCAGATAAGAATACTGGACAGACACGGACGCCGTTGTGATCGTGAGAACGACTTGAGAGCCGTGAAGTAGTAGAGTCTGGCGACCATGGCTTCAGCGAACACAGCGGAACAACAGGTGCCTCCTGCTGAACCATGGCAGGCTGGACTCCACGAAGCTCCTCGTCAAGACACGCAAGACTAATAACGTCGCCTTACAAGGCTGAGAAGAATTCTGCTCTGCTAACATCACCCTGAAGGTCGAACGATATTGCACCGTTGAGGAAGTGTGCGAAGGTCCCCGGGGTCAGGACGTCCACGACCACAGTCGCTGGGAACGACTGACATGGCAGAGGCGGTGCTCCGTCGAGCGCAGGAGGAAGACACATACACGTAACACCCTCAGCTTACACTCAGGTGGTAACCAGATGGCACGACTGGCACGGAAGACTGTATTGTGGTGGTACCACTGAAATTAAAAGTTGCATTACGTCAGGTGATAGAGGGTATAAGAATATCGGAGACCCAACTAGATGGTTTCACAGATTGCCTGGAGCCATTCATAAAGGCTCGGAAAGTTATGTACCAGGAGGAACAAACCACTCAGGATGTGGTGGTTAGGTAGGGGCGAGCGTCTGCCTCCATGATGCTCACGTGGGAGGAGGAGGCGAGGTCACACTGCACGGCGTGTGCAGGTAAACAACCCGCGAGATCTGGGTCAGGTAATGGGTCGTGATGTAAGACACTTGACCTGATGCTGATTTATTCTTGTCTTTTCCAGATTACTTTGTTGTGAATGAATTTATTCTCGGCTTCTTCATATTTCTGTATTGTGATTTATTCTATCTTGTTACATATTATTTTGTTGAGATTTATTCCCTCCTGCCTCATGTTAGTTTGTGGGAGTTTATTATCTCGTAGTGTGCTTTACTTACCTGTATCTTCCTGAGTCGTATCATTCTAGTGACACACGACTCTTAAGATTCAATTATTTTTGTTTATATTCTTTCCTGACGGTCGTGCGCGCGCACATCTTGGCAGCGCTACGTAATTTATTTATATCGTCCGCGTGCATCAGCGGCGGACATCATTAGGCAGCGGCCGTGGGAAGCTAAGCCTTGTGGCCCCACAACTTTAGGGTCAGTTTATTTGGTGCAGTTTGACCCGCCAAGGAGGGACGTAATGAGGTTAATTTCTGGTGCTCATAAGTCCTGGCCGGGTGACGCTATTACTCTGTGTGTGTGTGTGTGTGTGTGTGTGTGTGTGTGTGTGTGTGTGTGTCGCTGTTTCTTTCCTGCCGACCTATCCTGTGTGATCACTGGGTTACGTGAGAGTTTTACACTGTGTTGCCTCGATTCTTAACCTTGTATATAAATACCCTATTTTTACGTATGTGTGTCCACACACACACACACACACACACACACACACACACACACACACACACACACACACACACACACCCGAGCCTGAGCCCGGTACCTACATATTGACCCATCCCTAGGTGAGGATGTACACCTGTGATGGGTGTGGGCCTCCTGCCACGCCCGGGATTCAAACCCATGCGGGCTCAGACCCGGGCGGGCCTGCGCTACGTCATGTCCATTTTCATTATTGTTTACCGATGAACAAATGGAATTATTCCCACTAGGTCAAGTATTGTCCCGGTAATAGACAACACAGAGTGTGTCACACGGAAAACCTTCCCCACCCCTCCCCCCTTCCCCCGGGCCTGACAGTTATTAATTGACCTCTGCCTCTGGTTCGTCGAAATTTTATGCTTTATTGAAGCCCGTAGCCAGAGGGAATGGCTGGCAACATTTTCAGTCCACGGAATTAGTGTGGTCGGCCATTGTTGACGTGATGGAAGACGTGGCAACGCCGGCTTTGTTTATATGGCGGTGGAGAGGGTGGCAACATTGTGTTTGTTTACATTTTGGGAGGGTGGGCAAGACTTTTCTTTGTATGAAAGTCAAGTCCTCCTGGTGCACTTTATTTGTGACAGGTTTGCTGTTGGGTTATTTGTGGTCAAGAGTCCATTTTCTTTACATGGAGAGAGAGAGAGAGAGAGAGAGAGAGAGAGAGAGAGAGAGAGAGAGAGAGAGAGAGAGAGAGAGAGAGAGAGAGAGAGAGAGATGAATTATATATATATATATGTGTGTGTGTGTGTGTGTGACATATGTGACTCATCACCAGTAACGTTGTTTCCTCGTTAGTCAGCACCAGTTGATGACCCGCCACCTGTACTGTGGACTGGTCATTAGCCCAGGTAATTTAGGTCGTCATACTTCCTAGCGGAAGTGTGAGGCCGGCGTGATCATCACGGATTACTTACAGTGTGTGTGTATGACAAGCGTGTGTGTGTGTATGGTTATGGGTATGTGTGTGCGTCTTTCAACACACACACACACAGACACACACACACACACACACACACACCCACACCCAAAAAGAAAAAAAAAATGACATTAATACCGACAAATCAGTATATCGTAAAGTTTCGTTCACTGCAGAATCTGAGAGTTGGTGATTAGCCGACCCGTCCACTCAGGCTCAAGGCTACACCCCCCCCCCCCCCCCCCTCCTACTATGTTTACATTCGCTCGTTATTTGAGTTTGTATAATAAAACGTTACATTCCTGGAACAGTTAAGGGAAGATGACCCGTAATGCCTGGTTTGCCTTCCCGGGGAATCATGATAGATGTTTCTCATTATCAATTGGTAATATTGAATAAGTACACTGTCGGGCGCTACAGTTCCTGATGTGACTAAATGAATTATATTTTTGTTAAAACTGGTTTAATGAAAGTAGTTGATTATGTATGTAAGTATCTATCTATCCATTTATTTATTTATCTATCTTTATGTCTGTCTATTGATATATATACACACACACCACACACACACAAACTATATAAACAGATCAGGTCAAAGGCCAGGTCATCATAATGGTGTGTAGATCTGCTCATTTCCTCGTACATTAGCAGTTTGATGAAGGTATAACGTCCTCAGAAAGTCAGGTAGACACTCTCAGGCGTCGCCTCGCTCTGACCCAAGTGCATCTGGCGTGGTGGAATTACGATGGATAATTGATGATATTGAGTTAGTGAGCGAGGGGAGAGTAGTTGACTTTGCTGAGCCCTAACCTCTCTACTCTGCCGAGGTCCACGCTGGACGTTACTCCCTCATCCTGTATGTACCACCAGCACAGTTCTGGGTCACGCTGCTCTGCAATGCGGTACTCCTCCGGTCCAGCAGTAGCAGCAGCATCCCTGGGGCCAGACAAAACCTTTTCTATGGTGAGGGGTGTCAGTGACGACCGCCCTACATTTCCCAGTTCCTTCCGTATCGACTTTGCTGGTGTCCATGTTGTTACGTAAGCAGCAATGTGCTGTAGACAGTACAAGGTCTGAGTGTGGTGCTGTCTTGTCCATGTTAACCCTCACAACGTGAACACAGCGAGACACACGCAAAGATCCTCGTGACGATGATGTTTTACACAGGTGGAGTTTTATGGTCTTAGCTGAGGCAGCACGTGCATCTCAATGCCATAATCAAGGCCATTTCATTTACATTATTTACCCATATATATATATATATATATATATATATATATATATATATATATATATATATATATATATATATATATATTTTTTTTTTTTTTTTTTTTTTCTTTTCTTTCAAACTGTTCGCCATTTCCCGCATTAGCGAGGTAGCGTTAAGAACAGAGGACTGGGCCTTTGAGGGAATACCCTCACCTGGCCCAATTCTCTGTTCCTTCTTTTGGAAAATTAAAAAAAAAAAAACGAGAGGGGAGGATTTCCAGCCCCCCGCTCCCTCCCCTTTTAGTCGCCTTTTACGACACGCAGGGAATACGTGGGAAGTATTCTTTGTCCCCTATCCCCAGGGAATATATATATATTTTTTTTTTTTTTTTTTTTTTTTTCATACTATTCGCCTAGGCCAGATACCCAATTTATCGACCAGCCCTCGAAGATGATGAACATCTGGGTTGATTATGATTTAATATTGGAAACGTTTCAACCTTAGTTACGGTAAGGAACACAGGTTTAGTCACGGCAAGGAACACAGGTTTAGTTACGACAAGGAACACAGGTTTAGTCACGGCAAGGAACACAGGTTTAGTCACGGCAAGGAACACAGGTTTAGTTACGGTAAGGAACACAGGTTTAGTTACGGCAAGGAACACAGGTTTAGTCACGGCAAGGAACACAGGTTTAGTTACGGCAAGGAACACAGGTTTAGTCACGGCAAGGAACACAGGTTTAGTTACGGTAAGGAACACAGGTTTAGTTACGGCAAGGAACACAGGTTTAGTTACGGCAAGGAACACAGGTTTAGTCACGGCAAGGAACACAGGTTTAGTTACGGTAAGGAACACAGGTTTAGTTACGGCAAGGAACACAGGTTTAGTTACGGCAAGGAACACAGGTTTAGTTACGGCAAGGAACACAGGTTTAGTTTCTTTCCTACATAATTTTGATTCCTTTTCTTATTTGACATCATTGGTGGGTTAGACACGTCTGTTGGTCATCATTGTTGGTCTGTTGGTCTCATATCATCGCGTGTATTGATTGGTCAGTACTGCATCGTGGCTTTGTTTCGTTATCTTTTGTCGCCTTTGCCATGGTTAAGTTTTACTTGAATGTTACTGCTTTATGTACGGTTATTTTACTTGACGCTTCAGTATCCCAGTGAAAGTAGGTCACCCAGACCTACATTTCATGCCTCACAGGTGAAATTGTAAATCGGTCGTTAATGTTAAAACGTTTTTCCTGGACATATGATGATGAGAGGGGAATGACCCGAAGAAAATGCACATGACGTGTGTGTTGAGGTTGTCAGACCTCCTACATGGAGGTAGTTATGAGCGTAAGGCGAGGGTGAGGGAGGGAGGGAGTCTGGTGGTCAAGCAGCGGCATCATCTGCCGGGCGCACGGACATCCTCACGTACGATCATTCGCCAGGTAGAAAAGACACACACAGACACTCAGAGCCCCGGCAGGGAGGCCGCTACGGGTCTTTCTAACGGGCGGGTTATGTAGCCGGTCTTTGTTACACGGTATAGCTCAGATATCCTCAGGGGCGTCGATCAACCCTTGGGCCGCCCCTGCTCACAAGAAGGTTTCCTTTCTTCCAATATACAATATCTAAGCCACAGGTAGCGGAAGGCTTGTAATTTATAGGGAGCAGGTACAAAACTGCCGCTGTCATATTTTCCCCCACACGAGAGAAATGAGATACACTTGGTATGGGGGGGAAGGTGGATGGTGGTAATTAGCCATCCATGACCAGAGGGTCTGAAACATTGGACGACCACGGTATTCCACGTAGTACGTACGAAGAAAAATGTTTATATTTGTATTTTTATCGTCTTTTGCACGACGGTTGGGTCCCTTAGGTTCGAGGGGTCCCCACCTTAGCGTATAATGACGAGGCTTTTGAAGTGACTCAAGAGCCAGGTCAAAGGCCAGGCCTTTCGTCGTACCCAAGGGTCGTAACGACGTGCGTGTTCAGGGGGGTGGCACTGACGTGCTCAAGGGTCGTACCGTCGCGATCGAGAGGTTAACAGAGGTCATAAACGACCTCGTAAGAAACGTTTCTATTGGCCGAAAAAGATTTTTATTACACAGCGGACTGGAGGACGAAGAACAGGAGAGGACAAACTATAGGTTGGAGACATCTCCCAGGTCTGTGGCTGGAAACTTCCCGTGGAGACATCTCCCAGGCCATAGTTCCAGGTCCAGGAGGCTGGAGATAAACCTATGTTTTTTTTTTTCTCTCTCTGATAATTGGGGTAACGGGGTAAAGCAGTCGAAGAATATATTGTTGGGGCCTCCTTGGTGAGGTTGGCTCGGGGGCAGGTTTGATGATTTTTATTTTCTCTCAATTTTTTCCCCGTCTTTTAGGGTTCTCGGGAGTGTTGATCGAAGGGACGGGTTGTGGGAGCTGAAGTATATTTAAGGGGGTACTTTTTTTGAGAGTTCTTACGAGTCTTAACATGGGGGTTGGGTTTAAGGAGCTGATATATTTTAGTGGATTACTTTAGATGGGTCTGAGACTCGAGTACCGTGAGCAAGATGGTAAATACTAGATAGAAAATAAGAGAGTAATGAATTACCGAGTAAACCCTGGTGATGAAGATGAGGTATGTGTTGACATTATCATGCTCGGTGTACCACAAGGATGATATGATCATGTTTACCTCCGGTGTTTGAGCGGGGGAACCCCATCATCCTGGGGAGGGGTATTGAAAACTCTTATTTCGTGGATCATCAAAACGACCCATCAGGTCACCGTCAGGTCACCATACCGGAGAGGAAGAGGTCACACAACTGCTAAGCGATGCTATGACGTGAAGGACAGAAGAGCAGGTCAAGGGTCGCGGGGGGGAAGACTGTGTATTGTGCCGGTGATGAGGACAACACCACACATGCACGGGTTGTCACCATCAAAATAATGCACTGATTTGTGCTAATCAAAATTGAACTTGGGATGAAAAGAAGATATTGTATATCGCCTACACCTCAAGATTTCAATACTTACACACACACACACACACACACACACACACACACACACACACATATATATATGTATATATATATATATATATATATATATATATATATATATATATATATATATATATATATATATATAGGTGTTCCTGCAGCAGGGACGGGATGAACTCCTTAGAAATAAGACTGTCGTGTTGGCAAGACTGCTGTGGTGTCAGTCAGTCAGTGTTGTTGGCAAGACTGCTGTGGTGTCAGTCAGTCAGTGTTGTTGGCAAGACTGCTGTGGTGTCAGTCAGTCAGTGAGCGGTGCTTGGACTCGGCTCTGGGACGCACCACCTCATCTGGACAGATACCTATATACCTTGTTCTCTTTCGTTAGCATACTGGCCTGGTAACTAGTGTAGTTTGAACCTGTTCATACCTTCACAGTGGCGTCATACGTACATTGTAATCCATTATAAAGTCGAGGCGTGTGTTGTGTGATAGCATTATGTTGTGCGTTTGGCCTCAAAGGACACGGGAATGCTGTTCATATCCTCTCCTAACGAACAATTTCTAAACTTGAATTTAGTTGGCTTATTGGTTCCCACCTGGTGGATGACCCATGATTGATCGATGCTTTCACCAGGGCTATACATGTGTATGTCATGTATAGCTAAGAACTAGGTCATATCACGAGACTGTGCGTGCCACGTTGCCTTCTTGTAACACTCGAGAGAACACAAGTAACAGCTGTGCCCACCCCAGTGGGAGACCATGATAACCACTGACACAGGAATGTAACAATATGGAGAGCTTTCTGGCAAGGGGTCTGCTGGAGAGCACCGGCCAAACCCTCACAGCAAGAGGAAATATCAGATAATCAGTGATGACCAAACACATGACGACCAACATGTCATGAAGCACTGGCAAGTCTATGTTCAGAGTCACGCCTGAAGAAAACGGGGGCCATGGTTAATCCAGCGAAATTGTAATTACAGAATTGCTTGATGATATATATATATATATATATATATATATATATATATATATATATATATATATATATATATATATATATAATAACCAGGCTTAATAGAAGCTATGGGAGTCGTTTTAATCAGCGATGCTTACATAACCTGGCAACAAAGCAATCACAATTAGCGTCAGAATAACACAAGCTTATACAAGTCACATTTTATAAAATAAACAAAACGCCCTTGATGGCATCGTTGAATGGTGAGAGGCCAGTTAGTGTAATTAATGGCTGGCTGGCCAGGTGTGATGTTCAAGGTGGCGTGTACATTGCAATTGTACGAGGTAACAGTGCCGACTGGTGTACAGTTTGATACTGTAAAGGATGATGGTGCACAAAGTGATTATGTTCATTCTTTAATTGAACAGGTTAGCGGCGCGCAGGATGGATATACAAGTTGCCAGGGTGATGTACAGGGTGTCGGTACACAGAGTGATAATGTACAAGATGGATGGAAGTTTGGCTGCACAGGGTGACGATGTACATGTTCAGTGTACAATTTAATCATTCCACGCATGTCTGTCTGTCTGTCTGTTATTTGCGTTCTCCGCGCTGAACCCCGCCATATGGCGAACTCTCGTCTCTCTCTCTCTCTCTCTCTCTCTCTCTCTCTCTCTCTCTCTCTCTCTCTCTCTCTCTCTCTCTCTCTCTCTCTCACCGTAGATTGCCATGAAAATCCCCTTCATTTTTATTTTCATAGGCGTGACTCTATCATTCCTCCAGCACACTGATTATATGGTCGTTCACATGATGAACCACCCAGACCTGCCTCCACATGTGCTACCGCTCATGATGAACCACTCAGACCTGCCTCCACATGTGCTACCGCTCATGATGAACCACCCAGACCTGCCTCCACATGTGCTACCGCTCATAATGAACCACCCAGACCTGCCTCCACATGTGCTACCGCTCATGATGAACCACCCAGACCTGCCTCCACATGTGCTACCGCTCATGATGAACCACCCAGACCTGCCTCCACATGTGCTACCCTCATGATGAACCACCCAGACCTGCCTCCACATGTGCTACCCTCATGATGAACCACCCAGACCTGCCTCCACATGTGCTACCGCTCATGATGAACCACCCAGACCTGCCTCCACATGTGCTACCGCTCATGACCTCCGCTTAGCGAGCATTGAGTGTACAGCCCCGGCTCCTTGACCTGACCTTTCAATGGTGGTAACATCGCGCACAGTAAGCTAAGGAAGGCTTAGATTTGCTCCCCTGGGCAAGGTTAGGTTAGGTTAGCCTCGGCTCCGTCAAGCTAAAGGAACACCGCCGAAAGCTTTAGCTCAGGTTTAGCTTGGCCTCAGTAAGGCAGGACGAGGCTAGGGTGAGGCAGGCTGGCCGGCAGCAGATGTATGTACTCACGGGCCGCCAGGCGGGCAACATGTGGAGGTCGACACCTGCCCTCATTATTTAACCTTGCCAGCAGTGTCAGTGTTGCCAGCAGTGTCAGCAATTGTGCTCCTGTCACAGTCAGTGTTGCCAGCAGTGTCAGTACTCCCGTTTTCATTACTTACAATCAGTGTTGCCAGTGGTGTCTCCACAGCTGTAGGCATTACTTGCAGTCAGCATCGCCAACAGTGTTACACACCTGTGACCATAAGTAACGTCAGTGTTGCCATCGATGTCAGTATATCTTTCCCCGTGACACAGGTTGGTATGTCACAAACACATCCCGGCATTTCACAACTCATTTCTGTATTTTAGTTTGTAGTTCCACGCTCATGACAGTCTACTTTATTTAGATAATTTTGTATATGGTTATTACACTGATGTTTATAATTAAATGTTACATGTTTACTGACAATTGTTTTTTGTCTGGAAACATTTCTGATATTATTATAGTAAAGAGATTTAGTTTAACATTCATGTTGGCTATTCAGGGCAAAAGACATTTTCTTTAATTCTATTTATGTGATTATTTTTCTGTAGCGTAAAAATAAGACATGTAATTACACACACACACACACACACACACACACACACATACAGACCAGGTAGCAAGCATCATAGATATAGAAACCATTGTTATGTTAGGTAACTATGTAATCAGGTCACTAGATAGTTTATAGTCTTTAACAGTGGGAGAAAATACTTCCATTGTCAATCATTCGTTCAAAAAAAGCCTGTATCTGTTGTTGAGACTAGCAACAAAAGATGACCCAAGAATGTCTGATGTTTAGATAAATATTAATGGTTGACAAGGTGTTTGAGAATGACGAATAGACTTTGTATATTTCACCCTCAGCTTCCTCGTCTTGTACTTTGGCCTCTTCTGCTTCGTCCTCTTTATTCTCTTCTTCTTCTTCATCTTCTTCTTCTCCTTCTTTTCTTCTTCTTCTTCTTCTCTTCTTCTTCTTCTTCTTCTTCTTCTTCTTCTTCTTCTTCTCCTTCTTCTTCTTCTTCTTCTTCTTCTTCTTCTCTTCTTCTTCTTCTTCTTCTTCTTCTTCTTCTTCTGTGTTGCATAAGACAAAGAGTGACCAGTGGTAGAGGTAGTAGGAGCAGCAGGTGGCAGCATCCCCAGCACTGGCATGAACGGCGCAACAGGAACAGTAGTAGTAGTAGCAGCAGTGTAGACAGCAGCAGGATCAGTCGTCAGAATAGTAGTACCAGAAGTAGCAGGAGGAGGAGCAGCAGGAGGGAAAGCAGCGTTGTCGGGAAAGACACTAGAAACAGCCGCAGGAAGGAGAGCAGCAGCACGTCCACTAACCCTGCCGGACGCCAAAGAATGATAATTTCGACACATCCCAAACTACCGTCCTGTGGCGCCCGGCCTGGCTAGTGATCTTGGTGATCCCCATCCTCGTGATGGTCCTTCCTTCTGCTGGTTGTCGTGGTGCTGTAGGTCGTCCAGAGGAGGATGGGCCTCGCACGAAGCTTGGGGGGAGATCTTCCTCCTCTTGGTGAACTGCTGGTGAAGACGTTCCTGCGAAAATGTTGGATGAAGAGTGTCTTCCTGGTGAGTGTCGTGGTGTTCTGAAGGTGTGATGGTGAAGCTCTGGAGAAGTTCTTGTGATGAGGCGCTGGTGTGGGTGGGTCATCCCTGTAACGTGGTGTTGAGAGGTGCCTGAGGATTCTCCCTGGTAATGAGAGGTGAGGTGAGGTGAGGACTTGTCGTCCGTATGAAGCATCACTCACGTGCGGACGGCCAGGATTCATGATGAAAGTCATCCTTGGTGAAATCCGTCCTGGTGAATGTCCACGTTTGGGGAAGGCCGTTGTCTTGAGTCATGTATTTTGTGAGGGTATTTGTGTTGCTGGAAAACGTTTTGCCCAAATTAGCGTTACATCTTTAATTTCATAATTCTGTAACCTGAAAAGTTCGGCTTGATCTCAGAGTCTGTGATTTTTTTTTTGATAATAGAAAAATAGTCTTAAGACTATGAACTTTCCTTCACAAGAATCATTTCTAAGCAACAACATTAGTGTTGTTGGCTTTCTTTGTATTCGTTCTAGATCGGGTGTGACAAGGGTATTATATGGTTCATATTTTTTGCTAAGAATGTAGCATTCTGTTTGCTTTATGAAAAGCATGTGGACATTACATGATTTAGGTTACTGATGATGATCTTAGTAAAGCCTTCTTTTTGTACTGCTAAATAATGGCAAGCTAAGCATTTTACATTTGTGATTTATAATTTTTTTTTGCTGCAGTGAATTAGGGTGCATTTGTCTACACCAGTTTGAATGGAACAAGTCTTCCTTTCATTAGGCTGTATTTCTTGATTTCTTGTTTTTCGGCAGATTTTGACATTCTGCTAGCTATAGGTATCTGTGTAAGCTAGTCCGCTCTCCCGTAGACATTCACTATCCCATAAAAGAGGCTTTGATTAATCATAAAAAGATATTGTATGTCGTACTTTGTGTCAAGCTTTCGAGATGTCGTAAGGACAATAAGATCTGAGGATTAAATTGAAGGTTGTCCTTGATCAGGTCGGCCTACAGGGGGCTAGGTTAAGGTTGGGGGTCCTAGAATATGTATGTAATTGTGTGTACCAGAGCCACGAGAAGCCCCTGTGTAAGTGTGTTCTGCGGGATCATGCGCGGGAAACAGTTCACGTAATGAGGAAAAACGAGTCAATCCAAGAGCGAGCGTGAGTTGTCTTGCGGGCTCGGATATGGAAATTTATGTGTAATTCTTGTCACGTTATTGGAATTCATTGATGCTGTTGTATTATACAGCAGCGATAGATGCTAATGTGTCTTAGTTCAGCACCCAGCATCCACTACCCAGTACACGATATCTGTCTCCCAGTACCCAGCGCCTAGCACCCGGTACTTAGCTCCCAGCAGCACATAGCTGCTGCCTGCACAGCAGTAGGCTGCATGTCCCGTCTGCCCAGCTGATATTACGAACCATTAATTAGGCTGACACCCTCATTAGCACCCTTTGTGCCTCAGGCTCGCCCATCCCCGCTCTCTCAGATTACACGGAGTTTAGTAATGACCCCAGACCATTAATGAGTGGTTAATGGCGGTTGAAACGATGTCATGAGCTGTTTAAAGGGGATGATGAGGCGGTGGAAGGACTTTGATGTGGCGGTACTCCTTGTTAATGAGGTAATGACTGTGGTGTGTATGTCGTTAATCGGTGTAATTAGTCGCTATGGAGTGTTTGTTCCTCTTTGTGGATATAAAAATTGATTATGAAGAATCTAAATACTTATATTGATATAATGGTTGCTCACTACTGTGTGGCTGGATGTTAAGGGGTGACGATACATCAGTAATGGATTATTATAATAAACTCTGAATGTTGTTCTGAGAAGCAGTACCTGAGATGAACAGGTGGCAGGTGAGGTACAGTTGACCCCTTACTTACACAGACGACTGGCTATTGAAGGTTTATGGTCTGCTAATGTGTCAGGAATAATGGTTAGGAGGGAGGATGAAATAATGGGATACCAGCACACAGTACAGAATGTCCAGCCTGTCCGGTAATAACTCGAAGACAGAATTATTCGTCCCATTATTAAGGAAATCCATAACAATATCTCACACAGTAATGGCCATTAACCTC